>NC_079562.1:15141875-15451250 GCF_015846415.1 Triplophysa dalaica
ACAGAGAGGGGTATAAACATCCAATCACTAGAGCAAAAAGAAACAAAGCCGAACAAATGGCATGTACGGTAGGTATGTACATTTACAAGTATGTAAATTAGATTACTGTGTGATGCATGGAGATCTCAAAGTATAACATGCCTTGTCAGTTTTATTTTGCTTGAGCAAGTAACTCTGACCGCAACTGCAGCAAGGCATTCACGCAAATCATCCGACTGTTTACTGCGAGGTGAGTTCAATTATTCTTTCTAAACATTACCATGTCTTGTGTGACATCTCCAGTTCTCTCCAGGGTCCTTAAGACAGAACACATTTACGGTATTTCCTGCTGACTTATCCGATGTACGAATGTAAAAGGGATGGTAAAGAGTTTTTAATTGGCAAGTGCAAACAGTGTCTCTAGAGTTTGTGGAATGACAGGAAAATAGTCTGTCTCTCACTTTTAGCTTAAAACGGTCCCTCTGCGATTAGACCATCTGCTTTATGTGACGCTACAAGTCACTTAACATTGTTCGTACAAGTAATTTAAAAACGCTGCTTAAATCTTGATGGGAAAAGTAAAACAACAGAAGTCAACGTCTGAGATGTAATGAACGATGATCAGCTGTTAAACGCGCTGATGTACAGTGACAACTGCCAAAAAGTCTCAGCTACAACCGCGAGAAGTCTGAAATTATGCAATTATCTTTATGGAATCAAATTACTTAGGGAATATCAGGAGAGTTTTTTCTAAAGAATGTATTTAACGTTAATGGTTCAATTATTTGAAGAAAAATCATGAAATAATTTATCCATTTATATAAAAAAAATTTGGTCCGTAGGTCTTTGAGCAAAATATAACTATACTGTTTTGGGTAACAGTTTTGGTAGCATGAATCAAAGTATGCTAGAACTACTGATGCAAGTATCTCCTCTGTAAACTCCCAACTCTAGGACAGTATTTAGTATACTTGTTTACAGTTCCCAAAAGACAGACCTTGAAATGTAAATGACAAACCTTTCACAGGGGTATATTTTGCCTATAGTGTTTTTTCTTGTCTTAAAATACTCATCGCCTGTGGTAGCTTACAGCCCAACTCTAAAAAACAGCAACGGTTCCTGTCGCTGCTCTCCATGGCTGTCCATCTGGAAGGCAGCCTGCATACACTTCTAAATGAGAAAGTTGGGTCTGATCGTCCAGCCATGACAAAAATAGATTACTCTGGAAAAAAAAGAGACAGGGGAGACCAACAGAATAACTGTGTGTACGTGTTGTGTGTGTGTGTGGTCGGATCGATTGGCATAAGGTAGACTTGTAGAATGTGAGGTGCAGAGTGTTTGTCTTGTTTGAAAGGCTGCCAAAAACTGCATGAAAACGAAAAAATCAACATAAAAGCAATGTGACGTTACAGGAAAGATGTTCAAAACGGAGTCATTTTGAAACTGAGCTATCTGAAAAGTGTCAAGAAAGCATCAATCTTCAAGAAATATCCCTTTAGTATCTCAATTGATCATTTGGCAATCTCACGTGTGTCTCTTGTTGGGTTTCTGAAGAGATCTCAATGATTCCCATCAGTTTTCAACATATTCTTCCACATTTTTCATTTGACCTCTCGAGAATGCTTTCTACATTTTATAGCTCTGTATTTTGTCACAATAAATGTATACCTATTACGCAACTTCTTTTTTCAGTATCTTTCCTGGGAAATTTTGGGGAGAACGTCTTCAGTTCTCATTAGCAATAAAACAACAACATCTGTGCAATACAATAGTCCTCAATGTCAGCAATGTATCATATCCTTGAGCATTTTTCATCAATTATTGTCTGTTTTAGTATTTGGACCTACTTTGCATTAGTATAGGCTTCTTTTGTTTGTCTTGTGGTGAGAAATTCTCACTCCAAACTAAATGATAATTTTTCTCTGGAAGTGTAAATGCGAGACAAGAAGTCAGGGATAGAAGCAAAAATCAACACTCCTTTTTAATATCTGCTACATTAACTTTTAAAGCCTTTACACATTCTTGCCTCAAAGCTCTCGTGTTCAAAGCAACACAAAGTACATGACTGAACTGTTAGCCACTAGCACTTCCATTTGAACTGTGTATTGAAATCAGGTAAATGTGTCAAAATCTTAAAACCTCTATTCATGTTTTACTCAGACGCACACAGAGGGCGCCGCATGCTGGTGTGATACCGCTGCGCTATGTCAGAGACGTGCAGAGGTAAAAAACATGAGGCAAACCGAATTCTATTATGTGAAGCCGCGACAGCGGCCCACGTGCATTTGAAAACATTGCTTTTGATAAATGTGCTGGGGTTACTATGGAAACAAAAGATGTCCATTAAAGAGAGAACCCATTGTGTCTGAAAAAAAGGGTTTTGCTGCTCGAGCATTTAGGACACAAAACCGTAGAAAATAACCCTGGCTTTGTGTAATTTCCCTGGCAAATTGATTATGAAAGGCATGTATGATTTCATTAATGTTGCACCCACAACTAATGACAAAATTCAGTTTTATATTTTATGACGACAATGTGAGTTGAGGCCACTCTCGCAAAAATCACAATGCTTCCTGTACAGTAGCATGCTGCTGGTGGTTGCTAAGGTTTTGCTATGCGATTGCTAAGGTGTTCTGTTGGGTGGTTGCAAGGGTGTTTCTAATTGGGACCTTACCAGCCTATGGCCAAAGAACCCAAAATGTCAAAAAAGTACGGCCAGAGATTACCTTTTGCGATAAAATAATCCTACAATAATAATGAAAAAAATATAACATTACATTTGATATTGAATGAATAATGCTATGTCAAGATTGAAATCAAGCAAAGCAAAGTAGTGTAAAAATTTAGAGATGCACCGATATATTGGCCACAATCAGTATTAGTCAATAAAAAACATCACACTACCTTGTACCGATATATCCTGTCAATCAAAAGAGGACAGGAAAATGTAATACATTTTGAAAATGTTAAGAAATATCACCATTTTGATGTTTAATATTAATAGTCATTATACAATTTAAAGGGGTCATATGGCGCGAATATGTGTTTTTCTGTGCCTTTGGTGTGCTGTAAATTGCCCGTGGATGTATTAAAATTGCAAAAATGTAAGTGTTGGAACAAAAGATGCTTTGTATCTAAAAGCGAATGTTTACCCATACCTGGCTGAAACGCCTCGCGTAACCACACCCCCACAAATCGGAACATGTGTACATTGATTGTTTGTAAAAAACAAAAATAATCCAGTGTTAAAATTAATTGACTATAAAAAAACAACCATATACATTATACAGAGTTTGTGTGAGATAGAAACAAGCTTGCTTTACAGCAGGGAATGGTAACATAATAATACCCTTCTTGATCAACCAGTGTCATGCCACGTCTCGTCGCGACTCAGCAAAGACAATAAATCCCATTATAAACACCACATTTGTTGCCTCTAGTTGGAATATTATTACTGATTATTAGGACTTTCACGTTGCACGCGTGTCTGCATTTGCACTCAACCCGCATTAGTCTGTAGCAAAGTCTTTTACAATGAAAATATACTTACAGGCGAATCTGAAGCGTCGGCCATGCAAAGTTTTAATGGTTGGAAAGGCCCCACTTTTAAACAAAAGCTTGTGCATTGACGGTCTTGATATCTTCCAGGTTTGTGAATCAATCTTCGGTGATATGCGCAGCACAAACTTGAATATTCGGATTGAACTTTTCTGGAACAGTGTTGTAAATAAAATGTAACCATTCATTTGTAGTTTTCTCATCTTTTGGAAGGGCAAACAAAGAGGCTTTCTTTTCGCATTGAAAAACACAGTGTCTCCACGACATGGCTGCGGCAGCGACGATAGAATGAGATTTACATGTACGCCCACCTAACTTGCTTTTACGTTCGGGTGATCGTAATCAAATCATACGATGAACTGACAAAGATTCGTGGGGGTGTGGTTACACGAGGTGTTTCAGGCAGGTCTGGGTGAGCGTTAGCTTTTAGATAGAATGCATCTTTAGTTCCAACATTTTCATTTTTGCAATTTAACATGTCTAATACATGCATGGGCAACATATAACACACCAAAGACACAGACAAACGTATTTACGCCATATGAGCTTTCCATGACACGCTTGCAGTATTCGACCAATCAGTACGCACTGGTTAACTGGCCAATCATAGCACACCTAGCTTTTCAGAGCCTTAATAAATCTGCACGTTTCAGAATGGCAGGGCAAAGAGGAGATACAGTATAAACATGCACAGTATGTGCAAAATACAGCGTTTTTAAACCTTAAACCTTAAATCGTGTATACACATTGCATTACATCTAAAACAAACTATACCTTTCGTTTTAGCCCTGTCATTTGACCCCTTTAATTACATTCAGAAATGTTATTAAAAATATAATAATTCAATATTTAAAAATTAAAATATGAATTAAATCATAAATCGGTATCGGCAGATATCACATGGAGTAATCAGTGGAGAAATTTAGCATCAGTGCATCTCAAGTAAAAACCATTCATGTCAGTTTTTAGAAAACAGTTTTAGAAATCATGAAATCTGATATTCAGTTACGACAATAAACACACAATAACGATTTTCGTCATTTTTATGGCTATGGCTATTTTGATACATATCCTCTTAATCTCATAATTTTATTCTGTGACTTCATCCCGGAAGTCACAGACAGGGTCAGACACATGGTGTGAAGTACTTCTTCAATGAGGGCTACGTCTTTGGAAATGTGCACCCATGTACCCGAGTCTGATTGCCTAGAACAATAATAGCACACCTAAACAAAGCACACGATGTGATGTAGTGTGCTTATACCCAGTATGCCTAATCTGTTTCAATTCAGTCTACACAGTACGAAACATGGAATCAGGGAATCAGTCATACACAAACATGCACACATTTCAAATTGAGAAAAATCACACTGAAAGTTGCACTTTCTTCACTTCTTTCTCAATTCTAAAAGAACTCTGTTCTGTTTTAGCAAATAAGTTATGTATGCATAGATCTGACTAACTAGTTGATAAATCACCCCTTTCAAACTGTACGGGAGTTTCTGCGGACTGACATAGCATGTTCATTACTCATCTTTAAATTGACTGCTTTGAGGCATCCAGTAATAAGGAAATATGATCGTTTCCACCTTCCATTCCCTGAATATCATCTCTAATTACAATTCCACTCTATGTCTGTGTTTCACTGAATGCTCTGCCATTTCCTCTTCATTTCTGTTAGTATTCCAGAAAGTTCTCGCATTACTCGCTGGGATAGAGGCTTAGTTACCACTTTTAGTTATGTGTATAAACAACTTGCAGATTGGTATTCAGTTCGCTCTGCCGTGTTTGCTGAGGAAACAAGCTTGGCTTCCAAATGGCTGTTTTTGAGTAGTCTATTGATTACTAGTGAAGATGACTGCTGCATGACAATGTCACAAAAATAGGGCCAAATTCACAAAAATGAGACAGAGAGAGAAAATTAGCCCATTTGTTTTCTCCGGCGAGGAAAACGGCGCTCCGCCACTCGGGCGAAATCACCTATGAAGTGCAGTGATTTGGGGCTTTGACAAACAAAGGTTGAATAGAATTTGCAGAGAAACAAATATGTAAATGTACCTCAAATCGAACGAGTTAAAGTACTGTTTGCACCTGCCATTTACCACGATTTCGACAGAGATCATGGCAGAGATCAAAAGAAGGAAGTAAATGAAGGAATGGGGAGGGAAGCAGTTAAACACCTTGGCATCTGTGATATGAAACTTCTTCAAACAGGTGAAACGCTGTTAATTAAAGTCACTGTATATTGACTTCATTCACACTGAATCTAACATCTTTGCTTTAGAAATGCTTTAAAAAGTTTAATGGAAACTCCTAATAGTTTGTGTTGAAAAATTCCCACAAATGAATTGTATTATTTGACACTATATGTACAAGTACAGAAAGGGATGTAGCTCGACTTGAACAGGGTCCAAGATCTTGGGATTTACTGTAAGACCTATTAAACATAAATCCTAATTTCACTGTATGTTGCTTTAAACTAAAATTAGAAAACCTTTATGTGTTTTGGTTGGTCATTTACTTTTGAAAATGTACATTTACAGTTACATTTAGTCATTTAGCAAAACATTTCCAAAAATGGTGATGTCAAGTGCAAGCGTATAATGTGTTTCATTACAAACTTACATTGAAACTGGCATACATAAACAATACATCCAGATCAGATCTTTTGCATATCTTTGTATATGTGAAACGTTCATGAATGCACTTTGATGTTTTAAGCACATTGTTGTTGTGTTAAAACTGTTTACCCATAAAAAGGTTAATTTTTTAACGTACATTTTCTGTCAATTCTCTGTTGTTGTCACTGTTATTAAGTAGGTGGCGCTGTTACCCATCTCCTTAATGATAACAGCATCCCTGTAAACCTGGATAAGTTGGCAATACTCAAACATGAGTTGATTAAAAATGATTCAAAAGATCTAACCAAATTTTAGCATGTGCGATTTAATTATTGAATTTATCCTTTTTATGAAATTAAGTAGACAGAACTTAAACAAAGAAATACACCAAATTAGCTTTTTAATTAATTTAAACTATTTTTTCTATTTCTTAGTCCTAATATGCATGAATCAAACAACTTGACTTATGCAAATATCAAAATGAGCAAGACGAGAATGATCTCAGACCTGGCATTAGCACAGTTCCTGCTCACTGGTAACACAACAAATGTTAAAGGTTAAATATAGCTTCACGGAGCCTAAGCACATGCACCACTTTTCTTAACAATGGTAACCACAAAACGGAAAAATATGTCAAACTCTTCTAAATATCTAAGAGACACTAACACATCTTTAATTTTACTAAAAACATATAAAATGATCATACTTTTTTATTTTACTCTGCTAATGCAGTCTGATGCAAACATGCTGGAAAATGGAAATTTTCTTGACCAATTGTGTTGAATTAACATGTTTAAATTAAGTAAATTGAACAAGGAGCAAATCATCAAGTTTGATCAAGTCAATCAAAAATAATCATTATACTTTCCTCAAAAGTAAAAAAGTGTAACTTTTATAAAATTAACGATGCATTACATAATCTGTTTT
Source organism: Triplophysa dalaica (assembly GCF_015846415.1). NCBI lineage: Eukaryota > Metazoa > Chordata > Actinopteri > Cypriniformes > Nemacheilidae > Triplophysa > Triplophysa dalaica. Next base: position 15,148,961 of record NC_079562.1, read on the forward strand.
CTTATTTTGAACATTTAGGTTTACAGTGGTCAATAGATCCAAAACAGCAAAAATCTTGACAAAGTCTTTGACACAAATGCAATTTTCTTTGCTTTTTCCCACATACGAGAGGTAATAAAAATAACAAATGAATATAGAATAAACTATTTCTTTAAAGCTGAGGATATGTTCTTTAAGTTGTTGTATTTACTCATGATGAAAATATTCTGGGGGCCCTCAAATTTGTATAAAACCTGCTGACATGAAACGATTTATAAAGTGTCACATGATGCTCATGTCTCTTAGCCCACATGCCTGCATTACACCTACCCTGAAAGATACATAATAACCAGTATTAAAGTGCACAGTGTGACAACTAGCCCCGGTCTCCTCTGTATGCCCGGTCTCCTGCCAGGTCTGATTGTGCAGTCTAAACATCTGTCAGGTGATCCGCAAGCAGACTCCGTCACACGCTCACCCCACTCTTGAGTAAATGCTCTGACAGGTCCTTCTTACAAACATGACCCGACGTCCATTATGTGACAGAATTCATCACAGTCTTTCCAAACAACATCGACTCTGACATCCAGAGTTGGAAATTCAATGACAGCAGCCAGGTGCGTCTGCGTGTCAGTTGGAAATGTGATATTCATCCAAAACCCTACTTATAAACCCTATTTTACATATTCACTTTACACGTTGACATCATTTCCACAACGCCCTGCACATATTCCACACATCCACTCTGCAACAGACGCCAATGTGTAATTTTGCAACCTTCCATTTCTTTTCCTTTTTTGTCGTCTCTAAGTTGCACCACCAGCAGATACAGTAATATGTTAAACAAATGCTTCTTTCTTTAAAATGGTGGTTTGAAGCAGACAGCTCCATTTGGCTGATAGTTTCTCCCAGCGTGGGGGCGCGTTTATCATTCATTCCAACTCTCGGCGTGCGAACAGCACCACGAGTAATTTCAGTCCTGTTTCCTCTCTTCTCTCGCACCCTGTACGATCGATACAAGTTAAAGCTCTAATTTCCTAAACTGCTGTATGTTTTCATCCTCCCAATCTGAACAGTGTTATTCCTAATATAACACCCCCTTGAGTCTGTGTGCACTACCTAGTGTACGGGACTTGGCTGGAAATCGATACGTTCGTGTGAGGAGGGCCGTATGGTAACCGTACTTAAGGGCTCCTGGAGGACTGTGTATTGTCCGTGAAATGTATTCATTAAAGCTACACTCCTCGCCTGCAGATCGTCCGCCGCTCTGCCCCGCAGCGAGTGGGTAAGATTTAAAAATGACCTTTTGGGATTATAAACAGCGTGCTTGATTCCTGTACTCGGCTAATGAGAACAAAGCGATTGCCTGAGTGTGATCAATGTTTTTTTTCATAACCTGGCAGGGCAGATCATAAAGAAGTCATTTTACGAGTCGCTCGCCGCCCGATCAACATTTTCGAATCCCATCAGACTTAAAAGTCTGTATCACAGCGGCTAAAAGCAGGCGTGAGAATATAAGGTCACAGGGCTTCGTATTGGTGAAAGATAGAAGTGCCGGACTAACACGGCGTAACCTGTGATTAAGGCGCAGAAGTGATTTGAAGAGCGACTGTAGGGTATGATGGAGACTATTCTTCTAAGGATGAATGAGGTCTCTCTCTGAGTGCTCTCTCTGCTATGAGGAGGATGGAGTGGATGATGGAGAAACGGACAGGGATACTTCAGTTTGATGGACGTGGAGAAGATAGCACACAGGCCAAACAAAGAACCATGGAATCATCTCGGGGAAGGATGTCGAAATCGTCCAGCCATAACCTTGCACCACAGTGTATCGAGTGTTTTTTTAGAAAGTAGAAACCCGTTTAATTTATCTGCAAGAAAACTGTTTACATGCTCGGTGAGTGATGTGCAGTTCACCAGTCAACTGCTGCATATCCTTATGTAGCCACTTGTTAGCAAACTTATATTTTAAAAAGGGTTTTACTTTTACATTTAAAGGGATGGTTTACCCAAAAAGGGCTGTTAAACGATTAATCGTGATCTAGAATAAAAGTTTCTGTCCGTCTGTCATTTGTTCACATAGACAGACAATAGGTTTCAAATGACAAGAAAATGAGTAAATGATGACAGCATTTTTATTTTTATCACTTTAAAGTATATCTGTACTGTTTGATATAAACTAGACACTTTATTTTACTCGTACATACAGAACTGCCATTAAAACAAACAAAGGGAACTCAGGAATTCACCTTCCATGCTGGCTGGCAAACTGATGCAATAGCTCGACAGTGTTTTCATTTATTATCATTATTTCAGTCTGCATGAACTTTGAAATATATTTCATGTCTGTGAACTGAAACATTGAAAAATCAATTTCTCACACGTACCACGTGGATAACATGGCATATTTAAATTAAAAGGTGGTGTTCTGCAAGAAATGTGATTCTGAAACTTTTAATTCCTATCTGGAGAAGGCTAAAATTGTTGGGAGCATGTAAATGTTTAATTACATTGGTGCGGATGGTAAGAACATGAAGGCACTTTGTCGATGAAGATGTTTTTTCTAATTGCATTATTTTATAAATGCCATTGGAGTAATTAATCGCAAACGCAAGGAGCAGAGATCAGATTTGAAAAACGTCTGCAAAATAGTGATGCGTGAACGATGTTATTGTGGAACGGTGAGAATGTACACATAAACCAGCATATGTGTTTATTTATGATACCACAATGATCTACGGTGTTAAAAAATGCAGAAAGAAAAGATATTCTAAGAAGTGAATGTGTTCCTCAGCGAGTAATGGTTGAACATTAGCATTCAAGATACATTTCATCCATTTAGCTTCTCTTGTGGATGGAAATGTTTTTATACTCAGCTGTGCGTCAGGATATTATTCATGGCTGTCAAACACTTTCCAGAGGCAACCCATCCCGAGAAAGAAAACAACATTTATGCACACACGCACAGCAAAAAAAAGACATCACTCTCTGTAAAAATGTTTCGGAAATCCATTATGGTGACAGGACGGTTCACTTACTCATTTGATGCCTTGAAAGAGACAGTATTCGAGTAGTCTTAACTTCACAAGTCACCTGACTGAATTCACACCGTATGTTGTAAAGTGATGCAAGTAGCAAAAATAAGCGAAAAACTAAGCACCAGGGAGGGTAAAACCCAAAAAGTACTTCGAAGACGGAATTTGAAAATGCACGCCTTGCGATAATTGCTTTGAGTAGAAGCGACAGCTGGACGCTGAGGATGTGACACGGGCAAAATATGCCTCTTTCCTAATGGACTGATTCGGTGGCAGCCGCTGTCACCCGACCCCACGTAAAACAGATTAAAGCCCCTCGCAATCTGCTTTTTGATGCGACACCGAATGAATGTGTTGATATTATGAGATGGATAAATGATAATGACTCGCTGATATAAATGGTGTTTGCATAAGGAAGCAGGCTGCTTGAAGCTAGAGTGGAGAAAAAAAACATTGCGCTTCCTCGTCTGGGTTCTCTACCTCCCTGTGAGGGAGTGAATTTGTTATGTTGTTGTTATTAGCATACGCAGGAGTGGATTGATGCTAACGTTAGCAGAGCTAGTCGGTTTTTCAATTTTTCGGTATGAAGGACCAACTGTGTAAAGAAACGGCCTGAAACTTGATGATATATCGTTTCATATATAAAATATGGGTAGCACTTTGTGTTTATTAATGATTAATAAGTAACTTACAAATGCATTATAAAACAGCTATAGCTGCATAAATTAAAAGGGGGATTCTAACGAAATACCTGCCAAATAGTGAGCAGGTATAAGAAAAACAACATAACAGTCTACAGTCTGATTGAAAACAACATAACGATAATAACGAATCTGCTTTCGAGTCAAATAAATAATCAATAAATACATTTATTAAGCATTTATAACCTGTAAGCTATAAACGGCTCACTATTTAGCAGGTATTTTGTTAGAATCCCTCTTTCTATTGATGCTGTTGTATCTGCTTCATAATGCATTTTTAAATCACTTATTAATCATTAAAGATCACTTTATTTATAAATGCTATATAAATGGTACCTTAATGTAAAGTGTTACCAAAATATGTATAAAATTAAGAAGTACCTGTCTGTGAATAGTAATTAGCATAAAACACACCCATCTCCACGGGCGTAACACAAAGGGTTTCTGCCAATCTCATATTAATCTTAAGTACGTTTAGAGTAGTATTGCATACGTCATATCTTCGAAGGGTATTTCGTTTGATCACTTTTCTATAAGATAGATACATTTACATTTACATTTAGCAGACGCTTTTATCCAAAGCGACATACATTGCCTTATCCTATACATTTTACATAGGTATTTGCAATCCCCCGGGATCGAACCCACAACCTGTACCACTGAGCTACAGGAAAGATCTACTAGTCTCTACTATTACTTCCGAAATCATACGGCGAGTGCGGGGGGGGGGGGGGCTGTAGGCTGAACTAAAGCACATTGTCAACAAAACACAGACATCAGTTTCACTCACTGTATGCGGTTCATGTCCGGCATCTTTCAGCGCTGGGACGGCTCCAAATATCAGTTTCAAACCAACTCCAAATCCAGCGTTATATCCACAGTTTATATAACATTCATCACCAAAATGCAGTGAACAAACAAACACCTGAATTTCTCTCTCTCCTGCATACAAGTGGAAGTGACATCTGAGCATACTCCTTCTCCGGCTCTCCTGTTGCCGTGCCACGTGTTTTTCAAGGAGAATTGTCCAATAAGGGACTAAGAAAAGTTGTTACAAAACAGTTTTATACGTTCAAAAAAACTTTCTGAAACCTGTATGATCGCTGGGGGAGTGTATTGAGCACAGAAATACTACGTAATACGTTTTTGGACAAGCTGACCATGTTAAGCATAAGACAGCGTGTTTAACATTGTAAATATGTCAGAATGCATGACACAACATTGCAGCACACGTTTGTGGAATTTAAAAACAAACTTCTATAATCAAATTCTCACGCTTTCTAAAGATGAATCGGAATCTGTGATTTTTGTCTTTACATGTGGTATAAGTTCTGCATTATAGGCTAAATTTAGAAAACCGTAGACGCGGTTTGCAAATGCATTTGCGAACCAACCCCAGTATCGCTAGATGCTAGTGAAGGCATAAGTATATGTAACCGTCTGACCCGTTTGACAAGTGTGATGTTGTGCGGATGCATTTTTAGGAAACCTGTGATCTCAATGTAACATGAAATGCAAATGAGACCTCATCTTTAACGCCGGGAAGAGGAAACATCTGGCAAATTGCCTTCATTAAGGCAGCCAAAAACACATGCAGACCTAAAGGGGAGATTCCCAAATAAAGACGCTGCCAAAATAAAACTCACTCTGGTGTCAAAGGCTTTTGTTGACAGCTCCTCCAGCTAGTGACAAATCGATGAGGACATATTGATGAGAAGTTGTCACTTTAATATTTGGATAGATCAACTAGAACTTTAATCTAAATGACTTGATGTTGAACCCACATTCTCTAAGACTTTTAAAAAGGAACTGAAAAAACTTCCGAAAATACATATTTATGTCATCACTTAAGTACATTTTGAATGATGTACTTCCTTCTTTTGAATGCAAAAAAGGCTAATGTAATTATTTTTCTTGCTATGCATTTGTGAGATTGAAAGAGAAAATACAGAAAAGTACAGCTCTCGTACAGTATGCCAGATAATAATAGTCTGAACTCATAATTATACATTTATTTTAAGTAATTATTTATTTCCTTTCATTTCCTCTTTTTCTTTTCTTTTTATATATTTTTTTTCTTTTATTATTTTAGATTTTATTTAAATGTATTTAATTTGCCCGGTTATTTGATTCAGTTCAGTTCAGTTTCCTTTTATTGTCCCCCTTAGAGGAAACTAGTTGTGCAGCGGTTGGTTACATACATACAAAATACATGGACAGAACAATATTAATAAAAATCATGTCATGAAGAGAATATGCATGCACATCGCACAAATCATAATTAAAAAAAAATCCTATACCAATATACCTAAGAAGAATTCATTAGACCAACAGTCATTTTCTGATTTGCAAATTATATTATAATTTTAATTTAATTATACCTTTTATTAGTATTTTTGTTTGTTAAGGTTAATTTTTTATAAACTAAATTACATTATATCGAATTTGCCTTCTAAGGTCTTTAGAATAGAGCGCAACTGTATGCCAAACAGACACTCAAGTTGTCTTCACTTACAGCAGCGTTCCCGCAGACATCTGCCAGTGTAATGGAAGCTGAGCTGAACACAGGAACACGTGTTGTATTATCAGTCATATCAGTGTCCTGGCGGCTGAATCGTGTCACAATGCATGTCAAAACCTACTAGTGCTCTGCTCTTTCACGATAAAGCTAGTCAGGACAGATTTGGGTCAAAGTGTCAGATGGGCGATATTTCGGGGGTCACCTAAGCCTAACCCCACGATGCCAAGCAGCGGGGGAGAGAGGAGGACCGCAGCTGCATCATCCTTCTCACATTTGACACGTCTCCATCCATTTACTATCACCCTGAGCTGTTTATTTTATCCCGCAGTTCTGTCTGTGATTAGCGCTCTCTTCGTTTGATGTCTGACATTCGTTGCTCAGAAGCGAGAGAGAAAGCGGAAGGGTGGAGGGCGGTGAGTGCAAATGATTGATGTCTTTGTGTGATGTAAGAACGCAGAGGCACGGGCAAAATGTACAGACTCCGGCTCCAGCGATATTTTGGGGACATCAAAACTGTATAAAGAGCTTTTGAACGAAGACTTGATTTATTGCATTCATTTTTCACCATGTTTACCCCGTACACACCGTGAGCAATAAAGACCAAATCTAATAAAAGTTTCTTCGCTTTTGTACATGATAGTTCAAATTTGAACCTTCAGTTCACAAGTCAATGGCAACACACTTACTGAACTGTTCGCATCTTATTCACAATACTCAGTGATGTTTGTCTGGTGTAGTTGTGTTCAGAAAACAGGTCAACAAAAACGTGTTTAAAAAAGATATAGTTCTGGCAGTGTCATTAAAAACTGGGTCCATGGGCAAATAAACATCCACAAATGTGATTGTACTGGAGCTTTTAAAACTCAGTTTAGTACCAGATTAGAAACACTTTGCTGTACAGTACTGTATAGTAGTAGATGTTTTCCTTTATACAATTTATCAGTTTTATTTAAATGTATTATACAAATGTATTAAAGCATGTGTTGTAGTTCTGCCTGGGGTATAACCTGAAGCTCGGCTTCAATCGAGGAGACGGAAAAAATGTGCACACTATTTGTGTAAAGGGCCATTCCAGCATTATGGACCTGACATAAAAATGCTCAGAAAATGAATTTGTGACGATTATATTGAACCATTTGTTTATATCTTACAGAACCCTTGTTGATAGAGTCTAAATATAAAAAATGCTATGAAAAAAATATAAATTTATAAAAGGGAAATAATCATGAGTTATGGATGTGACAAAAAAGGACCTTTTTTGGGAGACGATAATCTTTGTAGGATTTCTGTAAAATAAAAAGCACAATCCTGAAGCAATAATTCCTAATGAATGGAGAAGGGATGCCTCTTTATAGAACATTAAATAAATAGTTAAACAGTTAAATAGTTACTTTATAATAATTTTAATGTGTCCATTTGTGAGGAATATGAAGCGTTATAGATGTGACAATCCTGAAAATGTTATTTACCTGACTATGAAAAATCATGCACTTAAAATAAAACAAATGCATTCCAAATATAAAGAGAGATCTCACATGGGTATTTGAATCAAAAAATGTTTAAATCTGTGCCGTTACTTTAGTAAATTTTTCCGTGGAAGGGGTTGACATTTTCACGTAATTGCCCTAAAGCTTATTGAGTAAAGGCCCAGGATATTGGTAATAATAACAATAAAATATTACCACAATAGTGGTTAAAACAATCAATAAAATAATAATAACCGATAAAATTGTATGCAATGTTTGTTTTATTTCTCCTGGGCTTTTTGTTTTTCAGTTTTCTGTCAATAAAATCTGTATTGCTACACTGTAGTAGCATTTTCGCCAAATGATTTTGCACCAAGTTTAGTGTTACTTCTGTTGTACAACTCCGTTTTTTGGCAGTGTTTGCTGGGTTACTAGATTTTCATGGTTTATGTGATTCCACACAAATTTAAAACAAATGGAAACACTGTAAATGTGTTCTTATAAATAAACTCCCTTTATGTGCTCCCTGCTGTAGGGGAAATAATTCTAAAGTACATTTATGGTTGTTTATTCATTTACTTGGCTCTTAAATAATTTGGAACCAGCTAACACATTTTCAGATGCTTGAAATTGGAAAAAAAGAAGCCTTCGTCACAAAAAGAGGGAATTTTTAAGGTTACAAGCCTCGATTTACTTCCCATCGCTGTGACTGACACATCCAGCTGTTTCGCCTGAGGCTGACACAGAGGCGAATCACTGCGTCTCATTCATTACTGCCTAATATTGCAAAAACTCATTATCATGGTCATAGTCCTTCTGTCACCCAACAGAGCAAAGACCCATGTTACTTTCTTAATTACTTTGTCATTCGAAAATAAGAGATTTATTTGTCTGAGGTGACAGTCAATTTTCCTCGTGACTTGAGTTCATGGGGGTCACAGTTTGGCTGGTTTGCCCCTGCTGGTAGACGCTGTTATTACATCGTTGTACTGGCAAGAAAGCTTCATCTCTTGATGCTTGTTCTGACTAAACGCATATTTTTGCAAACAAAAATCACAAATATCTTAATGTAATCAAAAATGTGTAATGGATTTTATTTTTCAATGAAGTCAATAGTGAAGTGTTGCCAAAAACAACAGCGTATGTCCCCTATGAGAATCCCAAGCCTCTGACAAACTAAAAGAATACATTTTAGTGATTTGTATGACATTTTTATAAAAGAATGAACAGATAAACAAAACAATTTACAAATGTTGGTAAGCCGCTGCTGTCATTTATTACCTACATAAAAACGTTCAATATTTTCCATTCTGTCTGTGTTCGAGAGCCTCCCCGTGTTTGGTTCACATGGTCCATTGGCTCAGCTAGACACGATGGATCATCCCCAAACCTACAACACACGAGGCCGCTTCGTCTCTTCCCGTCTGTTGGAGATGCCGGATGTCTGCAAATCCATCCAAATCTCACCATTTGTTATGAATAGCCCCACCGTCCTGGCGCAGACAGACGCTCTGGGCTACTCGCTGGGTCTTAATCAAGGCTGGCATGGGAAAGGGAACAGGTGAGCTTTGCTAATGAAAACGATTACAGGGGCCTTCCAGTGGAGATATGAGCTTTAGGCACAAGCAAAGACTGGACAGTCATATTGATGGGGGTTCTTGCCCTTCAGAATGGCAGATGTGTTTGCTTTGGCTCTTGACACCTTCACTGATTTATTTGACGGCTGTGTGGAGAGTCGGGGAAGCACACTGGAGTTCATGGCTGGGGGATAACATCTTCAAAACACTTCACTGGTGTAAACAGAAAGAATACAGTGTCTGCCACACGTTTGCTGTGGTTGGTGAGAAACAAGCATTGAAATAGCGTAATTATGACCTCGACCAACTTTTGTAAATATTTCGTAAACAGACACCAGTATACAAGTTTATCGCTGAAATAGCAATGCGTCAGCTTTTCTTTGCCAATGGAACGGTGCTTTAAGTTTCTAATAAATGGCTTAGGAAAGCATGAGTGAGCCTGAATTTATTCAACCTTTTTATGATTTGGTTCACAAAAAGCTCCTACAAAAGATGAAGGCATAAAAATTCCCAGCTGTCCGGTCATCTGTGGCAGGTTGATGTGTCTATAAGGTTGGTAATCGGGCCCTTTAGTCAGCTCTATGTCCGCATAAGCCTTCAGCCTAGTGCGTAACCAGCCGCACTAAATGGCTTTGCCGGGTTTTGAGAGAGATTAGTGTGCTGTGCCGTAATGGCCCCTCAAATTAGTACCCAGAATTAGACTAATTAGAAGTGTGTGCTTTCCTTTAATTAAGAGCTGAAATGCACCGTCGACTTCGGTGAGTTTTCGAAAGTTCATCAGGGGCTTGCAGAGCTGGAGCGAGCATCACCCCGGACTTCCATATGACATTATTCACAGTCGACTTGGCTGTGAAATCTCTCAGCCCTCCACACCAGGTCCACCCCCCCTTCTTTCACGTACGCTTTTTCGAATCCCCCATCACCCCTTGTTCCGGTGAGATTTGGAAATTGCGTGTATACTGCTCTTCAGAGTAAAGTGTTTGGGCACCCCTGGTTTTAAAGCAATCTAATCCTTGTAATCACGGATTGTGTTCAAACGTCCCTGCACCGGTGAAAAATCGAGGTCGGGGAGTCTGAACAGAACCCCTGCCAGCGTGGAGCCATGACCCGAATAGCAGCCAATATACAGCCTTATTTCTCTATACTTTAAGAGATATGTGCTGGCAAAGCGAAAGTGACAGATAGTGTTTTGCGGCCGGCAGGGAGATACGTGTGTCCCCTATATAAAATGACAAGTGCATTTTCCGAAAAGAAAGACTATAATGTTTTTCTATTTAGCAGTTGACAGTTTGCCTTCGTCATAACATGAGCTTAAGGGGTTCGGAACAAGCGTGATTATTTTAGGCCCCCGGCGTCTCTCTTCCAACAAATTGAAATCTTTTATGGGTAAGGCACCGTCACGGCCCCACGGCGAGGTAGGCCTCTAAATCAGCATGCAAAGTGAATCGGCTATATTCGCTTTCATTGACCTCCATCTTTGCACTGAGCGCGATAGCAATAAAAGAAAAAAAAGTGCCTCTTTTCCAGCGGCGCCTCGTGAGTCTATCGCATCTTTTCCCGCGATGAAGCTTCATGAATTTGCAAAGCGGCGGAGCATAATGCCCATTAAGGTGGACTGCGGTCGTGTGTTTGTTGAACCTGGACTCAAAATGGCATCTGACACAGAGAGATTATTATACTTTTTGCACAAACATTGACGCGTCTGGATACCAACGCACCTGCTGCTCCAGCGCAGAATGAAGACAAATTGAATAGGCCCTCTGTCTGTATGTGTTATCATCTTTGAAAATAAAGCGATATGAAAAAAGAATTTCAATTAAAAAAATGAATCTGCATTTTTAACATCAATAATTTCTTGAGGTTATTTATTTTACCATGATGTTCCAAAACATGTTAGTGATGGGTGAACTGAGAAAATGTCTTTGTCGGCTGGCCATATTTTATCAAAACATAATATTGTCCCCATAAAAATGAAAAAAAATCCTTACCCATATAACACATATTACTAGGCATTAAAATGAACCAAATGCATTAATTTGCTTTTTTGGCGGTCATGAAGCGATGACCGTCATCTAAAATGTATTATTGTTTATTTACAGTGAATTATATACATAAGCTACCGTACCATCTAGATGTTGATGTTGAAGTTCTCACCTTTCACAGCTTTACACATTTGCATTCAAATTGTCTGGCCTCACCAGACCTCTGACGGGACCAATACTCTCAACATCTGCATGTTATGCGAAATATATTTTCAAAAAAGTATTTACCATCAACTCTGAAAGACCATAAAATGTTCCAGCTAACCAGTCATTTACGGATGTCATCGCCTAAATACTGTATATGATGTTGGCAGCCACAGGTTAATAAATTAGGATATTACAAATATAATATTTGCATTCTGGCTAAAACCATTGCAGGACTCTGGTAAGCTGCTGGACAGCTCTTTTACTGTTGTCTTTATGTAGCCATTAAAGATAATCACCCCTTTAGAGAGAGGGTTGGACTGTTGTGTTCTTTCAGACCGCATAGAAAAATGCACATAGAGATGCATCAGTGAAGTACTTCAGACAGATTGCCACTTTACAACAATGTGCACACATTCCATTCCAGGGCCTGAAAGTTTAATCTTTTTAAGCTTTGAGAAAGTGGCGAATAAAATGAATAAAACCGAATGGCAATGCTGGGCATCTAAATTCGTCTGTGAGTGGAGGCTACTGTGCGTCATTCAGGATAGCCAAATTAAATTTAGAAAGGAATTTTAAAAGGATGGCGCAATAGAACGTTTTATTTGTGGCATGACTGTGTAATATGAAAACATTGAGCTGAATTTTAACTGTACTCCAGTTCAACATGATATTCAAAGAAGTCAATAATAACAACATTTATCTTCTATATTTTATACTTTATGTAAATAATTTTACTTCCCATATAATAATATTTTTATTTATTTTTATTTTATTTTTATTTTATTTACAATTTAAATGTATTTTCAATAAATAAAATAAAATCTATTTTTATAGTGTATACATATATAATAATTTGTGTGTATATATATATATATATATATATATATATATATATATATATACATACTGACGAGCGATAGGAAGACCCACTTTAACAAGATTGGCTGCATTGTGGGTCTGCAACTGCAGCTTGTTACTTTTGCGATAGTGAGAGAAGTTGAGGTGTGTTTGTTTGTTCATGGCATTTCAGGGATGGATGTTATATAAACAATGGATATAACGCAGGTCTTGGAGATCGTTTGTAACTGATAGATGCTGCGGTCCCAATGCTAAAACATGCAAGACATGAACTGCACGCGAACCTGACTCAGTCAAACTAAGTGTTTTGTTGGCAATCCGCGTGTACCTGCATAATGTAAACAACACAAAGGGATTAATGCGATGATGTGTTGTGTGCTCCTGCTGTAGTTCCGTCCCCCCTGCCGGGCTCCAGCAGTTAATCGCAGAGCTGTACCTCTCTTATATAAATTTGATCAAACTAAATACTCTTCGAAGATACAATTTATGCAATACTACTGTATAGGTACTCAAGACTAATATGAGATTGGCAGAAACTGCGTGTGTTATCCCATATTTAAATAAATCTCATCTGTGATGTTTCTTTCCTCCGGGTGTATGAGACGTTCACACTTTTGTCTGTCACACTGTCACAGAAGGTAAAGACAATCCCTACTTAACATATTACCAGGGGAAACAATGTACGATTGCTCTGTAAGTCTCACACCAATTTCTTTCATTTTTATGTCACACTCACTTATTTGAGTGATTTTATCATTACTTCTGTACTCTTTAATTCCTTTTTAGCGCTTGTCGTCTGTCTCTGTTGTCAGGGGCCAATTCAATCTATCCGTGGGTCTGAGCGCCTCATTCCCCAGAGATTTTCCGTCTTTGACGTGTTTGAGAGCAGCTGTCAGGGAGGTCTCTTGCTCTTAAGTCATCTGTCATGTCCAGACAGAGGCTTGCTCGTCACTTGTCATTTGTATCCCAGCACTTTTCTATAGAGACTTTATCTCTGTCATACATTCCGAAATTGATTTTGACCACAAGGCCGCTCGGAGTCAGGTGCTCATGTGATGTGCAGTTCTTGTTTCAAGTGTCTGTACTGATCTGTATTGGAGCATCTTGAGATATGCCCGAGCATGCAGCACTCTTTGTGTGTCTGTTTGCACACCTCTGCATGTACGTGTTCAGAAAACAAGCTCTTGCCTATAAATATTGTTTTTTTTCCACATTTTCTAATCAACCCTTTTCGTATTCACGCTTCACACTCTCAATTAACATGCGCGTTATCATTCTAGGTTCATTGCAAACATGTATCACTGTTTTAAATGAATTAAATCCGCTCATAAACGCAAACTCACAGTTTATGTTGCCACCAAATCTTGCAAGATGTATTTATGTATGTGAAAATTAAGACCGCTGTCATTTTTTGTAAATATATTTGTGAAAACCAAGGAGACTTGCTGGAGCTGTGTTCTATGTTGAGTTTTTCCCAGACGTTTTCTATCTTGAGAAAAAAAATATACACAAATGAGTCAATTGTTCCATATTTAATATTGAATTAGAGTGAATATTGACACCTCTGGCCTTTTATTTTATAGTCTTATCAAATCTGCGCATAGTTTGAAACATTGTGGAGATCTCGTGTGAAACTAACAGAGACATCAAGAGAGATTAGGAAAAATTAAATGTCCAATTTGTGAAATTTAGCACCATCTAGTGGTGGTTGCAAATTGCAACCAACGGCTCACTCCACCCCTAAATTCTGAAGCACTACGGCAGCTGACACAGAACTAAGACGCCGTCACATTTTTGCTTCTTTGTCAAGGGAGATTACATGTTAATGAAACGCCACAGTTTGTCCGTTTAGGGCTGCTGTAGAAACAACAAGGGGAAATCACTGTAAGGGGACCCACTGTCCATTAGTAATAGCTCATTCTAAGGCAAATAAAAACATAACACCTCATTATGTAAGGTCTTTGTACACATCTGAAGACATAGTTATGTATATTTTATTGGATTCCTGTCAATAGGTCCTCAAAAAAATTACACATTGGACCTTAAAGTAAAAGTCTCAGTTTGAAACCATTAAAACTCATTGAAAATGAATTATCTTACCTGAGACCATCTGAGTTTTTATATATTATATTTACAGGTAACGTAGGCCAAATAAAGAGAGATGTGGCATGTGCAAGATACAGGTTCTGGCCCAAACAGAGCTCTTGACAGTTTGGGCTTCACTCCAGGTGTGAAATTGGTTGATTGGAAGAAATGGGCCACTCTTCTGCCATCAGCCCTGGTGTCCTCTTCAGCACATGAGACCTCCTCGACTGACTCTAATGCTCGACTCCAATTACAAGAGTCTTTCCACAGCCATGCTTTCAACATGACACAGTTCAATCATTCCTCTGGGTCATTTTTAATCTAGTTTTTAGCTCTTCAGTTCCTGACCTTCAAGCAACCTCTGTAATGTAATGCTTAAGAGTCAATTCATAACTGAAGACAACTGGTAATGGATGTTTTTGCAACACATGCAGTTTCTACCAATCTCAGATTAATCCGGAGTACCTATACAGTAGTATTGCACACTTTGTATCTTCGAAGAGTATTTCGTTTGATCAAATTTATAAAAGAGAGATACAGCTGTACGACCATTTCCGGAAAAAGACGAGCTGCTGGAGGCACCAAACAACATCATGTAGAATGTTAAAACACTGAAATGGACCGTACGGCGCACAATGAAACTGAGGATAGCCAAAGCTGTGAAGGATACATTCGTTCTATCCTTAAAACCTGCCGATACGAGGTCGCATTATACCTCACATTTAACGACTTTTGTCGCATTTCATGGGGAAAGTGAGGGGGACGGATCGGAATCTGAGGGGCTCATGTCCCACCCGTCCCCAGTGCCATCTGCACGCCTGACGTACCCTGACATTCACTGAGTGAATCGAGCACAGAAATACTATGTCATACGTCCAACTCGTTTTTTTTTTTAAATTGACCTTGTTAAGCTTGAGAAGCCAGCACGTTTAACAGTGTAAAGAAGTCAGAGTGCATGAAATAGCTTGTTACCCCGCCTTTAAGTGGGTGTTGATGACGTAATTCACCTAATTTGTGCCAATTTTAGCACAGGAATGGAGAGGATTTTGCTTTTATGAAAGGTTCATTCGGCATACACCAAAGTAGTGTGAAGAGATAGCATTTTTATCATAGGTGCACCCCTAATGGATAGACATATCAAAATAGCAGGTAGCATCGTTTTGCAACCTTGTAACACACCTCAGTTTGGTTTCTCGTTAATTTTGTTATATGGTCTATGGTTTTACTGTCATTAACACAATTATACTCACCAAAGCCATATAGTGTGCATTCACAAACAAGCCACAGGTCACATGAACTCCTTACGTGTTGTTTTGGGTAGTATGTGCGATTATAAAGTAGGCACAAAACTCATGCAGCAGACTTCTCTGTTCAGTCATTATAATTCTCCTTTCCTCCTCAAGGGCTTATTTTTTAGCAGTGCATATTCATCTGTTCTGACAGCTGTCGGAGTGGTTATGTATTTACTCAGGCTTGTCCGCACCAATCTCCTGTTATAGCAGCACGGCAGAGAATTTTCATGGAAATGAGCCAGTTTAATTGGTCCCTGTGTTATTTGCATAACAAACCTAATAATAATGAATGGGGACTGATCGTCAACAGGGTCTTAAATTTCATAATATTAATAAGCAGGTTGCAAATTGCTATTATTGCAGTACATTCGTCTGGTCGGGGCTTTTCATTATTCGCAGAAGGGCCGAGATTTCAGGTCGCCGGAGCAAGGTTGGCCCCCTCGTCATTTTCATTTACCAATTTTAACTTGGCAGTTGGTCGGAGAGTGCGCGGCGATGCGACAGAGACTGAACTCTGATATGTGTCACAAGCAATAATGAGGAAATGAGGCAGGTCATCTGGAAGGACAGTTAGGCTTGATTATGTAAAATAAATAAATTGGTTTTTCGGGGTGATTCATGTGTGGCTGTGTTTACTGTAAGAGAGGTTTACACATACAGTCATCGCACCTAAATGTACATGTTTGTCACAGAACCGTGCAGTGTTTTGTTGGTGGATACAGCTTGCTATGAGCCTTCTTGTTTATAAATTGTATTTATATATCACTACTTTGCTTGAATTTTGGCTGTCCTTCTAAACTTTGTATCTCCATAAATCATTTTTATTAGTCACCCTTTATGTTTGTCACTTGGTTTTGCATGCATCTAACCAATAGTATTGAAAGGTCTTTGAGAACACAAAAATCCTTACTCCTTAAGTGTAAGGACACTTACTTTTCTGGTTTCAAATAAACAAATACAAACTTTGCAGTAAATGTCAACTTGACATAATTTTCCTTCTACAGCATTCGTACATAAGTAGCCTGCGCTTTAATGCTGCTTATAGATATGGCGAAAGAGAGGAGAAATTACAGATTGCGGCTTTAAAGGTCCAGTGTGTCATTTTTTGTCAGAACTGCAAAATAATATACATAACCATGTGTTCAAAGGTGCATAAAGACCATACATAACAAAGCATTATTAGAATGATCTATTTCTATCTACATACACCGCTGGTCCCCTTATATGGAATTCACCATGTTGTTTCTACAGAAGCCCTAAACGGACAGACTTCTCTACAGAGCGCGTTTCGCAAATACATTATCTCCTTCCACAAACAATCGAAAAAGATACAACATATTTGTCCTGTGTCAGCCACCGTAGTGCTTTGAAAGGGAGGGATGGAGTGAGCCATTTGTAGCAGTTCAAAACCTCACCACTAGATGCCGCTAAATCTCGTGCATTGGAATTTTGAGAAAATCTGATAGATTTACTATAAATGACAATAACCAATATTTTCAATAAAACATGTTTGTTTCCTTAGAAAATCCAACATTTTAATACTAATTTACAAGGTTTTTTTCGATTTAAAATTCCATCTTTAAACATTGCAATTGTCATATTTAATCAATTATTCTGCCATCTTGTAGCTATATAGGATAGGGACATGGAAAAGTTCTGCATAGTTCGAAAAATGATATTGTATTGTATACTATGTTTGCCTGAATGTTATAAGAACAGGCAGTGCAGACTGAGGGTGCTCAGGCTGTGTTTTTCAACATGAATGCAGCTGACAGTTTGCTAATGACTGCTGCTGCTGAGGATGAATGCCAGTGAGGCATTATGGGACACATCCTGTTTGCGGTCAAACAGAACTTCCAAGTCATTTGTAGCTGATGGCAACATCGTTTTAGCACCTGACTGCAAATCCTGGAAGATGGAAAGCTGTAAACGGGTGTCTGGCCATGTGTCCGGAACGTTTACAAAGGCTGATTTTTTTCGCCTTTATACGAGTTGCATTTACACAACAGAGGCATTTCAGAATGCTTCGCATTCCAGCACATCCAGGGCGTCACAAATCCAGCTTGTTTTCGCTTTTGGATTAAGCTTTGTGAATTGTGTTCATCCATTAGATCCGTCTGGCAGATTCAGTCATTTTGTTGGACGCCTCATAATAGGAAACATGGCTCCGGCGATGTGCACACATTTCAACCTTTAATTCATCTGCTGTTTTTTTTCCCTGAGCCATGGAAGCCATTAGAGATGTTATCCAAAATTACAGGCTTATTAAAAAGGCCACACAATTCCTTGCCTTTTGTGATTGTGAAATTGGCATAAATGTGCGTTGGCAGTCTCGCTGCGGGTAAGAGAGGAGATCAGTGAATGAACTCATTTATCCGACCAAATCAAGCTTTTCAATTTCCAATTGAAAGGATGCGTTCTGCATCTAGCCGGATTTTTCGCATATTTGCATCTCAGATTTGAGCTTTTTAGATAATAATCATGTAGAGATGCCAGACGAGACTATCAGCATTGTCGTTGAATGAATTGCTCGTTGATATCCGGCCAAATCACATTCTATCAGTTTTTAAATTTCACGGCACTCAGAGCTTTCTGCTTGCTGTTTTTATATCTAATATAAGAAATTATCTATAACCATATTTTCCCAGAGGAGGTCAGATAATTTCACAGAATTTCTTTGTGATTTGATCCAGTGTGAATTCAATATATTTGGGTTATATGTCTGTTTTTTTCTCATGAAAGATTTATTTTCAACATCCATACAATAATCCATTAGAAAGAAAATTCACAGGTCATATCTCTTGAATATCTTCGTTATTTCTTCTATGAGATGAGTGAGATTAAAAGTAGATCAAATTGACATTCTTTCTTAATTCTGAGTTTCAGTAATGTCCCCATTGGACAGATGCAATGCTGTAGTACTTGAGTACCTGTAGTCTCAGACTTGTCTTGGACTCGTTGGTGTCTGCACTCAGACTTGGTCATTAGTCTCGTCAAATGTTCTAGTTGGTCTCGACCGAGTCCGATTATTTTTTTCACCTTCCAAACAAAACGATTGATGAGGCATGCATGTTGTGATCCAAAAACTGTTGAAATAGATTCTTGACTCGAGAACAAGAGCTCCTCGTGCTCATCAGTCGTGCTTTTTGATCATTACAAATAAAGCATGTGATCTTCAATAGGATGATTTTTTCTGTCTCTGTTATCACTGTGTCATTTGGACTCGGTCTTGACTTGGACTCGAAACCTCTTTGGACTTGGACTAGAACCTCTTTACACTCGGTCTTGGCTCTGTCTCGACTAGTTCTGGTCTTGGACACGAGAATTGGGGTCTTGACTACAGCCCTAGAGAAATGTCTCCATTATGTCTCCAGTTTCAGAAGAGATCTCAACAATGTCACAAAACTGAGCTTCATCAAGTCTAAAGTCTAAAGTCGATGTTATAGATGATCTTAATATGAACTCAGACATTTCTCAACAAATGAACCCAAATCCAGATTGTTGTACCTCTACATTCATTTTGTTTTCCATTATTTAAATGCATTTTAACAACCATCTCATTCATTTCTATTTTTATTTCCTCCACGCAATTTTGAGTTTTGAGAGTTGATACTACAATGAAACAATACTGAGAACTCACAGTCTTCTGCTCAATGAGCACCGAGGTGTAAAACTGGTTTAGAAATTGTTTTCTAATATTCCTTACCTCCACAATCCCAGAATCATCTGGTTATTACTTAGCTGTAAGACTCAAACATCTATCTTTGTGATGGGCATCAGTGTCTGGCTGCTGAGCTTTGAAAGCCTTTAAAACTTCAATTTCTCAACTGTCCACACCATCCTCAACCCTGTTAATATAACTTTCAGTCTGATTACACAGAGAAAATGAAGACCCAGTGAGTGGTAAATTGATAGTTTAGAAGAAAGACTATGCAAAAATGAGAAATATGCAGGGGGAACGAAATTCAAAACACTTCAAAATCCTCCTGCAGCAGTCCTTCTCATCTACATGAGACACACATACACAAGATCTTCTGAAGGCCTCTTTCTCTCCACACACACACACACTCAAAATCACCTGCTGTGACATGTGAATAATGTCCCCAGCTCACCACCCCCACCGAGGGCACCGGCCCCCGTACTCTATTACGTTTATGAAGATATGTATCTGAGAGTTGTGTAGGAATATGAGGCTGAGCTGAAGGGGCTTTAGGGGAGAGGTGATACATTTCAATAAATCTATAAAGTGGGAAGTGAATGAAGTTCAACTCAGATTTTCTTCCCTGCTAAGTTTCTTGTATATTTCAGTTCGCTTTGGGAATGAAAAGCTCTTTTCTAAGATGGTGATTGGTGGGAGGTTTGAATAAAATGGAGAAGAAACAGGCGAACGCTGACATTTAGCCATATTTTGATCTCGGGAAGCTGAAATGTTATCTCTGTCAAACAGCGTACCCCGATCTCACTGTTCCGAGGAAACACTGGAGGTGCTCTTTTTGACTGCTTCCAACCTTCCAACCATTTGGTTTAAAAACTAAATTATGCACAGGAAAGTCCTCTCCCTACACGAAGTTTGCCTGGTGCATCACTCCGTGGCACAGGTTTCCTTCAAATTTGTCCTGATCTTGGCTTTGTTTGTCTCAAAGCTCTCGATTGGCGGCACCTTTCTACTCGCCACTTGTTTCCAACCACTTGACATTTAAATGCTAAATGCTGGTGTGCCACAGCGCATACGAAAACAAGTTTGAAAGGCGAGCCATAAAGCCAGAAACTCCTGCCATGGGCTGTTCCGTTTTATTAGCCTCTCTGTTGTGATTGAAGGGCGAGCGCAACTCTCCAGTGGAAAAGGCACGTTTTACATATACGTATCTCTGTGAGTCATTCACTCTTTAAACCCTATGCCCCGTGCCTCGCCAGGCCAATATCACTATTATGGGATGAAAAAACAGCGTCATACTGTCTACAGGCACATAACCACAATTGAAAAGGACTAAGCCTTTTCACCTGGGGCCGGGAGTGAACTGAAACCGATCTTTTCCCCGCTACTGTCTGCAGAGATTAGTATTGATTCGCCCCTTTTAGATGACTTTGCCGCACCTTGCTGGGCAGTTTTAATCTGGCAGTGTACCAACAGCGCCAGGGAGCCACTCGTCCCCTCTCCGAGTGTATAATCTCAATCTTCATGATGGTTTCATCATGGTGTCGAATCAGCGGGGAACACACAAACTGACCCATTTTTCATGGGATTAGCCATTGTAATGCACATTCGCTAGGGTGCTAGGCCATGCACAGTGAAAGGTTATCGGTACATGGCGACACCATCATTTTGTTTTACATTTGAATTCAGCACGCTCGGATTGGCGGGGTCATAGCCTGGATGGTTTGTTTTCATGGTTTTAGTGGATAAACCACTAAAACAAACACAGCTTCCTTTATAGAACACTATTGCTCAGCTCTCAGAAAGAAAGCAACAGACTCTCCAGTTTAGTCAATTCTGCTTGTTATAGTCACCAGGTTCTCCTTTTAGTTGTGGCGTTAATATCCAAATATACCTGACCTCCATGCGAGACATAAAGGGGCAAAGGAGCATCGGAGATGCAGTTTCAGGTCAGAGACGCCTTTTAGTGGATTAGGCCACTAGCCGAATGGTGTTCTCATTAGAGAGGGAACTGGACCCGGTCTTGCCTAGATTTTGAGTTTAAATGACAGCAAAAGTTTTGAGAGGGAACAAAGGTCAATGTCAAGGCCATGGCTAGATAGTTTAGCTATCCATTAGCACTTAGGGGTCATGCCCTACACAACAGAAATGGTCTTTCAGTTAATATCTGTACGAATTTTGAGAACAGATATAACTAATGTATTATGTGTTAGAAACAGACAATCACACCACATTTTGCTGTTTTTTACCACCATAACAACATGAAGAGGCAATGTTAGCACTTCAAGTCCAGACCCTATTAAAGCAATTACCGGTTTGTTTTGTTCATGCATTTTTGTCAAAAGGAGACTGTAGGAAACACTTTAAATTTAGGGTCTGAGAAAAGGTGTGATATATCTGCCTCTAGCGAAACTGGATTGAATTACGACAATGTTTTTTCATAAATGGTTTCATATAGGTTTCACATGAACCCTGAACGTCTTTCACCGGTTAAAGAAACAGATAACCCATCCTCAATCCATTAAGATTTAAATCTGGATGTTTCACTTGAAATTAAAATGTTAATATAATTTAATGTAATGTAAAATATATTAAATCCATAGACTTTATAAAATATGGAGGAAGTGTCTGTGATGTCAACCGTAGGTTTGTGAAGAGTAAAAATTAAGCCTAAAGTAGCCGGAGCCGGTCGTCGCCTTCTTGGCATCACGTCACCACGCGTCACTCCCAGATAATTGAAAATGGGCAAAGAGGCTGAAACAAACCACCCCCGCCAAGCTCGACGTATTGGCAGTTGAAATGTAAACGCTTACTGCGGTGGTAAATTACCTGAAACTACACAAAAATGTGCACGTGACAGCTAAATGGACAACTGTCACTTAAATGGGCCCGCCCTTAATTATGCAGAATTTTAAGGCTTAATATAATCTAAATGGATGAGTTAAAAAAAATCACCCCCCTCACAGTTGTCTTGAAAGGCAAAATTATGTATATAGACCAAAATATATTTTTTTTGTGCTGTAAAGTTAGCCAATTTAACATGGGGCTCAATAAGATTCTGCTCTGTTTTGGAGTCAGCCTCTAACGGAAAGTCGATGAATTGGAGTTTTAGTCACTTCAGTGTTGGTTTCACGAGAGAGACCGGAAGATTACCATTTGATTAAATCGGAAAAACGTAAATAAGAAACATATTGGCTAACATTGGTGTTTGTCTGTTTAAAGTGGCAGTTCACCCAAAGATAAACATTTCTGTCATCGTTTACTCAACCCCTTGCCATTTAAAAGCTGTATGACTTTCTTTCTTTAACTAGCACCCATTCTCTTGCATTGGTTTTGTGTCCATACAATAAAAGTGAATAAGGGCCAGTGCTGTTCGGTCACCAACTTTCTTCAAAATAAAGGAAGTCACACAGCTTTGAAATGACAGGGAATGATGACAGATTTTTTTATTTTTGGGTGAACTAGCTCTTAAAATCCACAAGATAAAAAAACTTGACGTTTTTAAGAGTACAGGTTTGAATGTTCTCATCACCACATAAAGTGCACATATAATCACACAAGGATGCGTACTAACTGTGATAATGAACAGAGGGTTTCTTGCCTAGAATAAAACACTTTTGCGCACTCTCTTGTGTGCAATAACACCAGCTGAAGTCGCTGCTTAATTACTTTTGTACATAAAGTTGATTAAAACATATTTAAAATGCACATAACGCGCATTACGCATGTTCGCATAAACAAATTCTCCCAACCTAAGATTCCCTGAGAAACACATTAGGAACTTCGCCTCGCCCCCCACCGCAGTTTCCCATTACGCCCTTGTTCTCGGAGGCTATCATTCACACAGTTAGCGGAGGCTCAGATGGGCAGTAAGTCTGCTGGCAGATAAGCACATGCTCCGGATGTTACAGGCGTGAGCTACGGGGTTGGAGGTGGAGGCGATTTCACAGTGTGCTCTGTCTCTCTGTTAACGGCAAGTTCATTAGCTCTAATGGGACATTAGATAAAAGTCAGGGTGATTCCGTGAGGCCCCGGGGTCTTCAGCGCAAGGGCAATTAAAAACACAGATTGTAGCATAAAAGCCATTTTAACGTGCGGCAAATGCTCGCTCATCCCTCACGCGGAGGGCCGTCCCCTCGGGCGACGGGGTGGTTAAGGCATCGTTGTGAGGGATATCATCATTTTTTAAGCATTTTGCAGATATATCTGGAACGTTATCCATTTCATCGCCTCCAAATACAGAAGTAAGATATCAAGAATAGCATGTTTCGAGAATATTAAGCAAGTGTTCTGTTTTTGCTTTGAAGAATAGGAATGATAACGCTTCATTTAAAATGTGTTTTCAAAAGACAGGCATCATCACATTTTGATCTTCTCCTCTTGGACGCAAAAGGAAAAGTTATAGAAGTTCCTTGTTTATTTTGTCAATGTAATGAAAGTGAACAGAGACTTGGGGGACTGAGCTTCAAAACTGACAATAAAAATATATATATTTAAATAGTCCATGTGCGATTTTTATAGTCATCCCTAAAAATAAATATTTTTAAATGTATTTGAGATGCGTTTATTTGATGCTAAGTATACTGCCATATATATACCAAATCCATTTACGCTTTTAGTCCTTGATAAAAATACCATGCTGTATTCTTAAAGTCTGCTAAATTGGATCTAATTTTGTACTTAATGCAATTGTGCATAAGTAGTGCAAAGATCCAACTGAAGATATACTGAAGAATATTTAATTGTGCTAAAGTGGAACAATTGCAAGTATATTTCAGTTAAACTTTAAAAGTCTTACACTGAAAGACTGATATTAAAACAATCCTTATCAAAAGTGGCTTTAAAACACATGTAAAAACGTGCATTGTGTACAACTAGTACTCCAAATAAAGTTAACTTACAATTTTATATCAGTAAGTCTGAAGCGATATGTCAGTAAATACATGTTAAAGGGGTGCTGCAGCGATGAGTCATGCATTCTGATTTCTTTACAATGTTTAATGTGGTGTCATCTCATGCTTAACATGGTCAACTTGTCAAAAAACGAGTTGGGCGTATTAGATAGTATCAATTACTATTCCATTAGTACAATCTAACAGGTATCGCAAAGTTTTTTTCAAACATATAAAACTGTTTTACATCAATTTTTCTTAGTCCCTTATTGAACAATACTCCCAGAAAAGCACGTGGCAGCAAGGAGAGCAGGAGAAGAAGCATGCGCAAATGTCACTTTCACTTGTGTGCAGGAGAGAGAGAGAGAGCATATGTTCGCGAAGTTCAGCTGTTTGTTTGTTTGCATTTGGGTGATGAATGTTATTTAAACTGTGGATATAACGCTGGATTTGGAGATCGTTTGAAACCGATATGGAGGCGTACCAGCGCTAAAAGATGCAAAACCGCATGCAGTGAGTAAAACTGATGTCTGTGTTTTGTTGACAATGTGCTTTGGTTCAGGCTAACCCTCCCCCTTGCATGCGCCGTATGATTTCGGAAGTAATTGTACAGCTGTATCTATCTTATATAAATGTGATCAAACTGAATACTCTTCGAAGATATGACATATGCAATACTACTCTATAGGTATTCAAGAGTAATATGAGATTGGCCCGTGTGTTAGGGCGGCTTTAATACATTAAACAATACTTAAAATGAAAGAAATGCATCTTAAATGTATTGCTTCTTTACAAGGGGTATGAGCGACAAAACAATGTACGTCACTGTGCATTTAAAACCTTCCTCAAATTTGTGCTCACATAGATTCAGATATGATGCTTCAAGAAGCATTGTGGAAGGTTTGACGTGAACGATAAGGCACGCCAGAATCAATGATGCAGCCTGACGTACAAGAGGAAATACTGTTTGTTTTCCTCAGCTTGATTTAAACACGTATTTACTGTATATAACTATGTTTGTTTTTTCTAATTGTTTTGCCATTCCCATAGAAACATATATAACAGCAGGAAAATTAAAAGTTAACTTCTTTCTGTAAGAGTATATCATTCAAACTGAAGTTATCAGGGTGAAGGCTATAATGGGTTTCTTGTATTGTTAACATTTCCCCGGCATCAGCCAAAATCATTTCCCGTGAACATTTGGCACTTAATGGATGCAGTCTGTCTTGTGTGAGTTACAGCAAAACATTAAAGGTTCCTCATCTAGTTAAACAACACAGTGTCTGTGGCAGCGGGGGGTCTTCAACAAGTCTCTGTTTAGACTAAATGAATTTGAGTCTGGTGAAAAGAATAAATTAATATTGTTCCTTCTCTTGTCAAGATTTATTTATTCATCGGTAAGACGCTCATTAAAACGTTCGGCAGCAATTAAAAAAACAAGCATAAATCCATCTCTGTATGAATAGTAATTAGTTGCCTTTGTGATCATTCTTAGAGATATTTCACACGCAATATTGGGATCATGATGCTGTTTGTTGTTATTTTTTCTACAGCGTTTTTTTTTTCACGTTCACTTTCAAGGCAAATTTCTACACACCTCAAATGAACAAATCATTGTTTATAGGAGACGTCTTCAGCTCAACAGTGACAGATGTGACCTAGACCAAAGCGTTTTTTGAGCTTATACTTTGTCACAGATTCAGATCTTTCTCTGAAGTCCAGGAGGTATGGTTTTTCAAACATCTGATGCCTTTGTGTTTGCATCCTTTAATCATCAAACAAAAGAAAACAAAAGTTTGTGTTGATACTCGATAGACATTGATACTGCTCCGGATACAACACAAAGAAATGGAGAGATAATAATAGACAAAGATGATGATGGACATAAAGAGCCAGCTGTCCTTTAATAAGAGCTTTATCACTTTAATTAAGACCCCGTGAAGGCAAACACACGCTGTGAATTATTGCTGTCACATGCAGTTTGCATCATACATACATCTGATCTGTCCATCTTCCTCGGATGCGTTTCATCACTCTTGATTCCTTTGTTCATGGTTTGTTTACATATTGTTTATCTAGTGCCTTTTTGACCCTTTTGTGACCAAATCTACATATAAACCATTTTGCAAGACTGGTCCAGAGGAACTTCCTGTTTTAGGTTATTGAATTGTAATTGTTTTCATATTTTTGCAAAAAAGTTAATTTAATTCATCCATAATGAAGTGTATTCGAAAATAAATTCCAATAATTTTTAAAGGAGACATCATACGATCAGTTTCAACAGGTTGACATAGTTTATTAGGGTCTTCATGAAATGTGTAAAACACTCAATGGCTGTGTAAACAAAACCCTTCTTGCCTCGTCAGAAACAGCTCTGCTCACAGCAACGCGTTTTAGTGCATGTCTCTTTAAATGATAATGAGTTCACATTTTTACATTTTAGGCATTTGGCAGACGCGACTTACAGAACGGCTCGATTTCCCACATGCTTGCAGGGAAAGGCACACCAAAACAAACTTAATGGGTTCTTATTTTTCACTTTTTCACGTTTTCACGTCACCCGGGACCCGATTATAGCACGTAAACACAGAAAAAGTGGGGTTTTCATATGATGTCTCCTCTAAGAAAGTGGATATAAAATCTAAACATTTTTGTGAAAACTTGAAACTAAATGTAAAAAAACATCTTACTCTTCATATTTATGCACAGCCCTCTTTCTCTTTCTTGTATGAATTGCAAGTTTTGTATTGTTTGATGATTTTAGGCCACAATCACAAAGGATTGAAAATGTGTTTGAAAAGATCATACAGCTTCATGTTTGTTTTTCTTTCCAGTTTCACTCTTAACTTATCTTTTTTATTTTTATTTTGTTTAAGGATACGTGTTGTGTCGTAAAAAAGTGCCATTACACTTTAAATGGTCGTTTTTATCATAGCTCCTGATGGGTTTTGCTAGATCTCACAGCTGTTTCGGGCCTGGAAACTAGCAAGCCCTTGAAAATGTGAGTTTTGATATTTAGTGAGTTTGCCGCAGAAGTACGGCCTTGTTATGTTTTAAGAAACCATCAGACTGCGACGAGCCGAAGCGTGTTTGTGAAATTAAAAAGCACTGATGCAAAAACACTGGGCAATAAGGCCAAGCAACTGAGGGGCGTTTACCCAGCGCTAAGCACCACTGACGCAGGAAAGAACTGATGAAAACTTTGTTGGTGATGGAGACAATGTCAAACCGCAGAGTATTACACTCGGATGATGGAAGGACATGAGCTGACTGATGTCATATACATGACTGCGCTGTTCGGCAAACGTGTGTTTGTTTGGTGAGGAATAGAATGTGTTCTATCTTTTGCTTCTGTGATGAGATAGGGATAGCGATGCCAGGGAACGCAATATCAAAGTTGTTGTTAGAAATCATCCCTTTGAACGCTGCCGGAATAGTAAAGCTGTTGCCAGAGCTTCTAATCAATTCACCATTACACATGCAAAAGATGTCAGCCAGACCAGCCATACATATTACATGTTTTACACGCTGTCCCATAAGTTTTCACATCAACTGCCTAAACGTCTTTTGGAAGAGAAAAGGCATGTTAAAACTCATTAAGAGTCCATTAGCAGCCGGCTGATGAAATCATATTGATAAGATCACTCAGGATTCTCTGATTAATTAAAAATAAAGTAAACTACTGAAATGAGATTTATCTGCTGCTCCTAATTGTGAAGCAGAGAATCAATTATACAGATGTCAGACTTCCTTCAGACCCTAAAGGTTTCTCAGTCTCTCACAAAGTCATATGATTAATTCATTTTAAGTAAGCTCAGAGACATGCCTAAGAGTTAATGGCATCCACTAAATTCCAGAGGTTTCAGCACCATGAGGCAGAATGGGCGTTTATAGAAGTGTAGCAAACTGGTCCAATGCGAAGAAAAAAAAGACAGGTCAACTCTCATCTGGAGGATACTCGCTTTTATCCATGAATAGATGCATTGGATAATGAAGGACAAAACATTCATACTGTATCAATGACTTTAAGGGTATACATCACACATAATGTTAAAGAAAATGGGGGGGGGTGTAAGGTGGAAGAGAGTTTAATCTCCAAATGTGAAGAATTTCCTAGCCTCCAAACGCTGTGCACAATTCATACATAAGTATGGTGCCATTTTCTGCATCTTTGGTTTAAAAATATAAAAGATATCCCCAACTAGAACCCCCGGCGAGTCTCATTTCCACTACTGGTTATATGAGAGAAAATACTGACTGGTGCAAAACCTCTGTAATCACGCATCAAATACCTGAAGAAATAACAGATTTTTTGCATTGTTCGGTCTCAGATTTGTTTACAAACAGATTATAATATAAACAGAAATCCAAACAATTTAGACTATTCTTAAAAAACGAATACTATCAAATATTAAGAGGGTTGAGCTGTAACACGAGAGTAGATTATAGATGAAAAATCTGGATTTGGGTACATTTGATGAGAAATGTTTGAGTATAAATCAAACATTTTAATAATGTTGACTTTCTATTGCAAATCTGAGCTCATAATGGTTGTGATTGTATTGATATCTTTTGAGAAACTCTAATGGAGATATTTGGGAGACTTTTGTCTCCGGAGAAGGATCCGAGAGACTTAAAGGTTCTGTGTGTAAGTTTCAGAGGCCACTATTGGTGATGTAGGAAATTGCAACCTACAGCTCCGCTTCCCCCCTCTCCCTCCCATTAGAGAAGCTACGGTCACAGGACAAAAGGGTTCCGTAAATGATAGCGGCCATTATCGGTGGTGTTGATAATTGCAATCTATGTCTCACAGATACAACAGACTGAAGTTACGGACACAGGACAGAGACGTCGTCGTTTGAGACAGCAGAGAGTAACCTTTGCAAGTCAAGAGACAAGGTTTATTTACAAAGAAAAATAAATTAATTAAATTTACTTAATTCATTATTTACTCTAATCGTTATAGTGAATATTATTGTTACTTGTTAACATTGTGTCAGTGATTTATTCGCTTATTTTGCATAGTATTTTTGTCGCACGGTAACTTGGTTCGTAATTTACAGCCTATTGAAACAGCTTGCTAATGCTAAAGCCGTGTAATCTAACCGCGAAAGTCTTAGCAGACGTTTTTCTCATCATCACAGAGTCAATCAGAGGACTTAAAACAGGTAGTAAGAGGGGAGGAAGAGGGCGGAGAGGTAGGGTTGTTGGAGATGCAGGCAGGGCTAGGAGAAGCAGAGGACCTAACGTTACCCGGATGGACCACACAAGAGAGAATGTGGAAGCTAAGCAGTATTATAATATAACCTACACCCGATTTATGCAAATAATGATTGTAAACATGATTTCTAACTTGATTTGCACACGACCATGCAACAAGGACTTATGATACAATTACAAAGTGCTAAAAATTTACAAGGAAAAACGCTACTTCTCTTGATGATCATGCTCATCTGTTAGCTAAAGCTATCAAACAATCAGTTCACTTATATTGCGGAAATTAGACAAACTTACCGGTCCAGTAGAAAGCTGGCAACTTCGGCTTCGCTTAGCAAACCCGTTTCCTGCTTCATGCCCTCCTTTTTTAAAAAAACCACACCGATGTTTATTCGGGTTTTCTGCCGTTTTTTGACTCGACTTCGCCTTGCTGCATCGTATTTTCTCTTTTTTGACGACACAGATTGACGCTCTGTCGGGTTGTGTGCAGAGTATGTGTGGTCCGCCATTAGCGCAAATTTCACTTCTTACTGCAACAAAGAACCGTTTCTATTTCTAATAAAAAACACAACAAGAAAATGTTGTTATTGTTCTTCATTTTCTTCTGCTAATCCTTCTATGTAGTGGCTTTGCAAGCTGCCTCCAAAACACAGCCGAAGAAGAAGAACATAGTCCCGTGCATCCTTCCTTTTACGAAACGTGTTCAGTTTGTCCGTGTAGTGCTACTATAGAAACATGGCTGTGCAATTGAATAAATTACATGTAAGGGTGTGCCCGCGGTGTATATATATAAAATGGCTCATTGTAAGGTAATATACAATTTTGAATTTCTTCACCACTCACAACATAGTTTTGTATTATATCATACATTTTGGTAAATAAATCCTTCAAAATGCTCCACACTGTACCTTTAAGCAAAGGTTTCCATTTGCTTTTTTTTTGCTGTCTGTTTATTGTCATTGATATCTAGGCGAAATAACTGAGATATTAAACAAAGCTTATCTGTGATTTTTCTAATAAATGTAACTAAACTCCTGTGACCATTGACAGGTACAGTGTAAAAAATCCTGGCACCTGAAATAAACCAAAAATAACCCTTTTACCCTGTAATGAAATGTTTTCCCATTTTATTGTAAATTTGCCTTAATTTTTCTTTGTAATTTTATACGGAAAGTTTTAAAATCTGAAAAATCTGGAGAAAGAGGAAACGTTTTTTAAAAAATACATGGAAAACTGTAAAAAAATAACAAAAAAATCTTTCAAATTCGTTTTTAACAGTGTACAGCATCTAAAGCGGACAGCTTTCCTTCCCAAATTGCACAACCATTGACCAGATTCTCAAAAAGGCCACGCCTGCCAAATGACACAATATCTGTTACGCTGTTCTACACCTCAAAAAACAAGTGCTAGTGAAGATTTATCCTCCATATTGTCAGCTGTCCGAGCTATTACTGTTTCTCATTCTTAAACACAGAACAATAACCTGGCATCTACCCACAACACCGCAACCCAGTGCCTATTGTGCATAGCACAGGCATTCGGCCCTTGCGTTCCTTTCAGAAAATATGTCAATTTAGTCATGTTTGTTAGCACAACACAACTGCGTCAGTGATTACAGTGATGCATTACTTGCGCCAGACATACGGCGACAATATCGTCCAGCATCGTGCGCTATGCCTCGGCTAGGATGGAATGTGACTTTGTCCGGTAATATTAACTGTGAAAGAAATTACTCTTGGCTTGAGAGGCGCTGGAAACGCAAGTACATAACGATGGCTGGCAAACACATCACCTGCTGTTGTGCTTGTTTTCCTCCCATCTGAAAATGGCAGTTTTTCAGCATTTGGTCCGTCGCCAAATTGACAACGTTTTGTGGCTATTGTTGGTGAGGAATTTATCACAGATATGACTGCGTTTCACACGTTCGAGAGGTGAGGCGCTGACATTATTGTGCCTTTTCTGCTGCTGGCACGATCATTCTTCATATGGCAGCCATGATTTGTGCCTATCGGGCCCTGTGGCCATATGGTGCTTGCTAAGTACACCTCATCAAGGTGGCTCTCAGCTTCGTATCACATGCTGTGGCCAAGCCATTTCGCTCGCTACACTGCAGTTTGTTCGGCGGTTTGTCTGCGCCATCTCAGGTTTTATCTGGGGCGCTCAACATTTTTCTTCAAATACCATGTAGCCTTTGGTTATTCCCAGGCAGTGGTGGTATAGATAAAAATTCATCTTAAATCAACAGCTTAAGCTGCTTTGCTGTGTACCTTTCGTGTCTGCCTTCGTGTTTAAAGTCTGTCGGAGTTTTAAAATGCATTCTAAGTAGGCAACACACTAGGTTTTGCAACTTTGCTTATCTAAAGCTAGCATAGCTGACCAAAAGATGCCTTTTCCCTCATGTCTTGGTGCCATGGGGCCTTTCTCTCTCTCTCTCTCTCTCTCTCTCTGAAAGTCACCCTGGTGGTATGTTCCAGGTGTGTCACTGGCAGGTCTGCTTGAATCACAAGGTGTCCCTCAGCCCCCACGGCCGCGCCAGATGCTCCAATCACTCTGATTAGCCAGAGTTTGTGTCTCAGAGCCATTGGAGAGGACAGGGCACCTCTGGGTCGATGGTCCTCTTTAATGAACCTTCAAAACATTGAGCCAATCAAGAGACAGAATTCATGTTATGAGACCACATCATACATATGTGCCAACCTACGTTATTATTCGACGCTCTGTAATAATTGATTGTGCCACATTTCAAATTATGTTGTTCCAACCGATAAAACTGATAACACTGCTCATACTGCATCTGCATCTTGAAAAATAATGAATGCACAAATAAATCTATGAACACTTGCCTAATTAATAACATGAGGTTATATTTATAGATGATTAAACCAAATGGTTTATGTGCTAGGAAATGTGAATTAGTCACAAATGAGCAATTTTGTGTGCAATTATGTATTCAAAGACAATTAGATGAGTAATGTAAGAGATAATCTTTAGTGTGATACAAGACCCAGATCGGGGTTTATTTTGCGATAACAACCAGCTTGCTATACATTACTCTTACTGCATGTATTTTATCAAGGAAGACACATTTCAGAATCAACATTCCTATATAAATTAATGTTGTGTGTAGATTAAACATCATGGGAGCCGTCAATGTGAAATTCCTTCAGAAGAGGATTTTCATCCAATCAGATTACACAAAATGTACTGCTTGTGTTATCTTGTTGGATTCCGGCCTGCTTTGAGGTTTGAAAGCGTGAAACGCGTTATCTGAAAATCAAATGTAAAACAATAGTTCATAAATATTTCAATACAATGCCTTCTTCACATCAGAATGGTTCTTTTGAAATACCAGTGACCCTTGAGGCAATCATTACAAGTCCAACTGAAAAAAACAACAACACTCATTTCATTCCGAAGAACATTTTAAATGCATGCTTTTCCTCCTGAATTTAGATTGAATCTGTTCCTGGGTCAGCTTGCCACCTGAATCTGTAATCTGGTTCTTGTGTCAGGGGAAGTCTTTCAGCTGACCTAGTGTCAGTTCAGATGACAGTAAATTGCGATGCTGTAAATGCTAAAACTTCCACCAAGGTCTTAGACGAGCTCAAGTGGAATAAAGTTCTTTTATTTATCATTTGCACCGACCTACTTGAGGTTTACTGGTCATTGAAATGCTGAGGATGAGAAATTTAAATGCATAAAGTCAAACTATATTTACATTATGCCTATGTGGTCTGTATAAAGGGGCGAGCATAATCTAACCTCTGTTCAAAAATGTACAACTGAAATCCATTAAATACAAACCAAATGACTTTTAAGGTAAATCATTCTTACATAAATTTATTAATTAATTCATGCACTGATTAAAATGGGTCTGAAAAAAATCTGACCAGGTCTTTCAGGCAAACCCTAAAAAAAACATGAAATATATTTATATATAGCTATATATATCTCATAAAAAAACAGGTGTCTCCAATTTTTGCCTCCCTAATTGTCCGATATTGCTTGTTATGCGTTTACCAAAATTGGCCCACATTATCTTCAGATTGAGCCTCAAAAATGCTATTCGCTTTTCCTGGTTGTTTCGTAACATGACAAAATTATGTCTAATAGTTTTATTTTTGAAAAGTATTTTTAACATATTTTGCGAAACTGAAACATAAACAAAATGGCG
Organism: Triplophysa dalaica; assembly: GCF_015846415.1. NCBI lineage: Eukaryota > Metazoa > Chordata > Actinopteri > Cypriniformes > Nemacheilidae > Triplophysa > Triplophysa dalaica. The sequence continues at coordinate 15,182,602 of NC_079562.1, forward strand.
CACGTAGGTAACTTTGAATTGTTTTTTTTGTAAAAACCATGTTGCAAGTCTCAAAGTATCATGACATTTAGTAACAAGCAAGATCCTGAGATTTGAAAATGCCAAATTTAGCCCTGGAATTATGTTTATTTGGCTTTCAATAATGATAATTAAAGAAAATAAATAAAGTTCTTAATAGTTGTTTGTATTACTAACATAATATTTGTTTAGTTTTTTAGGGCTTTAACATTTTGGGCAATTTTAATACAAAGTTATAAACGTATTCAATACATCTGGGATGTCAGGAGGGTGAATACATTTTAAAGAGTAGGGTACATAACATGAGATCATGAAAATGACATTTCATGCAGTGTGTAATGTTGCCATGTTTGTAAGTAAGCATTCTGCCAAGTTTTAAATCCGAAGGTGAATATATAACAAAGTTATTGGCTTGGAAAAAAAAGGAGTCAACTCGCGGAACAATTACCTATTATTATGAAATAAAAGTGTTTTTACACCTTCTCTGTACATAAACTTGTTGTTACACACGACATAAACCAAATTAGGGCCTTCAATATCCCCAGTTATGTGGTCTTTAAGAGAAATGCAAATAAATGTATATCACATGTCCCTCCTACTGTATCTGATGCACGGATAACCACATGCACGTTCCATCATGCAGATGATGTGACCTGGACCTTTCATTGTCTGAACCCCGGCGTAGGATGTACAGCCTGGTAAAGCATACGTCTTCATATAGTAGATGAGAGCGAAGAATAAATGAAGCAGAAAAAGAAACAGATAGAAGACTGAAGCACATTTCTGAATAATGAGATCATCATAATGACCGATTCCTCTCGGTGAAGCAGAGCTTCAAACTGACCTAACAAACAGCACTGATACAGTAATTAACGTCATATTTGGAAAGAAGCGGCTGAAAAGGGGCTTTTAACAAGTCTCGCTGTGCGGGCGGGAAAAGGTCCTCCTGACAAAGAGCAAAGCTGACAGTAATTAAGTGTGCATTGCTGGCACAGACAGGGCCACCGCTCGGAAAATTTCATCTAAAAACAACAGCCGAGCAATCGTTCACACTAAAGATGTATGTGTGTTGGTTTAAATCGCTGTTTGTTACTAAGTGGCAGACTGTCCTTTTTTAAAACCTTCAACTGATGCGTTTAAAGTCTAAATCTGGATGTATCCGTGTGTTTCTTTAGTCAGTTTATTCCGATTGATGTTTGCAATACTGTTCAATATATTTCTTAGACTTTTCAAACAGTTGATATCACTGACTAGCTTTTTTGGCATTGACAGGCAAAGTTATAGTGGAATGAAGTGCAAACCAACCCTGTACTGTACTTTTATTCTGTCTAGAAGAGAACATACAGTTCTTGACTGTAAAATAAAGTAATGTCTAGGTTCTGTTGTGCTTATACTGAAGTGCAAACTTTAATTTAACAGCAGGATCGTAAAAAGAAGAAAGCAAAATATGATCTCATCAATTGCTGCACAATTAAAATTGTTGAGTTATTGACATTTCCATTTAGTCATTTTGCAGGCGCTTTTATCCAAAGCGACTTACAAAGAGTTAAGGGAGCAATAAGCGATATGTCAAATAGGAGCAATAATACAATAGGTGCCGATACAAAGTTACTAGTTTCATCAAAAACAAGACCACTACCTGTTGAGAGAAAGAGTTTATTTTTTCTCATTTGTCTGTCAAGTATCCACAGAAGAGATGGGTTTTACTGGACCGAGTTATGAAGAATTTTCCATCAGGAAGGAGTTGTGAATGAGAATGAGCGGGAAATCGATTTACCGCCTGTATGAGAAGGCAATACAAAGCCTTGCTAGTTTGCTGAATGCAGGTATCTTGATGGAGTGAAGGAGGGTGTGAAAGTATGCCGGTGCAGATCCAGTGATAGTCCTATAGGCAAGTAAAATTGACTTGAATCTGATACGGGCTTCAACCGGTAGCCAGTGGAGAGAGATGAAAAGAGGTGTCACATGAGCCCTTTTGGGCTGTTGGAAGATGAGTCGTGCTGCTGCATTCTGAACCTAATGGAGCGGTTTGATAACCTATGCAGGAAGACCAGCAAGGTTAGAATTGCAGTAGTCAACACAACACTGAGTCAAAATGGACAAACCCAGAAACAACCCAGGATTTTGGGTTGAAACAACCAAACATATGTTAATTCATAACCCATCGGTTGGGTTTGTCCATTTTTGATGAACACTGGGGTAAAAATAACCCCCAAAAATGTAGAGTATATATTTCTATGGTATTTTTGTTCGCCGACCATCGTAGGAATAGACATTTACATTACATTTCTCTTAGCCCTGAGCTACAGGAAAGACACACAAAGGACTAAGACTACTTACATTTATAACAAAGAACATTATATTTTAAGGCAATTTTTTCTCTCTCTTTTTACGATTCCTGAAAATGCGTGGCAATCACAGCAGCAAGCTCCATACTCTTGGACACGTCACTATGCTAAATCTACAGCAACATCATCAAAAAAAGACTTTGTTATCCAGTTTATTGTTCTTTACAATCATTCCTTCTGCTGACAACATGTAATCTCCACTTGATTTCACTCTTGCTGGGCTAGAGTAGCCTCTTACACATTTGTCCACGATGACGGCAACTGTTTTTTTTTTGTCTTTCTGAGCCATAAAATATTTATCTGCTCTCTGTTTTCTCCTTTTGGGGTATGGAGTTTTCTTTTCTCTGACTGACTTGTGAATCACCTCTGAATGATGTGTGCTAAAATGGATTCTCTTTTACATTTTAGATGCCCAAACGGATTTATACATCGAACCAAAACTATGTATTGTGCTATAGAATCCAGTGAGTTGAAGTTAGCCTTGGCTGGTGGACCATAAGCTACAATATTGACGCTGTGATGATATCGTAATGTCAATACCTAAACCAAAGCAGAGTCTGTGACCGCTGTTTAATCTTGTACTACATACATTTTCAATAGTATGAAAGTGTACAAAGCTAGTGTAGAAAATAGATCACTACCACTAGACCAGTGGTTTTCAAACTGTGATATGTGTACTTGAAGAGACCACCGTGGTACGTGTTTTAAAACTCTATATTTGATCTTACATTTCCTGTTTTAAATACAATTTCAAATGTTTATTATGTCTACATGATTGATAAATACGGGATACATCTCAGCCTATGTTCAATTTAAAATAGTTGTATGAATTATTGTTGTTATTTATCATTGGTCGATGTAACTCGTGACGGTTAGCTCAAACACAGTCACTGACTCACTCTCTTCAAGCGACATGCAAAATAGGTTTCTTTTGTATTTCTGCACTTGAACCGCGGTTTAAAGTTGTTGTTATTGCTGCAAAGTGCTAATTCAACACGCGTCTGAATCTACTCAAGGTTTAATCAATGAAGCGCGCTTTGCGATATATTTTTGACGCGTCGCTTCGACAAGAGCGGCTGCAGTAAAGTGGAAGTCTCTGTGTGTTATATACAGCTGTTCTTTTAATGTTTAGTATACGTGTATTTATTTATCTTCTGTGTTAAATATTCTTTCTACATTGTTTGTCTTTAATATAAGTTTGTAGGCTTTCTGCAAGTCCCCACAAAGTTAATAACCTCCCCATAAGAGTCCATAAGAGTTTACAGGGCACTACAGAAAAGTGTTTTGTGTCAACTATTACCGCTGACAAACTTGAAAACATGGAAAAAACATGTTCTTTAGTTTGAACAGCTGGTAATTAAGTATGTGTGTTATTAATAATACATTAGAATTGTAGGACAATGTGTAAAGAGAAAGATTCACAACTCTACAATTATTTTAAGTGTTTATTCATGTGATTTTCTATGGCTGTCATGAGGTGCTAGGTGCTGAAAAGTTTGAGAACCACTGTACTAGACAAAGTCTTGGATTTGTGCATAAAATGGGACATTGGTTGCTAGATTGTTATGACGTGTAACTCATAACAATATTCTAGTGTTTACATTCTTGAAAAATGGTGCTCAAAAGGTTCTTCAATGCCATAGAAGAATCTTTGTGACCCATAAAGTACCATTCACTCAATGGTTCTTTAAAGTACCATCTCTTTCTTACTTTTTATAATTTGAAGTACCTTGTTTCACCACAAAGAACCTTTTGTGAAACATAAAGGTTCTTCAGATGTTACAGGTTCTTTATGGAACCAAAAGGTTATTCTATGGCTTCGAAGAGCCTTTTTTTAAAAAAAAAGTATCATTTATATCCATATAGACACTTATTTTCAACCCTACATTGGGTCCAAAATGGACAAACTCAGCCGCTGGTTTAAATTAACCCAGAAAATGTTAATAATCAAGCCAACGATGGGTTAAAACATCCAGCAATATTTTAGAGTTTATCCCATATGTTGCAGATTGACTTTCTTGTATTTGCTGAAAAGAGGGAATGAACATATTTTTTAATTAAAATGGTCTTTCTTTGGAAGTCAAATCAGATATCCATTTTGCAACTAAAAGAAACAAAATAACACTGAGAAACACTGTCTCAATTCTGTACGATGAATTTCCACCCGCCTATCATTCTTGTAATCTGGGGATCAAACTGCCAGCGGCCTCAGTAAAGTTATTAGAGGTGGGGTGTGTCTTGGTTATCACTCCCTTGTCCTGGGTCTCAGACCTCAGTGGCTTTTAAACTGTGCCAGAGCTTTACGAGTGTTTCAGTGAGGACAGTGAAAATCTCATCAGCCCAGACAGAATACCCGAGATGGAATCTGCTGATAAATTTTATAGCCCTATCTTGAGGGTATGGCCCTAGAAATCCACAGAGAGGTGGCTATTTTTAAGAAACAGACCTTAAATAACATCATCCTTTAATAACTAAAACATCACCAAATTGTGGGGCAGTTGGAATATTCAAAGGGCGAAATTCTAGAGAATAGACCCATTCTGTTGAAAATTTGGGATCGGAATGTCATTTCCCGTCCCATATGAATTTGCTTTGGGAAAGGGTAAATAGACTTTGCTCAATTTGGCACACGCTACCTGGCATTCAGCGTATCTGAATTAAAAACAGGGACAGAATGGGCTACGGGCATAATAGAGTGCCTAAATCAGGTCTTGGTTTTGCCAGTTTGCATTCAACATTTTTCTCTTCAACTCCTTTTTATGAAACTATTCAGTGCCATTTAAGCAGACATTCAGATTTAAAGTTAGCCCAGGTCTGTAAGCACTTGATCTTCACTTTAAAATAAAGCTCTATATGGCTTCAAAATAAAAGGCATATAATGATTTGTTGCTGTGGTAACAATAGCTGTTCTATATCCATACCCTTGAAATGAAATACAAGGACGCCCACATATTCTTCATTCGATTGTATTACTTTTTGGTAAAAATTTAAGATTCCAGACTGTCAGTGTATCTACAATTAGGATTTCAAAGAATGCATCGAAACGGTTGGTCTGTGTGTTTAAAACCTCCAAAAGAGGAAATCCACTCCAGCCGTATAAAACATGACAACAGTGACACCACTGGATGAGAGATGGCTATGAATCAAACCAGTACCACTTTGAAATGGAAGCCACAGTGTACAATAAATACGCTCTCTACGCTAATGTAGTGTATTAATATCTTCTCAAGTGACATATCAGTGCATATCAGCAATAAACTTGATCTTCAAATCCATACATGTATTGATATATTAAGGTCCTGCAATGACGCAGGGTCTCCATTGGTAGTGTTGATTTCTAATGAGCTCATCAATTTAAATTATAGATGGACGGGCTATTTTAAAAATGCATTGGTGCATGTAATCAGTTGTTCATTTTGCTTGTGAAACTACTGGCAATGACCACAGCATGAAGGAATAGTTTACCCCCCCCCCAAAAAATGATCTCAGCCTCCTGATATTCCAGAAGTATAAATATATTTGTATTTTCATTACATGATGTACATGCACAGGTCCCAGGATGTTTTATAGTTTTATTTAACAGAATTTTCACATCATTTTGAAATACGGTAAATTGTCCAATTACAGAAGTATTCTGCAAATATACAAGTAAGGTGTAACGTAACATGATAAACATAATACAATTATTCTAGGATTTGCAAAGGATTTTGAACAATGTTAAAGTAGTCACTTTCACTTACTATTTTTTTATAAACTGTATTGTAATTTATTTTTACAATTATATTACTGTTATAAATTACAATTCCGTTAATAATAAAGCCATAAACTAAGCCATGTAGTTAAAAAAAGTTATTTTTAAACCTTTTTAAGATTTTAAGCATAAGTCTTTCACAGCCACATCTCCTTAACTAATGAGACAAAAATGGGGAGGGACTATCTGCCAGCCCAACCAATGCGAGACAGGGCTACGTATTCGTGAAACATGTCATTATTTTCTAAAATTGGGTGGCACAGAAATTACACACATTACCTTACACAGGACGTTCTCATTTTCCCGCTTCATTGAACGTATCGGCACGTCCCTCATCAACCGTAGATAGCTCCATATTACAGCTATCTCATCATCTTGAATGCGCATACACACAAAATAATGACAGGAGACCTGTCTCCAACAGGTTGCTATCTCATTCTTCCTTTTCTTAAATGCAGCGTCTGGCCGAGATTCAAAGAGCTATCGGTGGGAAGTGTAAAAGGGAGATTAGGTTTGTAACTCGGCTAGACTCTCTGAGCGATCGTTCTCCTTTTCCTTTCTTTCATAGACAGCTAATCAGCACCTTCAATTACCCAAATAAATGAATCTGCTTTCTCTCCAGGCCGCATGAATTAGAGTTCACCATCCCGTCTCTGAGAAATAAAGACTGCTCTAATTAGCTTCTGCTCTCTCTGCTTTAATTGTCAGTACGGTTGAAGCTGGAGGTCTATCTGTTTATCCGGACTGTGTGATGCCGTGCAACAGATTCACAGGAATAGCAGAGTTTCATTTATTCGAACCTTTTTTGTCTCTCTCTCTCACTATCTATATATAGTGTATATAAATATTTTTTTAATTGCACTTATGCCTTTGTTGTCCTTATGTTGTTCCAATTGCTTCCATTGTTTCCCTCATCTGTAATTCGCTTTGGATAAAAGTGTCTGCTAAATGATGACGCAAAATAACTGTAAATGTACAATAAATGTAACTGCAAATATAGTGGGTATTTATCATGATATATTAATACGCATGTCATTTGTGAGTATTCTGACACTGTGGAAGTGTCACTGAAATGGGAACAAATGCAGTATATCAAATTCAGGGACTGAATGGTGTAATCTCTTTTACCCTGATGCAATGTGAAAATCGAACTCCTGCCACAACAAGGGATTAGCCGAGGACAGGAGAAAATAATGATAATAATTACAATTATTGATCTCTTTTACCATGTGTGCAAACCTGGACCACTGCTTCTCATTCTACATCCTTCAATCAGAGAACAGAGATTTTTGACGGAATTTCAAAAAATATTTTTTTCCATTTTTTCATGAAATATTGCAGCGTTCATTGTAAATAGTTTATCCATATGGATCATTCTCTTTTTTAAGGGGTCATATGCATGGCATAATCGAATATTATCTTTTCTTTATATGTAATGTGTAAACACGATTTAAGGTTAAAAAACGTTGTATTTTTCACATACCGTGCATGTTTGTATCTCCAATTTGCCCAACCTCCCTGAAATGAGAGGATTTTTGATAAAGCTCATGGCTATGAATAGCGAGGTGCGCTATGATTGGGCAGTTAACCAGTGCGTTGTGATTGGTCGAAAACTGCAAGCGTGTGACGTAAATGTAACGCCTCTTACCATATTTGGAACATCAGGTTTAAAGCAATTGTACTGACATGTACTGACTACAGCAATGCATTCTGATTAGAAAATGTGTCCAACTTGATCGGTGCTGCAGCCGCCTAACGGTCACATGTGCCATTAAAGTACCACGAGATCAAAAGGAGACCCGTCGCCTAGGTCAGGTGCTGCAGTTGCTCAAAATCGGCTGCGAAAGCCTTGATGGCGACACACTATATTTTCATTTGCCAGAATGTTTACCTGTATATGTGACATGTATTGTGTCTTTATTCTGACACACTCGGTTACAAAAATTTGATTTTACATTTTACAATATTTATTGTTCTGATCTTAATGCAAAAACATAGTTATTCATATCATATTCAATTCATCTTGGTTCACCAAAGTTGATGGAAAACACAGAAGCAAACTTGTGGAAAAGATGTGTTAAACCCAACCACCAGCAATTTCAACATCGTGATGAGACAAAATCAAACTCTTCTCATATAAATCCAGCTTTCTCCTTGCCCAAAACTGAACCTATTATCTAAAAATAAAGTCTGCTGCGAATTAATTGAGTGCTTACAATATCGCAAATGTTTCCAACAATTCGTAAATCGTGTGAAAATCCTTCACAGCGCCATCAAGCTTCGCCATTGTTGTTGTTTTGAACATATCGGTTTTAAATGCGGCCCCTCTAGCGCAGATTTTACAAACTGTGCCTTTAACACACCTAAATCAACATTATTCTGTGCTTCACTAGACTATGTGTGTATTGCATCTGCCGCATGCTGTCAAGAGTCTTGAGCAGCACTGATTTAACCCTGGAGCCAGCAAGAAAGATGCAAACTACATTCATATTTGTGATATAAATATTTATATGAAATGCGTCAGGTTGCACAGAAGAAAGTGCAGTCTAGGACCTCCCCTGTAAGGTTGTTTAAAGAGAGAAATGAAAGGTACTTTAAGAATTAAAATTTAAGGGACTATTATTCTGTTCAGTCACAGAACCGAGAGGGACAACCGAAGACGTTGCGTGGTAAAGGGGCGTTTCATAGCGCTCACATGTGGAAATCGAGTATTCATGCAGGTCTTTTTTTACTCATGAAGTTCAAAATGAAAGATAAAAAAATCAAGACAAATTCTAGTTTTCCGGGATTGTTTTCAATAAACAAAAAACAAGTTAAATTTCAAACAGAAAATCAAATGACCAGAAGGTACATGGACCAGTAAAGGCTAATTTCTCCTCCAAAAAATCACATGAAGTCTTATCATTACTGTCTAAATAGGCAAGGGCATGTGACATGCTTAACGGGATACTCACCACCAAAAAATCTTTCATCATTTATTCGCCTTCATGTCATTTCAGACCTGTATGACTTAATTTCTGCAGAACCAAAAATATGATATTTTGAAGAATGTCGGTAACCAAACAACATTTCCCACCATTGACTTCCATTGTGTGAGCACAAAACCATTGAGGCATTTCTCAAAATATCCAATTCTGTCTTTCGCAAAAGAGTCATATGCAGCAATCAGATATATAAATGATGAGAGAATTTTGTATGTGAACTATTCCTCTAAGTTTGTTCACATCCCTAACCCAACTCATTAGACATAATAATAGTGATATTTGCCTTATAAGGCACCACTATTAATTGAAAGACAACTAGAAACAAATGAGTGAATGTCAAGCCTAATGGCTATCCGTTTGACGTTTGGCAGAAGTATATCTTTCACATCTTTGTCTCTGCACAAATTAGCATGGTTGAGGAAATCCGTGCCTTCGGAACGCTCTGACCTTTCTCTGATGAGCTGGCAGCGGTAGCCCACTGTTTTCCGGAGCTCTCAACCAGGCGAGAGGAACACGCACTGATCCATAATTTACAGAGCAGGCCGAAATCAGACAAGAGGAGCTGCTTTGAAAACAAAAAGACAGACAAACAAAAGTTCGCTGAACCGCGGGAGGGAAAACAACGGCAAATGGCAGGAGCTCACTCAGACGCTCAAAGCTTCATCCAGAGGCACTGTCTTACTTTAAGAGGCTATGAGGTCAGGGAGCCTCCGAGCTAAGACACACAATCTCATGTGTATTGTACAGAGAACACGACTGAGATCTCTTTATCTTTGTCTCAGTCAAATTCGGTTTCAAATATGAATTACTGTCATCGGTTGTATTACAAGTTTCTCGACTCTCACATCCAGTGGTGTGTTGGTTAAATCACCTGTTTTGTGTCCGCTGCAGTAGAGAATACATTAACTCTGCAGGGCTGATCGACTGATTTCCAAGAATACATTGCTTGATTAACCCTGAACTCACACCAGGTTCTCAAGTCAGCTGGAAATGTTCTCATAACCAGCTGAGTACTTTGCCGTCGGTTAATGCGAAGCTACCTTTTGTGAAAACGTAACACAAAACAAACATAAGATAAAAAGTTGTAGGCAAAAATTACAAGGTACTGCTATAACACTGAGCTCAAAACAACACTTTAACATAACAGTTACTAAAAATGAGTCGTCAAAAAGACGGTCAGAAGTGTACACTTGTTCAGTCTTGTTACTATGACTAATACTTTCCTCACAAACCAAGTTCCAGACGTAGTCGCCCATCATCACTTCATCCCACCTTCCCTGTGCTACAGACATTTCTAGAATTTCCTGACAGTGACAATTTGGAAAATCGTTTTTTAAAATATGTGAAAATGTGCGTGTACAGTCTTTGCAATATACTGATATACCGTAATTAATGATATGCAGTAAACTCATAATTTGCTTGAGCTTAATATACACAAAAACATGCCCATGATGCTACATGAAAATAAATATTACCTCAATAATAAGCACCACAGAATTGTACTAGAACTAAAAAGGTTGGGCGAAACAACAATTTGTTACACTGTGATATCGGATTCAAACGATCACGTTAATTGTAATGTTGTTGTATGACTTTAATTGTCTTATACAGTAGTGAAGGTCAACAATTGATGTGGCATGTTGCTTAAATAATGCATTTTTTTCTGTTTGCCCTAAAAATTAAGCACCAGTCGCTATTTTCTTATTTCTCAGACAAAACGAATCCCCTAAAACAATATTTTATGTCCAATTATTTATTTATTTGATAAGCAGCCAAGTATAAAGGAGGATAATCTACAGTCAGACAGTCATTATCTCAAACATAAACCACCTCGGGATGATACAGGAGCCCTGCGCTTCGCAGGCTTTCTTCTGCGATAATGACCAACTGACTGTACATTAGCCCTCACTTAATCTCAGGGAAACTCGGAGAGGAAGCTGAGAGATTATTAATGTTTTATTTATTGAAGCAGGGTTTTGTCATTAACACATATTTGCCACAGCAACCACTCCAGGGCTGTAGCTTTATCTACAGCTGATATGAATATTTTCGGGCTCCCTGTGGATGTTGCTACAGTAGATTCATTTCATGAGCTTGTTTGCCGCTGTTCTTTGTCACCTCCATGCGCAGATGAGACATAAAGGATCTTCATGCCGTATCTGTGTAGCTATCTTAATAACCTTACATCTCGCCACCCAGTCTCATTTCTCCCTACCTACACATACACCGCTGGTTTAAGAGAGGAAAGCAGTATCTGATGAGGACAAACACTAAAATAGCTTTGTGCCGATATATTGTACATGTGTTCTCTATGCTAGTTGCTATCGAATTGCAAGTTTTAAGTTATAATTGGGTTTCTATTCAAGGGCTTAGAGAAAAGGGAAGCAAATATAAAACTTTTAGTTTCAATCATTAGAAGACCTCTAAAATAGACCTGTTTGTGGGGTTTCTATAATTTTTTGGAGAATATTGCTGGAAATTTGCCACAAATGTATATTTGTAAATGCTAATGAACATTCCTAACCAACCAATGGTTAAAAGCTTTAAGACAAGCTTTTTAGTTAAAAAAGCAGGTTGCGATCCAATAACCAAAGATGGTCACGTTGGTCTCCGATTGACAAAGTAAATGGCGACAGAATTTTAATTCTTGTGTAAACTACTCCTTTAAACTCCCAAACAAGTGACGTAAGTAGAAAGAAAATAAATGATCATTAAAGAAAGCATTGTGATTTCTTGAACGATCCGCTAGCTCTTTAATCACCGTGAATCTTCATTTGTTTTGCAGTACGGCTGCTTTTAATGGCATACTGCATCACTGCTGTGCGCAGTCTTGCCAACGCACACAAGGTCCATTAAGTTGTTTCTATTCATTTTAAAGTGTGCAAACATCCTGGCAGCGGCATCGGATGAGGACCGGAATAACTGTTATCTGCGAGAAAAACAGCCAGGGGGGGAAGTAGACAGATACAGAAAACAGTATCACAAAAAACAGTATCTGCCTACCTGGTGTTGAACCCTGAAATACTGAATAAAAGAACGAGCGGTCAAAAAACAACTCTCATGTCCCATAAACAGCACAGCCCAACAAATTCAATTGCGGTTTTAAAATAGAATGTTTTCACAGCATGACACTAGAAGGCCATGAACACACACAGTAGCTAAATGTGGTTAAAATGATGGTTCTCACTCCTCATGTAATCAGGTTCTGTACACACAGGGTTTAGTCATGAGATTGACAACTACAATCAATAATTAAATTTACTTGTGAAAGATGAAAGTAAGGATCTGCATAGTGTTTACAGACTTGAACAGCTTTAATACCAATGTGCCTCGCCATCACAGTTGCTCTAACCAGCACTGTTCCCTTTAGGTGAATTTTAGTCCGGAGACCAAATGAGTAGAATATAAGAACTCATACCGCTCTGTCAACATCTTTAGCATGGTCAAATATAGGCAGCTTAAACTGGTGGTATCAATGATCCTGCTTAACAAACTCAAGATGCTGGTTATTATTTCCACTACTTTTATTTACTTTTGTTGTAGCTGCACCTAGGGATGCACCGATGTATCGGCCGATATTGGATTAATTTAACACCATCGGCATATCAGCAGTAGTAACATGGTTGACACTGATTTCCCAGACATACACAAAATGGAAGATTTAAAGCAAGAGCAACACTTTTTTTTCATAAGTTAATGATTATTTTGGACAAATGTTGTTTGTAAGAAATATATAAAGAAACACGAATTTTAGAGCTAAACTGAAAACCAAAAACTCACATTTACTAAATCGGCACAAAAACTGTAAATTCCAATAAAGAATATGCTAAAAAGATGGCTATTTGTTGGATTTTTTTACTAAATTAATTAGAAATGTCCCCTGATATAAAAGTGATTATTGCTTAAAGAGTAAAGTTAACGAAAAACAGGTAAAATTGATAATAAAGTCCATGGACATGACATGTACCCATAATTATAGAATGGTTCATATATTTGTCCTCAATCTTTTGCTCAAGAAGCATTCTGTATAATTGCCTTTTGTGTTTATTCTCGTGATTAATTAGCTTTTTACATTTATTTTAAACATTAAACTATGATTTTAAACAAAAACGTGCATTAATACTAATATACTACTAGACTTTTAAGTGCAAGTATATATATATATAGTTACAAAAAGTGCAGTACAGTAGTTCAACTTAAACGTTTACTTTAATAAAGCAAAGAGTGGACAAATTTTGTCACAAGAGGTTATGAATAGTTCACTTACACTACTAGTGTATTAATATTAGCACTTACTGCATAAATGATGATTTAAGTTAAAGTATAGGCCTATTTAAAGTCCTACAGAATTTGATAAATTATTAACTTAAAACTCATCTTTAGGCATTAAATTAGTATATGTAAAAGTTTTTAATAATAATTTATTCAGTATGAAGAATCATGAAAATGCAAATTACTTCCCACCTTCATTCAAACACATGGGCCTTTGATTAAAGGCAGGCCTACATAACGTAGGCTATTCGATGCCTCATTAACACCTAGTTAAGCTAAAAACCTATTATTTTGAAAGGTGACTTTATTTTGAAAGGTAAGCTGCATAATCACTGTCATTTTGAAATGGATCTATTTATTTATGCATCATTCTTTGGTACTGCTTTACAAACATGCCTTTTCTACCACCAGCATACGTTTCTAGTCGTTTTAGCGTCAGAGATTTGTTGAATTTCGTGTCATGAAGCACGAGCAGACCCAATAGCTCGCTCTTCACGGGACGCTTCACAGCTGCCGCGTGATATAAATACCGCACGTTTGATGAGGAGCCTCTACCTGCGTCTACAAGGTAGAAACAATTCTCATGCGCTTTCAAAAACGTCTCTATACCGCAGTCTGGCGTGAATTACAATCTGCCTCTGGCTGATATGAACGGGTTCAAATCTCCTAAAGATGTTATGTCGGAAAGTTCGTTATCTGTGGCGGGAACTGTTATCTCGCGCTCCGGTGGCTGAGAGAAGGCCTCCTTTGGTGCCGCTGAAGCGTGTTCGTGCGAGACGTGTATCAGAGCGCACAGTCACGTGACGCTTCCACTTACCTTGTTTAATAAACTTGTCGCAGAGGACTAGGAAAAAACACGCCAAATGTTTTCTCATATTGCTATTCATTCTCTCTCACTTCAGCCTATTGTTGTTTGCCGTAGTGCTTGTGCGTAGGAACAGCAGTGTGGGTGTCTCCGCTGAGGGCCGCCGAGTTTTGAAAGCTCTCTTTGCATCTTAATGTCCTTGCTTTCAATAAATGACCGGAGAGAGAGAGAGAGAGAGAGAGAGAGAGAGACAAAAAGCATCCTTTTGTATTGTGGCTGTCCTCGTTCCAACCGTGCACCTGAGAATTTGCGGCTCACTGGCTCCCCCTGTTGGATGAATATTGAAACGTTAAGACTAGAAAATTGCTGGCTGCCCAAGGCCAAATATGATTTTTTATATCTCATAATATCAAATTTCCATTTTCATGATTGGGTCAAAAACAGGCAATGGGTTTAAACTATGGATTTATAGATTTATATAACTGTAGATTTGTATACTATACATTTAAACTATGGGTTTAAATTAACCTATACTAGGACGCATCAGGCTATACATGTGCACATTTTCTAGATTAATTTAATCAAGCACAGGTTTGTCTATACTTTACCCAACCATTAGTTAAAATCCCCAAAAGTGTATGATATAAAATAAATTCAACACGTATTGATGGATTCTTATGACACAAATGAAACAAGAACATTTTGGACATTATTTAATAGATTTGATGCCTTAAGTGCATGCTTTCATTGTGAGTTTGATGCCATGTACTGTACCATAATGGTTTATATACTGTACACAGAACGTGGTGTATTTTCCCGCATGATATTGAATTGTATATTTTAATATTTCTGTGCACGTACCAAAGTGAAAGCGTATGGCACATTGAAATGTTTCATTCACCGTGATGTGAAGCAAACCTTTATCTGTGCGATGTGTGAGTTTGCGGGCGTATGGGGATTTTTAGAGTCTGACTGTGTGAAGGATTCTCTTTGACAGGGTGCATGATGGGAAAGAGACAGAGAGAGATTACACATCATCAAAGTGATGTTTGTCGTTCAGGCAGGGATATTTTAGAAACGCTAGGCATATCAAAATGTCTGCACCCTCTCAGTTTAACTCGCAGAAACGTCTGATTCCAAATCGCAATTTTTTGGGTAATTACATCTCTAAAAATACCCTTTCAATCCTAATATTAGAGAAGGGGATGAGAAATGAGATCCTATATTTATCGTATTGGTTTTACCTTTTAATTACACATTTAATCACAATCTTGATCTTCATTTGAATCATTTTGGAAGCTTTCGGCCCATTCTGGCCATGTTTTGAAGACCGTAAGCATATTCGTTCTGATTCGTCTTGTGTTCTGCGATGAATGCAACCGAAATGCATGGAGATGGAAAGAATTCAAACTTCACATCAAAGCAAAGATATTGCATGAAGCTGTTGCGTTGTGCTGCAGGCACACATGAAATATCTGATAATCACTATCTCTCAAAGCTGGTGAACTTCAGCCAACTGCAGAAAGTAGAGAAATCGGTGCAATTACACAGCCCTTGAGCCAAGCTTCCCACACAATGTGCTTTTGAAAACAAAAGGTTACTTCTTCTGTCGTTATCTGAAGGTCTACGGATCTAAAGATGCAACTTAGTTGGTTGTTGTTGTCAGAGTCTTTCAGCTACAACAAAGGACCACAATTTAACAAGAATGGAAAGAATGAGTCCTTCTATAGGGTATCTATTCTATTGTGTATGTTTTATAATTTTTTAACTATTGTGCTTATGAAAAAAACATTCAAATCTGTTATCTTGTAACAAATAAAATACTAACATATTTTTCGTACAGAAAAGTCGCATGAATCTCAAATGTGATTATTACATGTGAAATGGTTGTTTTGGGAAAACTTTCATGTTAATCCTACAGTATATGGTAATTCCAAGGGAGACTGTATAATACAGTATGTTGTTTCTGTAAAAGTCAAGCATAAAAGAATGTGTACAATTCCTGATTAAAACTCGCTTTATTATAATTTATAACAATAATCTATTTACTGAAAGACGTGTGAAAAGGTTGCATAAACCATCTTAAACCCTTTTGTGTGTGTTCAACCTCAAACATTTATATTTATTCACTATTATCATCTTTCCCCCATTTTATTTTTTGTACAAAATAGAATCACGCCTTTTTCATAAATGTGAGTTAAATGACAAATTGTATCCATACATGTTGTATTTGTTCCTTGTAATAGAGATAAAGTAAACAGCTTTTAATTATTTTTATGGCTGTTCCATAAAATTTTAAATAAACATAAATAACAAATTATGCTAACTATCAGATGAGGAACAAAAGCATGAATACCCTACAAGGATTAAATCATTTCTCTCTTTGATGAAGTTGAACTGTTGTTAGGTAAGAAAAAGTATTTTCAAATACTAAGGACGCCTCTAAATATGTCAAAACCTTCTACGATCATTTACCTTTTTAAAAATGTTTAATTTTATTTACCCTCCCTTGTGTGGTCCAAACTTTAGGTCGGGAATCGAAGGATCTCCTTGAAGTCTGAACCAAATTAAACCACTAGACTGACTCTCTTACAACATTATACAGCATTACATTGTTCTAAAAAGTTTTTTTTTTCATGTCTTATCTCGCTTAAGGCATGAAGTAAGCCAGAATTGCTACCGGTGCCCTTTCAAAAAAAGAAAGGTGCATGACGCCCCCGTGTATGTTGGATATTCTGCATTCGTGTCAAAGCGAGTGAGAGTGCATCGGCTCTCGATTGCCATTTCTCTTTCTGCGAGGCTGACCTCAAAACATATGCCAACTCCCCGAAGGAGGAAGTGCTAAAGTACTGACCTTGGGAGCAGGGGCGAAGCGTGGGGATGGCTTTTGGGGCTCAAGCCACGAATGTTCTATCCAAAGCCCCGAATCTCTTCAGGTTCCTAAAATAAATCATACAGTATACTAGTTGGCAGTATTCAGCTTTAAAGTTGGTAGTCGTCCACTCCATTAATGTTAACCGAGGAAGATTAAAACAAAAGTAAATCTTAAAGGGGTCATATGACACGGCTAAAACAAATATTATCGTTTGTTTTCGATATCGTGTTTGTTCACGATTTAAGGTTCAAAAACACTGTATTTTCCACAAACCGTGCATGTTTGCATCTCCTCTTTGCTCCGCCTCTCTGAAACTCGCAGTTGTTTAACAAAGTTTTTCGCTCTGAAAAGCGAGTTGTGCTATGCTTGGCCAGTTAACCAGTGTGTAGTGATTGGTCGAATACAGCAAGCATGTGACGGAATTGTACTGCCTCTTACTATATTTGGAACATCAGGTTCCTCTTCAATTGTACTGACAGGTACACACACCTTAGTTGCGTATACATTAGGGCGGTCTTAGTCAGTTCATAACACGAACTGATGTAGATTTGTGGGGGTGTGGTTACACGAGGTGTTTCAGGCAGGTCTGGGTGACCATTCGCTTTAAGATAGAATGCATCTTTTGTTTCCGACACTTTAATATTTGCAATTTTAAGTGTCCAAAAAATGCATGGGCAACTTATAAAACACCCCAGCGGGCACCTTGATGTCAATTTGACGTCAAATTTTAGACAAGATTTGATCAAGATGGTGCACAACATCATTTCAAATTCAAATCATACATCAAATTCTTCAAGGTTGTTAATGAGGTGAAAATATGAGGTTTATCCCATACTGAAATTGGTTAATGTAAGTATGGCCCAATATGTTTGACATTGAAATGACGTCAAATCAACGTTGCATTATAGGCGTTCATTTGATGTTGTATTGACATCACATTGACATCAATGTAAATCCAAAGACACAGAAAAACACATATTCAGCCAAATGACTCCTTTAATTGTGTGCAAAATAAAATGCTGCATCTTCTGACGGTAAACACGCTGTCCAAATCAGTCATTATTACAGCTATTTCGTTATTGCTGTGATTATAGTTATTTGATGTGAATACCGTTAACTGATGCAGAGATTGTCGATAAAATTCAGAGATGCAAACTACTTAAAAGGCCTCAAGATTCAAGATTAGTAATGCTCTTTATTTCAAATTCCTAATCTACATTTTTTATGTTACTTCATGGTTACAGGCTTACAGCAGACACATTTTTGCCTATTTTTAGGTAAGAGAACATTTCAATGTCAACATTTGTTGTGTTATGATTTGAAAATGATCAAGCAAAGAACACTTAGAAAATAGTAATATAGCTGCCATAAATGGGGAAAAAGGCTGTCTGTAAAGTCCGTCTCCGCCCCTGCATGAGAGCCTGCTGTCCTCATCTTTCCTGTCACTTTGAGTTAATGTCACACAGGTTCTGTTCCTCGCATGTTGACGATGAGTATCGATTGAGCAAGATCAGAGCAGGGAACTCGTCAAAATGTTCCTGTTTTAGAGAACTATAATGCACATTTAGAAAACAGCAATAATTTGTCCCCGCTCTGTGTAGAAATGGAGAGAGCGAGAGAACAGTCTAATTTACCCACACTGCCTCTGTGATGAAGGTCCATCCATTATACAAGCACACACACGCGCGCGGTCCTAAGAGGATCTTCACGTAATTACGGTGGGTATGCTAGATTAAATTGGGCCCGTGTCCAACTCTGAGTGAAAATACGGAGGACCATTTTCAGTCAAACATTTCCACCCAGCTGATAAGTCATTCAGCACACAATGCTTGGCGCGGTGGGTTATTGCCCTTAAATTAGCCCTTTACACTTTCATTGGATTTTGCATTGAACCCGATAACCCCAAACCTGATTTCCCCTCTATTCTGATTCCCTGAAACGCCACTAAAAGAGAGTTCAGCGGAACGTATGAAGATCACACTGTGCTTCATTTCTGTCTCCCGCATTAGCCGTGGCAGAGGAGCGTTGTTAGGCGAATTGAATTACGCATCACAGCGGTTCTCATAGCTTTATTTTCTCCCTGGATTGGATGTTTTCCATTACATTTGGAGAGCATCCATCAAAACCTCCATGTTTGTCAGTCTATTTATGGCTGCTCTACTCTAAAATGTCCCTCATCCTTATTCTCCTGTCAGTAAGCCCAAGTTTCCACTTAAACCAATCCTTTGCAAACAGGTTTATTTGGATTTGGTGGGGTTTATTGATGGTGGCAGGCTCTTGGGAGGTGAAGCGAGGTAACAGAGTTGACAGATGAAAGAGAGTTTAAGGTACAGTTCATTCAGAAATTAATATTCTGTCATCATTTGCTCATTTACATTTAGCCATTCACCAGATGCTTTTATCCAAAGCAACGTAAAAAAGTGACAAAAACAACAAAACGAGATGATAAGTGTTCACCCTTATTTCATTCCACGCCAGCGTGAATGAACGCTCTGGCATTCATGAACATTTAGATTTAGGCATAACAGCAGGTTTGATGTCAAAGTCATTAAAGGTCGCTGACGTCAAACCAGAGGTGATGTCATTTCATGGACCACATTCAAATATACACACATAGAGATTTTTTATTGAAATGTTTCAATATGAAATGCTTTCATATTCTTTTAGAAATTATTGAAATGATTACAACCATTAGGACATTCCATTCCATTCTCTACCGCTTATCCGAACTACCTCGGGTCACGGGGAGCCTGCGCCTATCTCAGGAGTCATCGGGCATCAAGGCAGGATACACCCTGGAAGGAGTGCCAACCCATCACAGGGCACACACACTCACTCATTCACTCACGCACTCACACCCTACGGACAATTTTTCCAGAGATGCCAATCAACCTATCATGCATGTCTTTGGACCAGGGGAGGAAACCGGAGTACCCGGAGGAAACCCCAGAGGCACGGGGAGAACATGCAAACTCCACACACACAAGTCGGAAGCGGGAATCAAATCCCCAACCCTGGAGGTGTGAGGCGAACGTGCTAACCACTAAGCCACCGTACCCATTAGGACATATTATTTTAAATTCTGAAAGCTGTAACTTGAGCATGCACATACATAAACAAAATCTGTGTTCAAATCTCAAATCCTTTCCTCAATTTGCAACAGGAAACGTGTAGTTTAAACAAAAAAAGGTGTTTTGCTTGAATTGACAGTTTGACATTATTTGACTTTAAACAACAAAAAGAAAACTATACAGAAATTCAGAGATGGTGATATAGAGGTAAACGTTACTGATGTAGCCTTAAACAACCAAGGTGAAAAAGTGCAGTGCAATACACTTACAGTAAATGCATTTAAAGTGCTCTATTTTCACATCTTATTTTGTACTTAAACCTGTCAACTGTCAGATCCCTTTTTGAGCCTACACATGAAAACACATGTTGGAACTAAAATGGCGGTAACTCATGAATTCTTTGGAATACAGACTTACGGTTGGTCTCGTTTGAAAAAAGAAAAGTAGCTGACTATTGCAAAAAAAATTTTTTTAAGGAATGCTGTTAGGTTTATTGTCAAAATTCATTCATTTTTTTATGTTTTTCTTTGATTAAAAAATACATTTAAAAAATACAGGTCGCAAAAGGATGACAAAAAATCTAAGCACACTCTTTAAAAAAAATTATCAATTACTCTCCCTACATAAATTATTTTAAAAAACACCAAAGAAATCTGTATTCTAGAGTTTTTGACCTTTCAAATGATATATAGTTTGTCATGATTCGATTAGAAATTGCATGCACAATATTGATGCAAACTTAGGTGTCCCGTATACGGAACGGTTGACATAAAAAAGAGCACTTTTTAAGTATAGACTTATGAAAGTGTATTAAGTGTAATTAAATAGTGCTCACATTTTTTACCTGGGAAAACAACAAAAATGTGTTACTGCCTGAATGTGCGTAGACATTTATAAAATATGTTCCAGTCTAAGGAGGTGGGATTTGTTTTGCATCTACTTAAACAGAGTAGGGGATTTATCCTTGCCATTCTAGTTTTTGGATTGCTTACTAAAGGAGGAAAATTCTTTATAAATTGTTGTGGTAGAAAATGTATCGTACTGTATATGCATTTGAATTGTTCTAACAGAAGAAAGTAAGTCAAACAGTGTGTTTGCAGTGACACGTGGATGAGAAAACGATGACAGATTTTTAATTTTTGCGTGAATTATTCCATTTTGTTGTTGACGTCAGTGCTGACAGTCCAAAAGAGAGAATGTTGTTTCATCAACACCTTGTCTTTGTTCAGGCAGCTTTGAGACTGGGACTAAAATATCAAGACCGCTCTTTACAGCTAGACTAGAAATTTCTAAGAACATGTCAGCTAGCAAAGGAAATGAATTATTACTGAGATCTGTATCACTCTGTGTACTGAGGCTGGACCTGAGGCGTGGGTCTGATTTGTAAACCATGTTAAACTAGTTAAAGGGGACACAGATCTCCGGGGCTACAATAAAATCGAGGCAGTACATGTGTATGTAGCGCTGCAGTGCTCTCTTAAAGATACAATTCTCCCAAAAAGTATTATCTTTATTTGCTCACTTTCCCAACCTGTAGATCGGTACCTTATATATCATCCAAAATGTAGGTATTTTTGTCCTCAGAGTTCTTAAACCATTCAGAAGTGGAGCTTTTGTGTCATATTTTGGCAGCATTAACCTTACTTTAAACACTTGCTTTGGGAAAAGAAAACTGGAATGACACATGGAAGAGTAGATAATACACTTGACTATTCTCGTTATGTGGCTTATTGACAGTTCTAAAATATTAATAGTGCTTATGAACATTGCTCTGAATCGTAGAAAATAACTGAATGAAGAAGTAAAATGAGTTTAGGCAACTTACTGGTATGCTAGCTCTATTGAATAGCATAAGACATGGCATTGGTTCTTCGAGGTCTTTTCTTTGTAGCCTTGAAAGGAAACGTATCTGGTGTTTATCTAGCTAAAAATAGCCCTGCTAGTGGTAGTGGGTTTGAGATGGTCTCAAAGGGCCAAGATAAGTCTGACACCTGCGGTACCACGGGATCTGATTATTCCAGAAAGTCAACAGACAAAATGCTTAGATATTCTTCTGGCATATTCAAGCAGACACCTCAACCTCTATTGAATTGCTAATGTATTTGGATCTGATGAGAGAGAGCACCTTATGAAAAATTTACAACGTAAAATTTATACCCCAGTGTTTCCCACAGTCCATTTTTCAGTGTAATAGGTAAGTATGGCGATGACTTGCCAAATAGATAAATAGGGAAGAGATGTATCATCTTTTTAACTTTTTCAAGGACATAGGCGACATCAAATAAATCATAGATCAAATAGATGAACAGAATTTTTGAATAATGATCAAGTCGCCTTCTTTATGTTCCTTATGAAAGAGACATGTCATGGCCTGTATGATGTCTGGCAACATCTAAACGAACACTTTCTTGAAAAAATCACAGCAAATAAATGAACCTCAGATTGTTCTAAGCAGATGTCAGTCTGCGCCTGAAGATATGCAACTGAAGGACCTGCATTTCTTACAAATCAATAACCGACGTTCCACATGGCTGTTCAATTTTAAACATTCATGTTCTCCGTTCCTTTCATAGTGTTGGGAGTGATGAATGAGTTAGATTTTTATACCCATAAAAAGCTTGTATGAATGCATTGCGAGTTTTTGTGTAATCCATCGGTTTCACCAGCAAACAGATTCAAGGCGTGCACATTTGCCTTTCTTTCTGTCCTTGACGCAATTAAAAAAGGGACTTTGGTTAAAAATAACACTTCAGCTCGTTTTGAAATCCTTCTCTCCCTCAAGACAAAACAAAAGAGGTCTCTTAACACCGCAGACGCGCTGAAGTGGCACAGAAAGCAAAGACAGGAACAGATTTTTGTGTCCACATCCGTGACACAAAGATGTGTTTGAGTAAATGATGGGCTGTGACGATTTATAAATGCTGATGAGCAGAAGGGGTGGCTCAGCATCATCTGCTAAAGAGAAAAATGAGTGCCAACATGATCAATTGGGCTTAGCCTAATATGGTCCACAGGAAAACACACATTTTTATAAACAGTGTAAATTACTATTTAGTGTTTTTACCTCAATGCTGCGGGTGTTCTGACCTCAAATATCTCAACACGTAAACATGTTTTTCTCCTAATGTCATTCTATTTAGGGAATACAGCCTGAGCTGAACGCTATCTCAAAGAAAAATGACTTTTTAATGAGGCCCTCAAAAGCAATTTGCCTCAATGGATGATTGTGTATAGAATGGACCTGCGGTTGAAAAAACTGTTAATAATGTTTTTCCTAAAAGTTGTTTTTCTGCATGCACTCGTGTAATGCTGCATGCACTTGCTTTACCACCCTTAACACAAGCAAACATTTTTTACTTTTGATTGATTTGCAAAGATACTCATGTATATGTTTCCGTCATCGAGAATCAGTTTAGCTGCTTTTATTTTTTTAAAGGTACAACAATGCTGTATATTCAAAAATGTTTTAATGCATCCAATAGGTTGATAAAATCATGACAAATACGAGCCAGATAAGCGAAAATCTTTTTTTGTATTATAAGGCAAGGTTACGACAAAACACATGTAAAAAGCTGAACATGGTACTTACATGATTGCTTGTCTCGATTTCTTGTTGTGTCTGCTGATGAGCGGCACTACCTTCTCATCAGAGCGAAACAATGGCGTGACTGATAATAGTGAAAGCTATACCAAACTACTCATGCTTTCATAATACATCTTTCAGCTTCTTAAAATGATGTTACATGCCTATCTTTTTTAGTTTGTAGTTAGGAAGTGAAATTCTCGAATGGTCTGCTCGGTGATCACTAAAAGCCAAAAATGATTAATTCTGCTCATGATGAAAAATAATACTCAACTCTGTGCACAGATATTAAAAACCCCTTGAGGACTGTGATTTTCTTTTACGTTTTGACGTATTTCTTGCTGCTTGATTAGGAAGTTGGGGCATAATGTAATGAAATAGCCAGTAGGCTTTGATGTTTGTCTCTGCCCTGTTTTCAATTCGATTTTCAGTTTGAAAAAGAATTTTCATCCCCACATTTTGATATGCCTTAATGATTGAGCCTTTTTTATTGTTTTTGTGTGTTTTTTCAAATTTTATAGTTATATGGTTTATAATCATCATTGCACTTGAACACAGGGTAGGCTTAACAATAATAGATGAATGTTTGAGATCTGTGCATCTCCAGCAGGTGGCAGCACTACGTTGTTCTATAGCATCACTAGGGGTGTCATTGGAGCCCTTGACCACTTCTATGAAGGACAACAAAATTTAGCATTTTTGGATTGGATGGGACAGACAGATAGTCCAGTGTTGGACTGGCCTCTGGTATAGAGTGTTGTGGAAGTGTTTGGGCGTAACTCTTACCTGATCAAGAATGCCCTCTGCAGCATTGGATGAGAAATCTCATACATTCGTTAGATATATTTTGCATGCCAACTATTTCATTTAAATGTAAATCTATGGCACAATTACAGGGGACTGGCGCGTTTAGGTATTCAGGTGTTTCATTTGCAGTACAACCATACCCGTTCCTCAGATCCCAACTAAGCTAACATCAAAAGTCGAGCATCTACATTGCACATCTAAAATTAAACAGCAATCAGATCACTCCCCAAGTACAGCCATGCTTTTATAATCCCAACCAAAATCCACTCTCCCCCCACAATAGTGGAAAATCCTCACAGTTACTATCCGACCATGAGCTTCTCCAAGACTTCCTACTCTGTCAACGCTAATTAGCATAATCTTGCCACAATGGACAAATCCTGTAACTAAAGCACACTAACAGGTGTCTTTGAGCACACTCAAAGTTTGCTTCATATCTGCATCGTCTTGTTTTAACTTTGAAAGGAACGGTCAGAGGTTACTTCATGCAAACACGCTGGACCTCAACTCAAGCCAAAGAATTTGTTCCGAGAGACATTATTATCTAACCTAGCTAGCCACTTTTGCTGTTGTCTAGGTGCCAGGGAGAGCGAGAGGGCTTTCAAATGTTCAGCCCCCCTCCCTGGTGGGGTTGGAGTGGACATAGATAGAGTCGTAGAAAGTCTAGTTCTGGAGCAGAGTTTGGAATAACAAGGAAATCTCGGGAGTCTGGGACCCAGCAGACAGACAGCAACCTCATCACACCGCACAAAGCCTCAGCATGGGGGCGTCTTATGGGAAGAAAGTAAGTGAACCTTTAGCTTTGTTGTTTGCATTAAGCTGTTAATTGTGCTTCAGAGGAGAGGACGACACAGGCCACGAATTGTTTACACACTTGTGGTGTCTTTTAAGGAAACGTTCACCCAAAAAGGACCATTTTGTTTTCATTTATTCATTCTCATGTGACTCAAGACCTGCATATGACGCTCTCCTCAGTGGAACACAAAAGAAGATATTTTGAGAAATGTCTGACTTCTATGCTTTCTTTAGTTTTTTTAAATATGTGTAGATCATATTCAGTAAAGTATTGAAGTATTAACCTCGACCAATATTTGAGCTATGGGGAGGGTCGCATGGGAAGGTGTGGACGGCGGGTGTGGTGACTGCTGAAGTTGACTCATTGCTCAGTCCTGCAAGTGACAGCTGACAGCTGCTGTAGAGAGGGTTACTAAAGGATTATGGGATACTGAAGCCATGTCTTATTACCTATGTCTGAGTCTGAGACATTTGACTGTACAAGCAACTGTCAGGTTTGTGAGGGCAAAAAGTCACAGCCACAGATTGAAAGCTGTATGAGTTATCACTATGCAATATTGTTAAGTCGCTAGTTATATATCCACAATAGTTCACATTAAATGGTTAGTACATCATTTAAATATTAATATTATTTCATTTAATAATTAAAATTGTAGTGAGACGTTTAATAATAGGTGTCATATAGAAAGTATTTAAAGTGATTGCTCACCCAAAAATAAAAAATCTGTAATCATTTACTTACCTCTATGTATTTATCTTTACTTAGAAAAGGTGATTTGGGGAAAATCTCTGTTTTTGTGTCCATGAAAGTCAATGAGTGCCAATGCTGTTGGGTTACCAACAGTTTTCAAAAAAGCTCCTTTTGTGACCATGCAGTAGAAAGAAAGTCATACAGGTTTGAAATAAGACGCGTGTGATTATTTTATTTTTGGATGAAGTTTCCCTTTAAACACCACAAAATAGACCCTCAGCTTAAAGGTTCACAAAGCACATCAAACACAACCCATAACATCACAAACCAGATCACAACTGGATTAGATCTTTAACCAGATAGCTTGAAACTTACACCTGAAGAGAAATATAAACGTTGGCCGTCCTTTTAACAGATGGTTGTTTTGATAACACAGCAGTGGGAGGAATGTGTGGAGCGCCACTGGACTTCTTGGGTAATGTCTAAGGTGCAGAAAAGAAAGCAGTCCTCAGTAAGGCAGCTCAAAATGTCAAATTGTCAGAGCTGTAATTTCATCCTCTCTGCCAGCTTCCGGGCGGCTTGGCATGAGCTGAATACCTCGACCAGCCCTCACTGCACCGATGAGACCCTCACATGCACAGACCCCCATTTCACTTTCCCACACAGGCTGTGTGTCTGGATGTTTAGAAGGATCATGCAAACATTTCATGTGTATTAATAACTACAGTGTTGTTCACTGTTTTCGTTGTGTCTGATTAACATTGTTCAGAATTAATTGTGTTACAAGCCTCGATTCATTGGAGTGTGGATCTCCCCGGTGGCATTTAACACATGGGTGCATCATGAGATGCACCTGCATAATGCTCCATCGCTGGAACCTAAATGTGCTACACCAATTGCAAAACTGTCTACATTCCAAGCTAAAATAAGCTTCTCTAGCTGGGTTTGAAACATACTGTCATGATACTATTTATGCAATATAGTATACTGTGGAGAGTATGCAAATTGTCTGTATTTATATAATACCCAGATGACCAACTCCATTTAGTAGATGGAAAAACAAGCTTAGTAGCTCCCATTTAGAAAAAGTTAGCTTATACAAACCAGATGATTTTTTTAAATTAACTAATTAAAAGTTTTTGCATTAAAATAATTTTGAAATTATAATTTGAAAAAAAACTGTACTGCCTGAAGTAAAGTCTTCTGAAGGTTCCCTTCATAAAGAATGTATAAATGTGTTTATTAATGATTAATAAGTCATTAACAAATGCATTCCAGTTATAACTGCATACATTAAAAGGGGGATTCTAACGAAATACCTGCCACATAGTGAGCAATCTTAACTCAAATGTTATAAATGCTTAATACATGTTTTTTTCCTTTTTTATTTGACTTTAAAGCAGATTCATTATTATTTTGATGTTGTTTACAAAATAGGCTGTCAGACGGGAGACTGTAGGGTGTTATATAGGTTTTTCACATTATCTTATATTTCATATCTTTGTCACTTTTCAAACCACGTTGCTTACCTGATCCGATTCCGAATGTCTTACGGTGCCCTCCAGAATGCCTTCAGAACATGATGCTTATCCAAAGCAGTTATGTCTTGCTTACCAAGATAGATTCATCAAACTTTTGATCAATTTTTAACACTGAATGCACAAAGGTTGTTGAAAACTTTAGGAGTTTTCTTAATGATTCAATTTCTTCCAATAGTTAATAAAACCGAAAAACATTTAGTTATTATTTATTGTAGAAACAGAATGCTTGCTCACAAGGCTACATCTCTGACGTGAATCATATATTTAGAAGTATTGACATCCCACGAAAGAGCACTGTAAAGAAAAGTGAATGCCTGTGAAGTATTCATTCAAAACATATAGTAGATTCATGTGAATCATTTATGAAAAATACAATAATAAGAAAAACCAACATAACACCCTACAGTCTCCAGTCTAACAGCCTATTTTGCAAATAAATAATGAATAAATAAATTTATAACAAGTTAGTTAAAAATGGCTCACTATTTGGCAGGTATTTTCTATTTATGCAGTTGTAACTGCTTTATAATGCATTTATAATTGACTTACTTATCATTAAAGAACACATTTACAAATGGGTTATAAAGGGAACCTTAATGTAAAGTGTTACCAATCTCTTCTTACTTTTTTTATAATCTGAAGAACCGTTTTTCGCCACAACAAACCTTTTGTGAATCAGAAAGATTCTTCAGATGTTAGAAGTTCTTTATGGAACCAAACGGTTCTTCTATGGCAGCGAATAACCTTTTGAAGCACCTTTTTTAAGAGTGTATGCAATTATCATTATGCTACTATACAAATAACCCTGTAGCTCTGTACATGTTGTGGATAAAAACTGTTGAAATAAACACTTGCTCTCTGCTCATAAACTCGCATTTTAACTAGGAATAGGAGTGACAACATAGCTGGTCTGAGATCAGGATGAAGAGGGCTTCATCAGCCAACTCCTGAGCAGAATACTTGCATGTGATTGCCCTACTGCTAAATGGGATGTCAAGTTGTGCTAATGCCTCCTGTGCCAGAGACCTACTGAGGAAGATTAGACCAATCAGACAAAATCCTTTCCAAAATCATCCAACAGCAAAGCTAAAAATAATGACTCGCTCTCAGAAGGAATTTAACTCCTAAGGATCCTGTGTTATGATCTACACCATATTTTACATGAACTTGCATGTAGTATATTCTCGAAACACAGCATTTACACCTGTGTGAGTACTGATAAATTATCGCTTATTGATACTATTAAAATGCTATTTTTGTTTGTCTGAGGGTATTTGACACCCCATGTATAAGAAACCGATATGACTGCAATCTTGACCCACTTTTGCAGGAATGCATTTAAAGTAAGATGGGTCCAGATCCCCAAACGTATAAAATACGAGTAACCGGACCTGTCCTCAGTGCACAGCCCGGAAAAACAAACCAGTCTCCGATCAATGGACTCTTAAAGCAGAAATCCCTCTCTTTGACTCTCTCGTGTCGTCTGTCTCTATCTCTCTTTCAACATTAGTGTGGGTTCCATTTCACTCCATTAACAGTAAAAAAAAAAAACTTGAAGATTGAATTATGGGCTGTAGGATGAAAAGAAGGTTAATCTGTGATTCAGGAACACTTAGCTTGCAAAATCACAGTTTAAATTTTTGCCATTAGAGTAGATTTTTTTTTTGTTAATAATGTTTATGCAAAATGTGAATGTAGATCAGGTTGGATCTTGAATGTGAATATTGAATAATACATTATGTTTTTTTGGATATTTAATGAACAGATATCATTGATTTCCCCATGAATAGTCTATAAAGTATTCTCCTCAGAGTGATCTTTTCTATTTGCTTTCAACCACTTAAGCAGATCAAATGAGGGAGGTTTACAAAAAGAAAGTTCATATCAATCCATTAAACTAGAGGAATTCAGCTACTGTATATGAACCGAAAGATATTTCATTTGAGAAAGAAAGCATTTGATTCATCGATGCATTAGGCAGACTCTTTAATCCAAAGTAACTAATGGTGAATTGTATTTATTCATTTTGTTAGTATGCATGATTTCCTAAAAATGTAAGTGTTCAGTTGAACAACAGTAACGCCAAAAACATGCATGGAATATTATATATGGAATATTTTGACCATTTGGGGTGAAACCATTTGCAAAAGTTATAAACATTACACAAGCTCCAGAGGAAAATGGACTCATTTGTAAATGCTTAAGCAACAGCAAATGTGTTTTTTCGATTCTTTTTTTATGAGAATTGTAAGCTTGACACGGAAACGTATGAACTGATTACCAAAATCTCTATGTGGAGGATTTAGCATTTTTAGGCCAACAAAATCATTAAACTAAAGAGGCTTTTGATCTTATTAAATATTTCAAAGCAGCTCATGGTTCTTTATGTGTGATAATAATATTCCTCACTAGGTGGCAGAATGAGCTCAAATGTGAAAGACGTAGCCTATCACTATTACCAGCAAAAAAAACCAATACAATTCACAGTTGAGCTGCTGTAGTTTTTTAAACATAAACTTACCTAGTTCTTATATTGTCTTAATAAACAAGACTTAATATCTTTCTTGCCATGTAAATGTATTGTGATTTAAGAAGTTTCAAGTATTTTTACTAGAAAACAAAACTAAAATGCTAAGGAAGGATGTCATGTTGCAGAGTAATCCCAGTAATAATACTCATTTTCATTTGTTTAAAGATAAGTTTAACTCAAATTTCACTACTAATTGGAAAAAGATGAAGTAGTAACCACATCTACAGTAAGTTACTTGCAAACCTGCTGCAAAATTAAAGCAAAGTCTTACAAGCGTTCAAAATATTTTTAGATGTCTTCAGCATGTCTTAAGTTACTTAAGCATGGCATTAGCTTGCACATTTATAATTGTTATTTATAGAATTAATTGCATTAAATTTGTCATTTTAGTTCTAGCTTCTTAGAGAGAGTTTTAGCATGTTTACATAAGCTACAGTTCTGTTAGCATGCTGAAGCACAGCTAGCTGCAACTCTCCTCAAAAACTTCGAATCCAATTTAAAACACCACGAAGATATACATCTAGAGCCACGCTCTGTCAAACACACTAATCGATTATTTTGTTGTTTAATGTTTAATAGACATGACCTGGATAAAGTTCTTCTAGTATTAGCCAGCAACAAGAGTCTAGACAAATATAGATTGTTTTTAACCAAACAGATCTTTTTATTGGCACAAGAGTGAGTGTATTTGAGTTGTGTTACACACACGACAACACACATGTACACTTGTTTAACAACATGGCCCCAAGCAACATCACCCTCTCAGCTTCTTTTCATCTCATCAGGAAACCACAAGATGAACTCAATCTTGCACAGCATTTACTACTCCGGCAACCATTAAAACACATAATGACCATAAGGGAAAAGGAAATCTTTAACTATGTAAACAAAGGAGGCTCTGGGGGTCTTGAGATGTAATTATGTCGCCAGAATTAAGATTTAAGTTCATTAAAGGCCCAAGCAGTGAACCAATAGACATTGAGAGTCAGCCACATTTGATAAACAGAACGATAATAAACTAAAAGATGTATTTATCGTACATAAAATCATTCTGTGTCATTCTTTGCTCGGTTGCGGGTCCCAGCAGAACACTGGAGCGTTGATCCATGTCCATGTTCTCCAGTAGTTTCTGTGGGTTATTAGTAGACTCCCTCTCCCCTTCTGGCCTCCGCTAATTGTTAGTGTTGTCTGAGAAACTTGAGAACCTTCGGCTTGAAACCAGAGTGGCGAGGCACAGCCAAAATCTATTAAAAACACCCTTTTTGTTTGAGGCTTATGGACGAGGATGCAATATCACTTTCCAGTGTGTGGGTATAGGGGACACATTCCGAAGAGCGTAAATAAAACATGAGAGATCAGAACAGGCCACAAACATAAAGATCAAACTATCACTTCGGCCAGTAACTGGACACTACAGGTGGGGCGCTGTGGCATCCAGCCCTGTCTTGGAGGACAATGATGCATTCTGGAGGAGGTCACGCTTGACTCTCCTTAAGGTTTCTTGATGCCAGATTGCTTTGGCTGTGGCCTATTTTCTGTCCCTTGTGATAGAGGAGAGGACAACTTTGATTTCAGAGACAGATATTGTGTTCTGCATAAACATTTTTCACTGCTGTTGAGCCGAGTTTAATTATTATATTGCTCGAAATGCCATGACATAAGACATGCAGTTGATGAGCAATGTTTGTACATTTTACACTATAAGGGTGATTCACATTTCGCATATATTGCCCGCAAGTTTGTTATTTTTAATGTAGACACGCGGCAGTCGTGCGTAAATAGGGAGTGATGCGGTTGCGACGCCAATACGGTGCAGATACGATTGGCGCTGCATCGAGATGGAAATAGTTCAACTTTTACACCATCATTTGACTATAAAGCGTTTCCTGCGCTGTTTTAGATGCAAATTGTGAATCTACCATTAGGAAGCAAGCTCACAGTGTCCCACACCAATAATTTTAAGATTGTAAACCGTCTTTGTTATGTTTGCCTTCTTACATCTCACTACACAGTCAGTCATCTCCACACTGGAATTCACACATGGTTTCTTTTAAGCGCTCGCCTGCCTCTTCCTCAGTTAGGTTAACGTTACAGGAGGGGAGGAGTACCGAGTTTAAAGCCAAATGCTGCTACCTAGTGTACTGGATGAATTCACTTTAGAAACCTGAAGAGATTAGGGGCTTTCTGAAAAATGTTCCTGGCTTGAGCCCCAAAAGCCACACCCCTGCTCCGCCCCTGAGGTGTAAATGTTAGGGCTGTTTATTTTAGCCATTATTGAGATCCTGATTATTTATCACGATTATTCATTACTTTTAAAACAACAAAAACGTTCTTTTAAATTGTGAATTCAACTGAAAGATACATTTTGGCCAATGCCCGCCCAAGAGGCCATATGACTGACAGGTAAAGCAAGCAATTATGTTTCGTTTTGTGCCACGTCATAGAGGCGTGGGGATGTCCCCGCAGTGACAGACCTGAGTTCATTCACGAACGTGTCAAAGGTTAACAGCGACAAAATGATTAAAAGTTTATGCCGTGAACTTCGCACACTTTTAAGAATAAAGCATTTAGTCAATCGTGATGAATTCTTATAGCAACTGTTGTAACCACGACAGCTTACTTCTAGATCAGACAGCTCCATGTTGTTTCCAGGTATAGTGTTAAAGAACGCAACACGCACGTCTCCCGGAAATCTTGTGAAATTCAACCAATCAGAGGATGACTTCGAACTTGCTGAAGTGTTTCCAGAAAAGTGTGCCTTATGCGTCAGCCTCAGACGGTCCATGGTCGTGACGTCTGAGGCTGAAACTTAATGCATACTAGCATTTTGGTGTTAAAGGCCACTTAATGTAATTGCATTTGTGGTATATCGGCCAATAAGCCGTAGTGCTTTTTTAAAATATCGGTATTGGCAAATGGAGAAAAACAAGCCCCTCTACTGGACAGTGCAATTGAAACGTGCAACAATTTCTACGTAAGGAAACATTGCAGGTTGTGCAAAAAAATAGTTAGAGTTACATTTGTTAAATCCGTAATTCCAGTCTCCAGTTATGTCACTGTGACACATATCGTTTTTGGAAACAGTTCACAACAGACTTAAGACGTCTTTTGTGTAATTGTTCACCTTAATGGACTGAAGGTTATCCCAAACTTAAGGGAGAGCATTTACCACTGAATAAATCCAATTCGGATTTCATTCATACTATTACAACACTGCTCTCCATTCACAGAACTCATCTCCAAATATGGACTGACTGTCAGTGAGCATAACCTTATTACAACCTGACGTTATTGTTGCTTGAAGAGGCTTTTCATCTCTCAGCCTCTTAGTGAGTCTTTGTTGATTATAATACAGTTTAAAGCCGCTCTCCTCCCAATGAGAGGAGACACAAATCCTCTTTAAATACAAGCAAATTAATTACATCTCAATAAAGCTTGCTTTTTATGTCGGAGCCCAAAGCTTGAAAAAACAGGTGAATAAGAAATCCTCTGTGGGATCTGTTTGCAAAAGGCGTTTAAGAACCAAACATTTTGCACAGACTGGATTTTCCCTGTAGGCTTATAAGTGGTCTTTGTAGGCTTGTGTATATGGGAGGGAGGTTAAATGAAAGAGATTTGTTCTTCTTTTCTTGCTGTGCTCTCTCTTGTACCCAGTCCTCCATGCCCTTGCTGCGGACAGTGAGGTCCTTGTGAAGACACCAAGCCTGAGCAGACCTCTCCTAGCAACGGCACACAACCACAGCAACAATATCTATTCACTCAGACAGAGTCCACTGGAGGAAAGAACCTCAAGTCCTCAGACATTAATCTGTGGAAAACCTGGCTGATGTGAGAGGAAGGAAAAGGAGGGTGGGCATGCTTAACTCTCAAATCTGAGACCATGCTGTTTCACACACACTGAGCATAAATAACAGGGTTAAGGTCAGATATAAAAAGTGTCTGACTTGAAAACAGTTTGCTCCATATTGGAAAGCTACTTTTGACTGTGATGCTTTGAGCAAAAATATCCAGCTGAAAATGTATTGATCTTGGAAACACTCTCAGTAATAAAGGTTTTGTATTGTTTAGTTCCTTTCGTATGTGTGCCTTGAAGAACTTTCCCAGTTGTAAATGTGTATGAGGTGTATTGGATCTCGTATGTCTCATAACCATCAATTATTCTTGTTCATTTTAGTAAGTGTACATAATTAAAGTGCATTTTCATGAATTCTTCACAAAGTAATACTAATGTACTTAAAAGCAGTCTCAACCAAATAAGACTTAAACAGCTACAAACAAATGTAATTTAGTAAATTAGATTTAATGTAATTTAGTTGTAATTTACATTAAATGTAAATTAGTGAAAACTACACGTAAAAAGCTCTTCTCACTCACCAAAAATATTTACTTTTACTTAAAGGAACTAAGTGCAGCTCTAACACATCACAGGAGACCTGACACTACCGGCTGAGTTTGGTTCCTCCCAAGGTTTTTTCTCCATTTATTCATCATAGTATTTTGGGTTCCTCACCACTGGGCCGTTTTGGCTGGCTTACATTGCTTACTAGAACGTTCTTCCTCTTTCTATAACATGTACTGAATCGTATTTTACCTTCCTCTGTGTATTTTTGTTTTGTTTTTTCTTTGTTTTGTAAGCCTAGTACTACTTGAAACTAAATTGTCCCACTTATAGGCCTACTTTAAGTTTGGCAGTAGTGAACTTTGAGTACACATTACTTTAAGTATGATTACACTTTTTTTTTTTTAAGTATCATTAACATTATACTTGTAGTTTACTATTTATATAAAATTTAAATTAAATATGTTGTTGTTTCTATGCAAACTTAAATATATAAGTTCAAAAGACTAATGTACTACTGCGAGCTTCATCCACCAGGCAGTCGGGAAGCTAAACTCTGTTCAAACGAATCGGTTCAAAAGAGTCATTTGTTAGAGAGTCGTTAGGCACTTTGACACTGATTCAGCTTTCCTGTAGCTCAGTGGTAAGAGCAAGGTTGTGGGTTCGATCCCAGGGGATTGCAAATACCTATGTAAAATGTATAGGATAAACCAATGTAAGTCGCTTTGGATAAAAGCGTCTGCCAAATGCTTAAATGTAAATGTACGCAACATTAATTTCAGAAAACTTTTAAGAAATTGAACGTAGTTGCACGCAAAACAGACCGTATTCACCTGAACAGCCGTGAAACACCGCTATACAGCTCCTATAGAGGGTTTCACGACGCGTCATCAATCCGGCAGCCTTCCGTGGTTTAGACATCATAAGGTCTGATTCACATTTCGCGTCGAAATAGCGGGCGATGCGAGCGTGACGCGCATACAAAGCGAAAAACTCTTTTTTTCAGGAGCGTCGATGCTGTATTGAGATGAAAAAATCTCAACTTTTCAGAAGGGCGCACGGACACCGCAGGTCATGTGACAAGAACCAACCAGTCAATATAGACAAGCTCAATGAAGATGGAGACACAGATGATCACAGCATAACTAAATCTAGTAGCTAGTTATTGCGTGGTATTTTCAGTGCATACAATCCAAGTATTCTTTGTTTATACCTCCTCGTCTCAACGGCTATCGTGGCCCATGGTTGCTTAGCGATAACAGACGCCAGGAGAGTGCCTAGTCCAGGCGCTTTGGAAACAAAGGAGAACACAGTGCAGCTCGATTTTCCGTGCAGTTTTAGATGTGAAATGTGAATCGGGCCTAAATTAGTAGAACAAACATCTTAGGCCCGATGCGCATTGGCCATGGGCTACGATAGGTCCGCGATTGGGTGTTGCATGGGCTTCTGGGTTGATAAAGTGTGTGGAGCCAGCTGCAGTGCGGGCTTCACTGAAGAGCGCACAAAGAGTGCAAAGGGGGCGCTGATGAGCACACTTCAGAGCGTAAAAATGACAGACAGGACACCCTACGGACTCGTGCACTAAGCGGGAATGCGCAATTTAAGGACACAAGACCGCAAGTCCACACGAAGTGCTCCATTTGCGGACTGGGCCGTAGGTGAAAACCCTATGAGCTCTTGTCCTGCAACTCTGCCGCATCACTGGGCTGATAACAGCGCCTCCCCTGCGGCGCAATGCCGCATCTGCAGTTATCAAGAAAAGTCTGTCGACAGAATACACACAGTGTTTTGGGAAACCACCGGACATAATTTAATAAGTAAAATATTCTTTGCAGAACGCTCAGATTTCTTTTGAAGAAAACCCCCATATTTTTATTTTTAAAGCCGTTTAGACAAATGCAACTCCCACTAGCACTGGTGAGGAGCGTGAAATAGAACAGCCGGTTTTATGTTACAGCGTTAGAAGTAAGTACGGTAATG
The DNA here is from genome assembly GCF_015846415.1 of Triplophysa dalaica. Taxonomy (NCBI): domain Eukaryota; kingdom Metazoa; phylum Chordata; class Actinopteri; order Cypriniformes; family Nemacheilidae; genus Triplophysa; species Triplophysa dalaica. The sequence continues at coordinate 15,218,992 of NC_079562.1, forward strand.
CGCATCCACCTTTTCCGGGGTGCATGTCTCTCATAATATATCCTAAATCAATTGCAGGATGGACGAGAGCATCAGTAATGCAGTGATTGATGAGATTCATGTGGATATTTGTAAACTGATAAGCCTCTATTTTTTCTTTTCTGTCTGTCTCTCTCATGCACAGAGGAAGGCATATAACATTGAGCAGCAGAGTGTGAAAAACCCCAAACACCTGAATGGAACGGGTAAGTCTACACCCACGCATCTTTTAGACTAATAAAAGAAGCCCTGTGAAGGAACAATACAGCGCTGCTACGGCTTCTCTTCCTTTGACCTTGTTTCTTGACACGCCTCGGCTAGCTCAAAAGACGTCTGATATTCCTTTTACGCTTCACAATGTAAAACAATATAATAGCCTCTTAATGTGCCATTAACCTTGAGTAAAACAAAAATTTAGAAATTGTAAGTATGAAGGCACAGGCAACATGCAAGGGGTACCGTAAGTGTGTCAACCAGCCATTTTTCACAATCACAATTGATGATGTCGAGTCATTCAAAAAGCTATGTATGACTCTTTTTTCTGTGAAAAACAAAGAAGATATTTTGAGAAATGTTTCAGTGGTTTTGTGTTCATACAATGAAAGTCAATGGGAGTCAGTGTTGTTTAATCACCAACATTCTTCAAATATCTTCTTTTGCGTTCTGCAGAAGAAAGAAAATGGTTTGGGTTCTCACTGGTTTTTGTATATTGCTATTATTGAATGGCTTTGAATGGCTCATCAGAACTATTCATTTTATAACATTTATCATCATATTATTGATCATTTTATATTCATTCAACTGTTAAAACAAGAGAAAACCGTTACGCCACCCACCGCAAATACAATCGTATTGGGATTAATATTGTGTAATTCTTTCCTTATATAATCAACAAATACCCACAGGAGGATATTGTGCAGTGACGAAAATATATTTTCTGCAGATAAACAAGTAAAGATGAGCTTGACCTAATGGTCATCATCGGGCGATGTCCAGAGAGCTTGTTCTAAATGTAATCTGTGCTGACAAACATCAGTGTTGCATGAGCAAAACATGAGTGCATGTATTAATAATGGTAAGTGTGAGATTTAGGAGAGAGAGAGAGAGAGAGAGAGAGAAGGAGATTATTAACCTTTCACTAATCCAATCACACTGCTGGGAGAGAAAAAAGTTTGGGAGGAGCAAAAGGGGCGTGACTTATAATGGCCAGTGGCCATGTGACTGTTTACACTCTTAGAGAGCAGGCATGTGTGTAGAGAAGAGCTGAACCTCAGGAGAAACGGCCCTCACATAAACATGTAGGATATCTCACACACACATACACACACTCAGGCAGCACCGGGATGGAGCAGAGAGTTGAACACAGTTTGTACCCTTCTGAGGGCCCACCCAGCAGACCTAGAGACGTGCTGATCAAGTCAGGTAAGAGAGATACACACTATGACTGAGATTAGAAGATGCTGCTCAACTGATGCTACAACAGAACATGTAGAATAGTAAGAGTCAGGCTTACATTGTTGTCATGGAGTGTCAAAGACATTACCAAAATGCAGCAATTGAGACATGTAATATTGTACAATATTGCAAAAAAATATTTCTGTCAACCTGATTTTTGTTGTTGTTGTTATTGACAAAATTGAGTGTAATTTAAGGGATAAGGACTCTATTTGAAATGAATGAACTATTGGTCACTATGTATATAATGTGCATCACAAGCCAAGCTAAGAATGAAAGAGTCACACAAAAAGTTTATATGAAAATATCACAGCAGTAAAAAATGTGACATGCTTTTCCTGGGCACTGTGCCCAGTTACTCATGCTGTTTTGCACTTCACTTCAAAACCTCTCCATCGGCCATTACAAATTCACAGTTTGGTATCTCGATAAAATAACACGGTTTGACAGAAGCCTCATATTTTCACGTTGCTGTGATTTTACAGTAGGTGTCAGTTACATAAATCAATATCTCCGCATCCCACTGACAGTAAACAGCATCTTTCACCATTCTCTTATTTTAATGTTTTACCAGCTGTATCTTGCTTTGTGTTTGTTTTAGCTGAAAAGCACAAGGTTCACTTTGCATTTGTGCTTGAGTATGATGGACGCTGATATACCATGCTTGCTGTATTTGAACAGTTATCTTAAGTCATCCAGCTCTGTAGAAATCACACCTTAAACCAACATACCCTGGATGGGTTCACTGGTGACTGTCACAAATCTGCAGAAAAGTATTTGTCAAACAACTTATTTGCCTTTCAACCTAGTATTGTATTCTCTTCCAGTCTACGTTTAGATGCTCGAAGTAAGTTATTCTGTGTTATTGTGCCAATAGACTGCTGCTTTGCTTCTTGCTGAGCACCTTTATCATGCAAATTCCCTGTCTGAGAGCTCTGCCTAAATTTTATGGCTTGCCAAGGACCAGTATTCACAGGGGATTATGGGAAATAACACAGCATTTCCACACACGCAGACCCAGGGGAGAATGGGATCCCTGGGCATCCTCAGAAAATGCTGATGTCGTCATGACAACTGTCAGCATTCTGTTTGTATACAGTCCATTCTGGGAACAAACTCCTTGCATAACAGAGGATTTTTTGTTGGAATAAAAATGGTGTTTTTGATGCTGAATGGCCTAACGTGACAATGCGTTCAGTCATGCAGAGAAATTCAAGGTGTGCTACATAACCATGAAGCCCGCCTGCTTTCAGTTGCTTTCATAAAGGATGTCATGATATTATCATAACAATATAACATGGGAAATACATGGTAACACTTTTTGGGGAGGTATTGCTTCGAAGGTATTCTTTAAAGTGTTCTATAGTATCATTTGAATAAAATATTTTTAGGAATATGGTCATTTTTAATGTTGTCATGGGACAGTGACTCCAAACATATTAGCCAAATTTCCAAACATATTAGACATATTTCTTAAAAATGAGACGAAAATGGCTAAGAGACACAAAAATCAACCTGCTGTTGTTACCATGAGATCATGTTAAAATCTAGACTCTTTATGGTTGTCAACTTGGTGAAAGTATTTAATTTACTAGCATATGTTTTTATTCATATTAACTAATATAGCTTAAATGGGTAGTTCACCCAAATATGGTCCGCCTTGACTTGACCATAGTCATTTTTATTCCTACTATGGAAAGTCAACGGGGACCTTTTGAGGCGAACCATTTCTTTAATACATTATATTTTTTACAGTTTGCTTAAGCATCTTCCTACTCTATACATTCTAAAAAATGTTGGGTTATTTTAACCAGTGTTGGTCAAAAATGGACAAACCCATCTGTTTGGTTTAAAATGAACGTGTGCTGGGTTGTTTCAATCCAAATGCTGGTTTGTGTAACAAAAATAAACATTCCCTGTTTTAATAGTTGGGTTTGTCCATGTTTGACCCATTTTTTTAGAGTGCAAGTTTCGCAGAACAGAATCTATATAGCAAGTAGATTTGATCAAATGCTTTACATTTTAACCCCATCAGACCCTGCATTCATTCGAATGGATATCACAATTATTTAATTCAGTCAGGTAAAAATCTAGTCTAAAGAGATCAGATATAAATCAGAAGATCAAATACAATTATACCTAATATAATGTGTGACCCTGAATTATTTTTCAATTATCCTGCAACCATTATTAAACCTCGCCACCCCTTGCGGCTGCATCAACAGTCCCATATAAATCTAATTGACCCCAGCGATTCTTGGAAATGGACTCAGATTTGATCAGCAAAATGCAATGATGTGTGACTCCTGGTTTTGTGGGGGATGTTGATAAATACATTATGCCCATAATAGAAGGATATTCCCTTTCAGGTCCGGCCTCTGCTGGTCTGCACTGTGTTATAGATCTCTAATCAATGTGAACAAGGACGCCACAGCAGAAGATCATGTGGAAGAATACCAAAACCAAAGTGCTGAAGCAAAATGCCATAATTGGGAATAATACTCATGTCCAATACATGAGAACTCATAGGAACATGAAAGAATATGTTTTTATTCATTACAGATGGACAATTTCTATTTATGAGGAAAATATTGATGTGAACAATTTCAGCAATATGTAGAAATGTAAGTGTACGTTGGAAATGCTTTGTGAACATGGTAACCTCTGACAGAGATCACTGGGTCACATGCATGAATTCTCTTTATAGCATTCGCCTGTCATCTCTTTTCATACACTCTGATTGAGAAGTACTAAGAATGGAGCTCAGCTTTTTTAATATTGTATGGCGGAGAATGTCTCTGGTTCCTCCTCCAAGGAAAGCATTGTTCAGAACGTATGACACCTGATCTGCTGTCACTTTAACAGGGATCACTGCACTTTTCATCTGTCCTATCTGGAGAGGAGCGGCTCCACCCATGATGCACTGGGGCTGGGCTGTTTTATAGAGCAGGGTGCAAGATGAGCATTTGGGTTGATGTTTGTTCAACACCCATCTTTGTATTTGAGAAAGTCAAAGTAGAACCTACCGTAGAAGGATTTTGACTTGGTAATGTTTCAATAATTCAGAAGTAGGAAGTTATAATATACATAATAGTACATTTTAAGCATGTTTGGTATAATTAAAAGATAAGTGACTTGTTAAGGCGATTCACATTTTCGCGTCTTTTGCGAGTGCATATAATTTTTTTTAATGTAGACCTGTGACAAGCATGCTCAATATGGAACGATGCGGTTTTACGCTGCCGTTTTTCTAAATATTTCAGCTTTTCAGAATGCCGCAAGCCCAACCAACCAGAATAAACAAGACTAGTATCTACTATCTAGTAGTAAAATCTAAATCTAGTAGTAGTGTTATTGCAAGGTATTTTCAGTCCATATAATCAATATATTCTTTGTTAATACCTCCTCGTCAACGACTAGCGAGGCCCATGGTTGCTTAGCAGTGACGGACGCTAGGAGAATGTAAACTCAAGGTGTTCTGGAAGAAAGGAGGAAGCAGTGCGGCCTGCGTTTTCTCACGGTTTTAGATGCAAAATGTGAATCAACCCTTAAAAAAATTTTGTATTTAAATTTTCAAGACAGTTTTTGAACCAAAATTGAAATGTGACATGAAAAAAACAGCATTTACAATAATGGTTTGATATGTTTTGGTGCTGGTTTGTGCTGGTTCAACATGTTCATATGCTGGTTTAAGATGGTCGTGTGCTGGCTTAAGGTGGTCAAACCAGCATCAAAACACACCTAACCCAGCATATGCTGTTTTTTCAACAGGGAGTTTATCTTTAAAATCAAAGAACAAATTTACATTTAGTCATTTGGCAGACGCTTTTATCCAAAGCGACTTACAGTGCACTTATTACAGGGACAATCCCCCTGGAGCAACATGGAGTAAAGTGTCTTGCTTAAGGACACACTGGTGGTGGCTGCTGGGATCGAACCAGCAACCTTTTGATTTACCAGTTCAGTGGTTTAACCCACTAGACCACCATCTCACCAAATGACAGGTGAATAGCAATTTGTGGTTGTAGGTGTAGAAGCACCTAACCTAAACTTCATATAAACTGTAAATGTGTCCTTCAAATCTGATTGGTTAATCGAAATGTTGTCCCAGAGTCAACTATGCTGTTGACCAAAGAACATCTCTTACTCTGCAAAATCATGCAATCTATGTGCTTTCAAGACAACTTTAAATACATGATTTTAAAAGCCAATTCAAAATCATTAAGTTAAATTGACTCATAAAGCGAATTTGATTTAACTTACAAATTTAAGGCAGCTGAAAGTTGTGAATTTTAACAGTTGGTTTATGTGTGATGGTGTGGTCGAGGTTTGTTGATCTTTAAAAACAGCTGAGCTCAAGACACAGGAAATGGTAGATAGGGCATTTCCACCCAACCCCTATAAGGATGTAAACACTGTCCACCTGCTCTCTTCCCAGTCTTACAACTCAGCTCACATGGAAACATTTAAACTAGTTTAGAGAGAAGCCGTATCCAGTGGTGCGGTAAACACCGACTCTCTGATGTGGTTTATTTACAGGACACAATGTCACTTCCTGTTGTTTATGAACTTCGTTTGCAATATTATCTGTGTGCTCCCACTAAAAACTGTCAGGAAGGAAAAACAATTTCCTGTCAACGTGAAACTTCCTTTCAAACTCTCGCTTTTCTCTCTTTAGCTTCGGCATATGCCAATATCCAATGGGAGCAGCCTCACCAGCCGAAGACCCCTGACCGGGACCCGTTCGGTTACCCTCATCGCAATCATATCCCGCCGTTGGCCGGTTATGCTCCCCAACCCGATTACATGACAGGGGATGATGATCTCATCAGACCCAAAAAGCTGGTTAATCCAGTGAAAGCGTCTAAAAGCCATCAGGAGCTTCATCGAGAGTTGCTTATGAACCATAAACGGTAGGATACACAAGGACACACAGTTATGCAAGGATGAAACATTTACTACAGACTCTCCAGTTCCTTACTAAAGCATCTATGATTTGATGATGGTTCAAGAATAAATTTCAAGCTTATTAATAATCTGTTTTACTGAGAAAAGCATGTAAATCACACAAATAGGCAGGGTGAGTTCAATGTGATTTTTATTCAGGCTTTCCACTAGTACAAAAATAGTGTCAAAGTAGTGAATCAGAGGCTCTTTAGTTTGACCTTGGCTCTACCCATCCTCTTTGTGTTAGCGCTCTAAATTGTCATTGGGTAGTTGCTTAGGAACAGTGCACTCTGAAGCTTTACGGAGTGAGCAACAGAAGCCCCTTTATCCATCCTTCCTCCTCCATGCCTTTCTTTCTGAGACACTTTAGGGGGTTTAAGATATAAAGAACTGAAGTTTCAGCCAATAAAAGCTAATTAGAGATATACGTTCACATCCCACGCCGGCTCTGCCTTGTGTTTTCACACAGGGGATATGAGTGCGTATCTAAAGTAGGGCTGCAACTAATGATTATTTTGATAATCGATTAGTTGGACGATTATTTTCTCGATTAATCGGATAAAAATGTAATTACATCGTTTGCTTATAATAAGTAAATCAGATATGGGAAGAGTACACACAACTGAACTCATTAGCCTTCTCCCAAAATGTTGTGAATGTTTCCATGATTAACACATATTATGACATATTAGAAGCAACTGACAATAGTCTCTCCCGAACGTGGGAGCGAGGGGAGGTTCGTTTAAGAAAAAAAAAACAATTGTGCCATGAAAAGTGAGATACTTGTCATTCAAATGTAGTGCAATGTAGTACTTAAGAACAGTACTCAATTAAAATGTACTTCGTTCCTTCCCACCTCTGAACTACATTAACCACCTACATCAGGGTATTTAGCCTATTATCTACTTTGCCGAATGCAATCGCCACAAATTGGGTTTTACTAATATTATCTTTAATTTTGTCATTTAAAACGGCTCCACCCTTTAAACTTTAAAACTGAGCAGTTTGACGAGATGCATGCAAAACACGTCTGACTTTAAAACTGCACACCTCGCACTGCACAGAGAGACGCATTCATGGAGACACGTGTGACTTTAAAACTGCGCAGCTCATGCTCCACGGAGAGACACATGTGACTTTAAATCTGCGCATCTCGTGCTGTTTGAAGAGACGCATCCATGGAGAGACATGTGACTTTAAAAATGCGCAGCTCATGCTACACAGAGAGACACATCTAAAATGATAGTGTTAAAAAGGAAGAAGACCCACATGATTCATAACAGTGCAGGTCGCAAGTGATGTCACAGACCAACTTATCGATAATGAAATTCGTATCTATTATTATAAATTGTATCGATTAGTTTGTGCAGCCCTGATCTAAATGGATGACGATTGCTGTTTAGGCCTCAGATCCAGTGACACAGCAAACAAGATGATTCAACGTGCTTTGACTCGACTGTCATTTTCATCTGTGAGAGTAGACAGAAGAAGGTGTGTAGACAATGAGCGTTTAAGTGTCATTGATTAAAAATAGTGACATCGCTTAATTCTGGTATTAGCATGGTAGCTAGGTAGTACATATTGGCCGTTTCTCAATATGCATTCTTCAGCGATCGTGTGTCCCCGTGTTCTCGCTCTACGTCATCAATAACTGTCAAAATCAGGTTCCCATTCTCAAGAACAGAGAACGCATGACAGTACCCCGATGTGTTCTTGATATCATGCTTGCATTGTAGACCTGCGCATACCGAACCTGCTTAAAGTCCCATTAATCATTGTTGCGCGTCCATCCGAGCTCGTTCTTCCCAGGCTGCCTCGCAAGACCGGTCTCCACGAGAATACAAGTCCGTTCTTTGTGGTCTTGGAATTGAGAAACAGCCATTGTTTTGAACATAAAGGTAGCATTGGGAAGCTTATTTTTAAAGGTTGATTCACCCAAATAAGAACATCCTCGAACCTGTTCGACTTTTTTTATTCTGCAGAACACAATAGAAGATATTTTGATGACCGTTGATGACAACACTGACCCCCATTGACTTCCATTGTATGGACACATAACCACGGAGACATTTCTCAAAATATCTTCCATTGTGTTCCACAGATCAAAGAGTCATATACAGGTTTTGAACAACATAATTGTGGGTAAATAATGAATAAATTAGCTTTTAAGGGTCAACTATCCATCATTACTTCATGTAGAAGGAGGAGATTTGTGGCTGCTAGAGTAGACAGCTAGAAGTAGACAGCTTTTCCAAACTGTTTGTGTGTGTATGTTTGCAACCGTGTGAACCTTGTAACGCTACAAGACACTCGCTGGCACAGCGCCGGGTCGACCATTAAGCAGGTAACCGTTAGTTACAGTTGGCACTCGACCCGTCAAAAGACAGTCAATCTGTGGAGAACGGTAAACAGCGGAGAAAAAGATAAAGCGCTTTCCCGTTAGGCCAGATAACAGCGGGCATCAGAAGTGGCACAAGGTGGCAGAGGAAATAGGTCACTGTGTGGACTCCGCCTGTCTCTTTTCTGAAGTGTTCTCAAGATAAACTGTGTTTATGTGCCTGTGTGCGCTATTGATATTGTCGAGCTCCTCACCAAGAGAGCTAAACACTCAACATCAGTCAACAGTAGAAATGCTAAAAGAAAACTGAAGACAGAAAATGCAGACATATATATATATCAGATGTCACTGTTATCTCTGTCTGACGGCCAACGATAGGAAAAAAGACTGCATGTACAGATCATTTCAGGAACTGGTCGAGGCCGGTAATTCAGTCAGGTTTCTATTCCTAGCTGTGAGATGAGAGGTGTTGTTCACTACGAGGGTCCTCGGGAGCCGTCCGGGGGCCTGATGTCTCTCTTATTAACTTCATTAGTTGCCCCTCACGTTTATTTGTTTGTTTGTTGTTGTCTGGTTGTCTCCTTGGCTTGAAGGACACCAGCTAAATTAGCAGCGATGGTAATTGGGACTCCTACATGTGCACAACATACGCACACACGCAAACACGCTTCCTTTCCGTCCTCTAAGCACTCCTGGCGCCATCTCCCCATGGAGGGACGAGCTCACACTTAATTTAATTAGCAGTCTGTGTGTGTTTGTGTTTGTGTGTGCATGTCTATCGTGGCATCAGCTATAATAATTATCTCTCATGTTAACAGCAGCTTGACAACTTGAGAAGCAGTTGTTTAGTTGAGTTTATTCAGAATCGGGCAGAATGGATACTGTGAGAAAAAGCTAGACGAACAAGCACAATTGACCACACAATTCAAATGTGTTTATCACCAAATTTGCCCTTGACTACATCTTAATGGGCAAAACAAATAATTTTAAATGGAAAGAATGTTCTGCCTCTTGTGAGAATTAAATCAAATATGACTGGAAATCTCTTTTTTTATGTATTTCTCTAGGCTACATTATAACTGATGTCCAGACATGAATTTTCATGCACTCAAACATTTTCATTTAAACATTTAAAAAACGTGGCAAACACATTTTCTAAATGTTATAATACTGCCACCTACTGGATAGATAATGGATAACATTAAATAAACACATTGATGATTTATACTCTTGCCTGTTTTTTATATTCCATGGTAATCTATTCTGTTTTATAATCAATTCTATTTTATATTCCATGTTCCAAATTGTCTTATATCCTATTGTATTCCATTCTATTTTCTATTACATATTCTATTCTATAATCTATTTTATTTGCTATTATATTAACTATAAAATATTCTATTATATTATATTCTGTGAAGCTTTGCTATAGTTATGCAGCAGGTTTGTCAGTAACATACTGTGGATTTAATTAAAACATCTTTAAATGAACAGGTAGCGACAGGTCTCATTACTGGCATTAGAACAGCAACACTGCAACAAAATATATTCTTCCTAAGCATTTTTGTCTTGTTTACTTGTAAAACTTTAAAAACTTTCTAAATTACGACACATGTACATTATAAGAAAAGTGACCTAAGCTATTAAGTACAGTTTTTTATTCTATTCTACAGTCAGGTCCATAAATATTGGGACATCAACACAAGTCTAACATTTTTGGCTCTATACACCACCACAATGGATTTCAAATGAAACGAACAGGATGTGCTTTAACTGCAGACTGTCAGCTTGATTTGAGCGTATTTACATCCAAATCAGGTGAATGGTGTAGTAATAACAACAGTTTGCATATGTGACTCCCACTTAAGGGACAAAAGTAATGGGACAGAATAATAATCATAAATCAAACTTTCACTTTTTAATTTTTGGTTGCAAATCCTTTGCAGTCAATTACAGTCTGAAGTCTGGAACGCATAGACATTCACCAGACGCTGGGTTTCATCCCTGGTGATGCTCTGCCAGGCCTCTACTGCAACCGTCTTCAGTTCCTGCTTGTTCTTGGGGCATTTTCCCTTCAGTTTTGTCTTCAGCAAGTGAAATGCATGCTCAATCAGATTCAGGTCAGGTGATTGACTTGGCCATTGCATAACAGTCCACTTCTTTCCCTTCAAAAACTCTTTGGTTGCTTTTGCAGTATGCTTTGGGTCATTGTCCATCTGCACTGTGAAGCGCCGTCCAATGAGTTCTAAAGCATTTGGCTGAATATGAGCAGATAATATTGCCCGAAACACACACACCTGAGAACAGCTGAGAATCCAATTGTCCCATAACTTTTGGTCCCTTAACAAGTGGGAGGCACATAATCAAACTGTTGTAATTCCAACACCATTCACCTGATTTGGATGTAAATACCCTCAAATTAAAGCCGACAACCTGCAGTTAAAGCACATCTTGTTCGATTCATTTGAAATCCATTGTGGTGGTGAGACAAAAATGTTAGAGTTGTGTCGATGTCCCAATATTTATGGACCTGACTGTATATTCTGTATTCCATTCTATTCATTCTGTATTCTATATTCAATTCTATTCATTCTGTATGCTATACTCCATTCTATTCATTCTGTATTCTATATTCCATTCTATTCATTCTGTATTCTATATTCCATTCTTTTCATTATATATTCTATATTCCATTCTATTCATTATGTATTCTATATTTCATTCTGTATCTATTCAATTCTATTCATTCTGTATTCTATATTCCATTCTTTTCATTATGTATTCTATATTCCATTCTATTCATTATGTATTCTATATTCCATTATATTCATTATGTATTATATATTTCATTCTGTATTCTATATTCAATTCTATTCATTCTGTATTCTATATTCCATTCTCCATTCTATTCATTCTTTGTTGTATATTCAATTCTATTCATTCTGTATTCTATATTCAATTCTATTCATTCTGTATGCTGTATTCCATTCTATTCATTATGTATTCTATATTTCATTCTGTATTCTATATTCAATTCTATTCATTCTGTATTCTATATTCAATTCTATTCATTCTGTATTCTATATTCAATTCTATTCATTCTGTATTCTATATTCCATTCTCCATTCTATTCATTCTTTATTGTATATTCAATTCTATTCATTCTGTATTCTATATTCCATTCTATTCATTATGTATTCTATATTCCATTTTTTCATTATAAATTCTATATTCCATTCTATTCATTATGTATTCTATATTCCATTCTATTCATTCTTTATTGTATATTCAATTCTATTCATTCTGTATGCTATATTCCATTCTTTTCATTCTGTATTCTATACTCCATTCTATTCATTCTGTATGCTATACTCCATTCTATTCATTCTGTATGCTATACTCCATTCTATTCATTCTGTATTCTATATTCCATTCCATTCTATTCATTATATATTCTATATTCCATTCTTTTCATTCTGTATTCTATATTCCATTCTTTTCATTCTGTATTCTATACTCCATTCTATTCATTCTGTATGCTATACTCCATTCTATTCATTCTGTATTCTATATTCCATTCTTTTCATTATATATTCTATATTCCATTCTATTCATTATGTATTCTATATTCCATTCTTTTCATTTTATATTCTATATTCCATTCTTTTCATTATGTATTCTATATTCAATTCTATTCATTCTGTATTCTATATTCCATTCTATTCATTCTGTATTCTATATTCAATTCTATTCATTCTGTATTCTATATTCCATTCTATTCATTCTGTATTCTATATTCAATTCTATTCATTATGTATTCTATATTCAATTATATTTCATTCTGTATTCTATACTCCATTCTATTCATTCTGTATTCTATATTCCATTCTCCATTCTATTCATTCTGTATTCTATATTCCATTCTATTCATAATGTATTCTATATTCCATTATATTCATTATGTATTTTATATTTCATTCTGTATTCTATATTCCATTCTATTCATTCTGTATTCTATATTCAATTCTATTCATTCTGTATTCTATATTCCATTCTATTCATTCTGTATTCTATATTCAATTCTATTCATTATGTATTCTATATTCAATTATATTTCATTCTGTATTCTATACTCCATTCTATTCATTCTGTATTCTATATTCCATTCTCCATTCTATTCATTCTGTATTCTATATTCCATTCTATTCATAATGTATTCTATATTCCATTATATTCATTATGTATTATATATTTCATTCTGTATTCTATATTCCATTCTATTCATTCTGTATTCTATATTCAATTCTATTCAATTCTATTCATTCTGTATTCTATATTCCATTCTATTCATTCTGTATTCTATATTCCATTCTTTTCATTATGTATTCTATATTCCATTATATTCATTATGTATTATATATTTCATTCTGTATTCTATATTCAATTCTATTCATTCTGTATTCTATATTCCATTCTCCATTCTATTCATTCTTTGTTGTATATTCAATTCTATTCATTCTGTATTCTATATTCAATTCTATTCATTCTGTATTCTATATTCAATTCTATTCATTCTGTATGCTGTATTCCATTCTATTCATTTTGTATTCTATATTTCATTCTGTATTCTATATTCAATTCTATTCATTCTGTATTCTATATTCAATTCTATTCATTCTGTATTCTATATTCAATTCTATTCATTCTGTATTCTATATTCTATATTCCATTCTCCATTCTATTCATTCTTTATTGTATATTCAATTCTATTCATTCTGTATTCTATATTCCATTCTATTCATTATGTATTCTATATTCCATTTTTTCATTATAAATTCTATATTCCATTCTATTCATTATGTATTCTATATTCCATTCTATTCATTCTTTATTGTATATTCAATTCTATTCATTCTGTATGCTATATTCCATTCTTTTCATTCTGTATTCTATACTCCATTCTATTCATTCTGTATGCTATACTCCATTCTATTCATTCTGTATGCTATACTCCATTCTATTCATTCTGTATTCTATATTCCATTCCATTCTTTTCATTATATATTCTATATTCCATTCTATTCATTATGTATTCTATATTCCATTCTTTTCATTATATATTCTATATTCTATTCTATACTCCATTCTATTCATTCTGTATGCTATACTCCATTCTATTCATTCTGTATTCTATATTCCATTCTTTTCATTATATATTCTATATTCCATTCTATTCATTATGTATTCTATATTCCATTCTTTTCATTATATATTCTATATTCCATTCTATTCATTATGTATTCTATATTCCATTCTTTTCATTATATATTCTATATTCCATTCTATTCATTATGTATTCTATATTCCATTCTTTTCATTATATATTCTATATTCCATTCTATTCATTATGTATTCTATATTCCATTCTTTTCATTATATATTCTATATTCCATTCTATTCATTATGTATTCTATATTCCATTCTTTTCATTATGTATTCTATATTCCATTCTTTTCATTATATATTCTATATTCCATTCTATTCATTATGTATTCTATATTCCATTCTTTTCATTATATATTCTATATTCCATTCTATTCATTATGTATTCTGTATTGGATATTCTGCTGTTCTACTTTTTATAATATTCTCTATTTCCATAATCTATATTCCATTCATCCGTATTATATTACATTATATTGAATGACATGACATTATATTATATATCCATATTCTTTTCTCTAATTCATATTCTATATTCTACTCTCTATTCCATTCTATTCGATATGTTTTATTCCATCTATTCTGTTCTCCCTTTCAGAGGTGATGGTGTGGAGAATAAGACTGAGCTGCAGCGTGTGTTAGAGCATAGAAAAAGAGAGCAGATGATACAACAGAGAAAGCAGGAGGAGGAGGCCAGGAGGAAAATCTCTCCCCTGGAACAAGAGCTCCTCAAGAGACATCAGAAACTGGAGGAGGTACAAACCACACAACCATGCCCACCTGTCATACTGACCTGGACTAATGACTCTCTTTGCTGTCGCTTGTTTTTCCTTTATCTCTGGGGTCATACTAAACTTCCTTTGGGGGTTGAATATTGATATACATTTCATAGCTATTTGGGTTACAATGTCATATTGTTCACTCATTGTTTGCTAAACAACAACAACCATTTATCTACCGATTGGTCTCTCTCTTTACTTCAGCTGGAGAAAGAGCAAGCAACGCTGGAGAACAGCAACGGCAGCGCTCCGGAGTTCATCAAAGTGAAGGAGAACCTGAGACGGACCTCATTTACGAGTCCTGGAGAGAAGGAGGTGTAGAGGTGCAGACACAGACGGCATCCATATGTGTAGTTGCACACGGCCAATAACGTAAAGACACGCTCCAGCCCCCAAACATCACCCACACGGCTGTTTCTTTACTTTCTGTCTCACACCAACAAAATCCTGTATCAGGCTCAAAGAGGACAGAGATAAGACCCTGTTACAATCATGTATTACATAGACAGTGGTGCTCACAGGGTTTTGTTGTAGGCTTGTGGGCTTACAAGTTTGAGAATGGAAGATAAATGGACAGAAATATTCTGGCTCTTTCACATTAAGAACAACAGTGAGAGAAAGTACAGGTTGTGTCATTCAAGGAAGCAGAACACGTACAAGGCGGATATTAAACAAACAGTATTAAATGACAAACGATCATCATTAAACCGCCAAATATTTGCATAATATTTGCCTAATTCCGAACACTGTCTATAATTCTTAACAATCAGCACATGTCACTTTTAAATGAGAGAATAACAGCTAAGATTATTTTTAGCCTTTCATCAACTTTAAAAAGTCAGTGAGATCTTGAAAAAGTGTCGGCAAAATGTATTGACAGATAAAAACTGTAACAAGTAAATAAGGATGGTTATTAAAATGATGACTTTACAAACAAACTCTTATAAAATATTTCTGGAAATATTTGTTGTTGTTCCAGTGCCTTTGTTAAAGGAAGTGAGCAGAACAGGCTGTCTGACTGCTTCTGTAATTTGATCAATGTTACATTTTCTTTTCACCTTCTTGTTTTTATGTCATGTTTCTTTACTTTGAAAGCATATGGTTGTATGTTGGAGTATTTCATTGAGAACATTTTCTGAAAATCACTATATTTTGATCAATATTGCATCATCTTCAAACGAAAAATGATGCATGGCGATGAATCATTTGTATTTGTCTTTTTATCTAACACACGTCGTTTTTTTCAATTACTTATAAACTTCTTTTTTTTACACTAAACTAAGTTGAGATATGTCAATCTTCTCTATACTGGTCCTAAAACCACTGGAAATACAATAATCAATGTGTAACTTGACTTTAGCCCTATCTGCTGTTTAATTTAATGTTATTTAATTCTGATGTTGTTCATGTCCATCTGACAAACTTTGACCAAGTGTAAGCTACTTCTGTTTTCAGTTCTAGCCATGACATTGTGATTGACAGAGAATCATATAAACTTGCAGAATAAAGAGAACTGTATAAAAGCTTCACTTAAATAAATGAATTAATAGTACATTTGAGTTTCTGAAATTCATCCTTTCAATACAATGAATTCTGTTTATCCAGAATGCGCACCTGTACAGAAAAAACATCAGATCCAATAACATTCAACACTAAGCTATCAAGTTCAGCTCGGTCCTGTTTAGATACTGCCAGCTTCAGGTCTTTAAAGCCAGGCATGCAAACGTGCAGCTTTCAGAATTTCACGAGCCTCTAAAGTGAAACAGTATAGAATAATGAGTGCATGACTTGAATTTAAAGTAGACGCTCTAAATGTGAAATGGCGTGATGCTGTTGTAGGTCACAGGGTCTGGTTTGAGGTTATCATGCTCGGTTTCACTTTAATGGGTCCACAGCGGGATTTTTTTCTTCCACTGATGGAAAATCTCCATCTCTGCCTTCCATCCAGCTTCTCCATAGCTTCTTAATTAGAGGAACAGGTAACACTATAGCTCGAATCACAAGACCCTTTGTCCACACAAACACACTATCCACCTCTAATCTGTTTAATCCTGAAGAATCTTCAGGATCCGATTTGTCGTGCTCTGGTAAACAAGGGCTAAATTGTTTGACGTGAAGCAGTTGTGAACCTGAACTGAATGATGGCAACACCTGCACAACTGGCAACACAACAGCCTAAACATAAGAACGGAGGTGGAAACAGGTGCATAAGGAGAAGTGGTATTTCGACTTCATTTTACTCACGTTTTTAACACTAGATTGAATAAATTAAGCATTGTACCGAAAATTGGAATTAAATGCAGAAATTTATCGGAATCCTTTTAAAATAGAGATCAATATTACTTTGAATAGGTTTATATTAGTAAATCTATTCAAGTATATACATGTACTTTAAAGTCATAACCTGTTAAAACTTTCTGCATTGATGTCTAAAGGATATTTTATCTTTTATAAGAAACCCAATAGAGTAGACATCTGTTTTTAAGATGAACAAACACTAACACACACATTTTAAACCTTATTCCAGTAACCAATCTTAAATTAGAGAAATGAAAAACCAATCAATGTTTTGGAATTGTGTTTGTTTGTCTGCCCAACACATCTAAATTATACTGTAAAACTGATTTACAGCACAATAGAAAAAGAAGAATCAAATTAAAACCGTTTTATTCTGTGTCCCTTGATATGTTTTGCCTTCTGACCAGTGTTTACTTCTCATGGTTTCATCTAACACTTTGAGCCGTGTAGTAGTTTAGTGTTGGGTAAACTTCACTTGAGGTTTATGTTAATGTGAATTCCTGTCTCGGTCCAGGTCCACCTGTTAAGGGTGGATGCTGAAGGCCACACCCCCTGAGACTGTGTTTGTTGATGGGAGGAGTCAGATTCTCAGGTAAAGTACAAAAGCAGCAGAAGTCTGAGCTCAGAGCTGATGTGAGAAATGGGGCCTAACAGACAGCTGACAGCACTGCTCATCCTTGTGTCTGTGACATACACCTGTGAAGCAGGTACTGAACAACTTTCTTTTTATGTTTGTATGATTTTTATTAGAATGGTAGTTGTGAACATATTATGTACTATGTTATATACAGTTCAGTACATTTATATAACAATATGTCACTTGAGTGAACTATTTTTGTCACTTTACGCTCTTAAAAAAATGGTGCTTCATAATGTTCTTCGATACCATGGAAGAACATTTTGGGTCCATAAAGAACCTTTAACATCTGAAGGACATTTCTGTTTCACCAAAGGTTCTTTGTGGGGAAAAAAGTACTGAAGACTATAAAAAGTAATAAAGAGAGGGTTCTTTAAAGAACCATTGACTGAATGGTTCTTAGTGGAACCAAAAATGGTTCTTCCATGGTATCACTGTGAGCACCTTTATTTTTAACAGTGTACAAACCTTTTAATATAAAAAATTTGATGGAAAAAGTTGATTGTTAGGTAAATTTATCCCACAGTATTAAATACATGTTTTTTTGAAATTCATGATTTCTAATCATTATAATAATATGTTTAAAATGTATCTTGGGTTTAGACCTCGAGAAGCTGATCAATAAAGCAAGAGATTAAATATTTTTACAAAGTCTTGGCAAACAGGGATAACACTTAAGATGATAACAATTTAACAACTTACAGTGTTTTGTATTGTTTATTATTCAAATATGCGAAAAAATATTCATAAATGTGTAAGTGACCCTAAACCTTTGAATGGAACTGTATATACATATATACTGTACATGATGAAATATATGATGAAAGTCAAATAACTATTTCTACAAGTTGACAAGTTTTTATTTTAGCTCTCCTCCGGAAGTCTTCTGCGGTGGACTTTCTGAGGTCTGGGCGAGAGAGACGTGCAGTGAGATGTCAACAAGGAGGCTGCAGCTCTGAAGACAGCGAGACAGAAGAGCTCCTGGAGAACAACTCAGATTATGTAAGTTCGACCCAAAACAAAGCAGCCAAAAGGCAATTGTGTGCATCAGTGTCAGTTTGTCCATTCCAGAGTGTTTCACGAGTTCACCTATGCAGATAATAAACGGTTAGCAGAAGTGTAAAAGGTATGCGTGTTTGGCGTGCTGTCCGGGGAGCGGGCTCCGAGCTCGCCGGTTCCTTCTGAACCCGGAACACTCCCCCTGCTAGGGTGAGTGTCCCGAGCTCGGAAACGGCCCGAACCCAGAGCAAACCCCCCGGATTCTGCTAACAGGGGAGTTCGGGGGAAGGAGCTGGGGAGGTGGGGTGGGTGTTAGAAACAGAAGAGATGTCGCAGGTAAGAGGTCTTGCTTATTTATGGGCTGGCTCGCTTAGCAGGTAGGGTGGAAGCCATGATTGCTGATTGCGAACCAGCCGGGTTTGATTATATGCTCCGGCTCCTCCCGAACTTTGTTTATAAAACATCATTTAGTATATTAAGACACAATAACATTTTTTGTATGGAACTAAAAGGCATTGTAAGCTGTATTGTAAACAACCGATGCATTTTAACCAACAGGAGCAAGAGAACGAGAAGATGTTCTTCAATGGTATATCTCAAGCAGAGTTGGAGATGGTAAGTCAAAATCATTGAATTCATCTTGTAAACAGATAGTGTTTCGCCCAGTGGGACGACAGAAGTCTTTCAATAAGCCATAAATGCAAGTTGCCTGAATGTGAAGCTGTACTGAGGGTTTATGTGCTTGCACACATCTCCCCATTGACAGCATGTAAAGTAGAACGTAACTCAATCCATCCATGGGGGCTTCTCTGTTTCTCTTCCACATTTAGAGGCCAGACAGTAAGCCTCAGAAAGAGGGCTCAGGTATGTAGCGACGCATGATTCGAGGCTTCCACACATCAGGTGAAACGGAAAACCTGAGGAATACTCTTCATCATTCCACCACCGCATACAAGCGCAGGTGCTCGGAATAAAGTCAAATGCTTTTATGGATCAGAGATGGATGCTGAAGCTAAAAAAAGCATCTGAAGTGGACAAGTTTCTCATTTAACACTAAAGATGTGTTGTGTCGTGACCTTGGTGCTCTCGTATGATTGCTGCTGACACTATAGTCATGGTGCTAAACTTACATTATTCATGATAAAGGACAGTATTTAGACAGTATATGCAGGTATAGACACTGAACCACCCATATTTAGTACATGTAGTTACCTTATAATATTCAATACTTTGTTAAGTACACTTTAAGTACACCGACTGTTAAATAAAGTGCAAGCAAGCGTTCAGTACTAATATTAACAATACCAAAGTTTTAGCACAAAAATACATCATATGTTACCATGCTTATTGTATCATGTGTTTTAATGGCTTATAAATATGATACTCAAACAATGGTATTCAAATGATTATGCTGTAGGTCACATGCAGTAGGTTAAATAACAATGATATCACCACCTAATATATTACTCTGTATCATGGTTCTGCCATAGTATGCTGCACTAAAATACAATGTTTCTGTACAGTTTGTGGGATAAAATCACTCACTTTGTCTAATTTGCTACCTATTTTGGCAAACAGTTACATGTTAATTTCTTGCAGATTTAAATATTATGTATGCTTACTTTTACCATGGAAATAAAGATCATCTGCTTTATAAAAAAATACAAATGCTGCATTGTATTTTATTTATATGTCTAACCGTACAGTACCTTTACAAACCTGTTATATATTTTGATGATGAATTTATATATTTTCTTGCTCGAAGGCACACAAAACGGTATATTATCTTTCACGAGAAACACACCACTTATTGCTAGAATGTTTTTATTTTTCTGGAAGTATTCATTTAGTAACATATGTATTAACAATAATATTAACTTCATCATTTTGTATTTGTTTTGGTAAATAGCTCAGATTGCTTGAAGTGGATCTTTGGTTCTACTGCCACCTACTGGCAGTGACTCTCTCTCTCTCCCTCTCTCTCTATTTCTCTCTCTCACTCTCTCACATAATGACTATTTGTTCATTCAGTAGAAGCTCAGTACCAAGTTCAATGTCAATGTCAGGCATGTAAACATAGAGGTGTTAACTATACCGTGGGAGACCAAATGCTTGAGCGGCTTAAGAACCTATATGTGGCAGGCGGGGGTATAAAACACACTGCATTGGCTACTAAATGTAGCCAAGTGTAGATTTATGTGGCGAATAATTGTAAACATTACACTTGGTTTATGATACATAAAAATGAATTATTGGGTATTTTGAATATATTTCTGACTCTACATTATTACAAAGACGTCTACATTATCATCATGTTTGAAGAAACACCACCAGGTGGAGGTAACTCCCAGGAAAAAAAACACTCCTTTCGTACCTGCATGAAACTGACACTGAATGTATGATACATATAAATGTATATTGCTTTAATGGACACAATAAGAGTCTCCGGGTCTCTACGGGACATAAATGGGGTTTGGTGGGTGTGATGTTTTTTTTGACAGGCCAATAACTTGACTACCAGTGCCCAATTGCATAAAGCACCTTAAGTTTTTCCCTTATTTCACGAGTTCACCCTCGCAGATAAGCAGCTCGGTTGTAGGATGAATTGTTAAAGCATGGATATGAATGTTATGCGTATTTGGCGTGCTGTGCTAGGAGTGGGCTCCGAGCTCACCGGGTCTATCCGAACCCGAAGCACTCTACCCTGGTTAGGTCAAGTGCGCCGGGCTTGGAACCGGCTCGAGACCAGAACACACCTCCCGGGGGTCCTGCGGGACTAAGAGGAAAATGAGTGGAGCATGGGTGGAGGAGGGATGTTGAACTTGAAAGAAGCATCAGGTAAGACTGCTTGTCTATTTATGATGGAGCTTGCTTGAGCTGATAGGGTGAATGCTGTGATTGCTGATGTTGTACCAGCCGATGAGGTCACATGCTCGAGCTATATTTGCTGATGATATACAGGCGGGCTGATTATATGCTTAGGTTCCTCTCAAACTTTGTTAATAAAACATCATGTGTTACACTTAAGGGGTGATTTCCCTTTACCAATGACAATAGGGGAATAACTTAAGGTATATTTAAGGCCACACTTAAGGGAAAACTACACTTAAGGTGCTTTATGCAACCGCGCCCAGGTCCTCAAGTCACAGAATGACAAAAAATGGTGCATATAGCTGCTAGAACTACTGAATGAGTCACCGTTTGGTTGATCAAAGTCTGGGGATCTTTCTTATTTTTTTTGTGTTACTTCGCAGCTTCATGAACCCAAATCCATCTAAAGTCTGCCTTGACTGGATTAGTAAAGAGCGAACAATGGACTGTACTGTCCAGAAAGAAGATTTAACAGTGGATCATCTGAAACTCTTGTAGTACTGCTCCGTATAGCACATTTTTATTCAAATAAAACACTTTGTTTACTCAAAAAGTCCAGTTAGATCATTCATTTGTTAAATTAATAGGCTAATTCAGTTCTTCTTTCCCTCTTTCTAGTCCTTGTTCATTTAGTCAATTACTGACTTTTACCGTGCAAGTCACCAATGTCCTTCTCATCCATGTCTTAAGGACATTTCACAGCACTCATGCAAGTCCTCATAAGCCCTTAATGGAAGAGTTTAGAAATGTGATTCCTACGCTTGTTCTTCAGGGAAATACATGTTTTGCGTGTTGTTACATGTTTCAAATAAATTCTATTAATTACACACCCTCTTGTCATTTTAATCATATGACTTTCTTCCGCAGAACAAATAAAAGAAGATCTTTTGAAAAAATGTTGTAAACCGGTACCCATTCCCTTGCATTGGTTTCGTGTCCATAGAAGTGAACGGGTGCCGGCACGGTTCTCTTACCAACTTAATTCAAATATCTCTTCTTTTGTGTTCTGCAGAAGCAAGAAAGTCAAACAGGTTTGAAATGACATGAGGGTGAGTCAATGATGACAGAATGTTCCTTTTTGGGTGATTATTTGCTGAAGGGTCAGCATCGCCTGACAGCTTTTATTCTTAACCTCTAACCTTGTGTCATGAGCAAATGGTTTATCATCCTTAATCCTAAGTAAACACAATGCTAAATGTGTGTTGTGACAGAGTGATTTCTCAATGTAAACAAAAGATACAAACTCATTGATGGCTTCAATAATCTGCTTTGGAGATGCTCACCCCTTGATCTGCATGGATGTATTGCAGATGTTTCTCTGAAGAGTCCATGTCTCAAATGAGGACACTGGAGTGAATTTAACACTAGGTAAACAAAATAGGAAATGAGTCAAGATGTGCTCATTCTTAACATAAGTTGTTCAGATTCAAGTATTTTTCAGGATTTTTCTGACATAAAGGGACTGAACAACTTTTAAATACAAAAATGCCAAAAATTAGAATTCTGTCATCATTCGCTTTGTCTCAAGTTTCAGACCTGTAAATATTTATTTGTTCTTCTCAACGCAAATGTATATATATAAGTACAGTGTATATACAGTACTGTGTATAATGTATTTTTGGAAGAATGGTTGTAATCAGATTCCCACAAACCGGGCCTGCAAAGGTGTTTCAAGCATACTACTTCGTAGTATGTCTGTGCTCGATCCACTCCCCCAGCGATCATTCAGGTTTCGGAAAAAAAATCTTAAACATTAAACTGTTTCGTAACAATTTTTCTTGGTCCGGTATGGGACAATTCTCCCACCAAAGCATGCGGCAGAGCAGGAGAAGGAGCATGCGCAGACGTCACTTGTGTGCAGGAGAGAGAGAGAGCATATGTTCGCGAAGTTCAGGTGTTTGTTTGTTCACTGCATTTGGGTGATGAATGTTATATAAAGAATGGATATAACGCTGGATTTGGAGATCGTTCGAAACTGATATATGGAGCCGTCCCGGCGCTAAAAGATGCCGGACATGAACCGCAAAACTGAAGTCTGTTTTGTTGACAATGGGCACGTTCAGCCTACCCCTCCCCCCTCACGCGCCGTATGTTTTCGGAGAGAATCGTAAAGCTGTATCTATCTTTTATAAATGTGATCAAACTAAATACTCTTCGAAGATACGGAGTATGCAAAACTGCTCTAAAGGTACATAAGATTAATATGAGATTGACAGAAACCCTGTGTGTAACACCCGCTTTAAAACACCTTATTTTGTCTTCATCAAACAAAGAAATGTATACAGGTTTGAAACAACTTGAAGGTGAGTAAATGATGACAGAATTTTCATTTTTTGGGTGAACCGTTCCTTTAAGGTAAATGTGCATTGTGTTATCAGGATCACGGATGTCTATTATGACTTAAAATGCATGTACCTTGTTTTCTTAATAATACATTTTAATAATTATTACAATGAGTACAACATATAATGAGTCCGAAGTTGTAATGATCGAAATTAAAATGCATCCTTAAAATGACTTTAAAAAATATATTTGTTTCATACATTTAATGTACTTACATAATAGGATCCATGTTTTGTGTAATTAATTTCATTTGACTTTCTCGTCATTTGACATCTGACATCCTGAACCTTTCCACATTAAAAAAAGATTAAAATAATGATATTGTTAATAAGCTTGCCATTAAACACATTTTCGGTTCACAGACCTCTTGTACTTTTTTGGTGTCATTTCTGAGAACCATTTTTTCAAATATTTCATTATTCACTGATTATTGTTTAAAAAAATAGTATAACGTTTTTAAGATTATTATTTAGATTAAAGGTTAATAACCTTTGCCTTTTAAATAAATGTACATATATTTTATATCTATCATATGATCAAAACCAGTAAAACAAATACAATACGCATACAAATCTTAATTTGGACACGGGAAACACGTGCATCGAGGCATAATACTATTTCGAATGAATAAATAGGTTTGGACACAAAATAATGACACTAAGTGTCAAGTTATCTAATAAAATATTATTCAAAACGTGATTCGTGACATCCATTCATCATGCGCTGTCGGGGGTGCTGAAAACCACATCACACTTCAAGTTGATGAAAAGATCGAAAACCTCTTCAGGACGAGTGGAGTTTGAGATGTAAGCTCTGCCAAAGCTCTTTGCAATTGTTTTCTCCTTTAGGTCTGTAAAAGACCTGAGCGTCACTGAAGGACCCTCCGCAGTCTAACCGAGTGGAGCTGCGCGTAATTGCAGATCATCTCCATGCGGAGAGAGCGCGCAGAAGAAAGGAGGATTTCTCACTGAATCAAACTAAACCTACAGAAATTCACTATATTTACAGCAGATTAAAAACACGTTTTTAATGACAATAACGCGTATCCTTAATTACTTTGGAGAGTTTGGGCACTGTGCGTCTTTGCTGGACCTGGTGTTTCTGTAGGGGTACCAGCGAGCTGCGCACGGAATTGTTTTATAATACAGAGACAGTTTGCACGGATAAGGTAAAGTTGAATGTAATGGGTACTCTGCTGGCTTTAATATTAGCGCTCTCTCTAAGCGCATCATGGGGATGCCAACTTCCCCACGACTGGAGACCTCAGACTGAAGCATGCCGCGCAGAGCTCGCCGAGATCATCGTTTTTGCCAAAGTGCTCGCCATCCACAAGGAGTCTTACAGCTTGTACAACTACCTGCCGTGGCAGTACGACACAGATCTGTTCTTTTCCGCCGAGATCGAGATGCTGTGCGATCAGGCGTGGGGCAGCATGCTGGAGGTGCCAGCCGGCTCCAGGTTCAATGTCAGCGGGTTGGGATATTTCCCCTGCTACTCCTACAGCGTCATGGAGAATAATTCCTACTATTTCTTTCTGAGGTAAGATTCATGTCAACGAGGGTTAGATCATCGTGATTTAATGCATTGGAGAAAATGCAGAAATGCACGTGTGAAACAGTCACAGTGCGTCATGAGCGCAGACATCATACACCATGTCAAGTTTACAATGGGACATATTAGAAAACCATGCATATTACCATAAAAGCTATTACCATTGAGATATTTAGCAGTTCTACTTAAACCATTTTTAGGCTAATGATGGACCAGAACCCAGATACCAAGACAAACAGCTATTAACCACATATTTCATAAATCCCATTATTTAATAATGATCACTCCACTGGAGACATTCAGCAATGAATGAAATCTGTGCCAGATCTCCCCCGTCTCGCCCATTATGTTCTTTCATGACAAACGCACAAGGGTTAACTTTGTGTACAATGTTCATGAGTATTGCAAAACATTTGACAGACATAATTAGCTCCGTCTTGTGTTTGTTTCTGTGTTTATAGAGAAAATGAAATCCCACTGGCGGATGAACAAAGGGTGAGGTATTGTTAACAGACCAACAGTCGACCCGAATGCTTTGATTATGGAGAGAGAGATTATACTTGCTTCCCTATTGTTAGGACTTTAACACACACACAGTTTGAAAGTGATTCATGCTGCAATACCGCAAGTCTTTAATCTCTTGACAACCAGACTGTTTTGCTTATGTTTCCTGTGGTCACTCTATGGTCCAATCAGTTACGCAGAAGGGTGTTCGACTCCTCCGTGCAGTGCTTTACTGGATTTATCAAACTCAGCACTTTTCTGGCAAACACTTTAACCCTGACAAGCATCACTTTGCACAGTAATTGCAAACTAGCACCACACAACCTAACCCATTTATACAAAATATACACAACAGTTGTTCACATTATTCCACATAAAAACACAACAGTAGAGTGACGCTCCATGTATTTTAATCTAAATAATGCAAACATATTTTATTTGGTTCTTGAAAGTAAAGTTTTTTTAAGTGGATGTTATAAAGCATTCAGCAAAATGTTAGTAACTACATGTGTTTTGTGCTGCGCATTAGGATGTTTACAGGCTTAATATAAGGTAACACAAGACATAACTGGTAACAGAAGGAAAATTTTGAGGGTTGTAAATTGCATGATCTAATGAATTCATCTTGCAGCCAGATTTGACTGTAATGTATGCATGTTGTATGATTCGATATTAAAAGTGTGTGATAAAAAGCTGTCCTGACAACTTTCCTTGTAATTGGCCCTCGTTTTGGGGCTGATCTGGGGCATTTTTGGGATGTTCTGTATGGTTGCTAGGGCATTGCTTGATCGTTGCTAGGGTGTTGTTGGTGTTGCTAGGGTGCTCTTAATGTAAATGGTTGCTTACTGTGCTGAAGAAAAAACACCAAATGTTCAAACCACGTGGATTGTTACTCAATAATTCAATGATACATTATTCCTTACTTCTTGTACCACAATAATCGGTGATCATATGACATACAGTTGATGGTAAAGTATGCCAACCAATCAGTCAGAATTATTCCTAGTAGGAATTGTAGAGAAATGCCACCAAATCCTCTCTATTAGCAGAAAATTTTACAGTGAAACATAATAAATTTTGACCCCAACTGAAATATTTCTAGTGATTCGCAATATGTACAATTTTAAACTGGTTTCATAAATGTACTACTTTTGGAAGTCTGGTGTCTGGTTTGCCATTATTAGGAAATAAATGCAACGGGTTGATAAAATGTTGAATCACAGACACAAACGTGGTCTTTAATTGGTCTTTCAGCAGGTTATAAAGGCACATTAAACAAAAACTGTTGCAAATGTGTGACTATAAAATACAGTCTGTGGGAAAGCTGGTGGACTGGTTAACACTCACCGGTCTGAGACACAGAGCAGCTCTGGAATTCCTTCCACACAACCTAATTACCCCACACATACCTTGTGTAACTGCCCGGGGTGACCCGGGGGCAACTGGTTACAGGAGTGCGAACATACGTTTGGCATTATATCAAAAGGTTATAAGTTCAAGTTGACAAGTTTTGTCATTCGTTATCTCAAAGGGATTTCATCAGGAAAGTCTGTTTAGTACTAACAGGTACTACCCAACCCTCCCCCCATTAGTTTCTGTAGTTTCTCTGTGTTTTTGGGATGCTGTGCTTGTGAAAACACGTTTAGACCAGCTTCCCTCATCCCTGTGTTCTTTTGTCAGGCGTTCCACACCACAGCGGGACAAAGTATGTCAACACTGATCCTGTTAGATTATCTTGTTTCACATAGCCAGACATTTTACTTTTGGCATAGATGTTTGACGGATTTAACAAGAAATGTTCTCCACGCCGCTTTATTCTGTCCAGGACTGACCGTTTGTTTACACAGGACAATGCATTCAAACATAATTTGTTTTGGTTTTAAGTGCCAGCCCTATCCAAAATAGATTTAACCAATTAAAAACTAATTCACTTTATGGTTTCCACGACAGCCAGAAATCTTTTGTATGTTTACACATAAATAAAACAATAGAGAGGGATCTTAGCGTAATGCAAAACTGTGTTATGTGTGAACTTAGCCAAACGTACACTATAAGATGGATACTTTTGCTTTTCACAGTATTTTTTAAGTTACTCTGGTGTATAAATTAGTGTAAGTGTGGTTTTAATTAAAAAAAGTTATGACAAATCTGGATTTGAGAAGCCTTGGCCAAAGAAGTCAACCTGTTCCTTACAGTATTTCTTGATCGCTTGTATTTCAGAGTCAAACCTTGGAGACATGTCCTGCAGTGAACAGTTTTAATGGGAGGGGGCTGCTTTTAGTCTTCAGCATGAATCAGTTAGAGATCCAGAAATATTCCTTCATGCAGTCACGCTGCATGAAAACTCTAAGATTTCAAAGCTTGATTTCATTGAAAAAACATACACCAAATCCAGCAGTTAAGCTTTATGACAGGTGTGGTGCATTCAAGCGAATTATTTCCAGTAGGTGCATTGCTTTTTGTCACATAACACTCGTGGATGCTGAATCGGCAAACGTCTCCATTCTTTCATATGGTGTCTTTGTGAAATGAATGAATGTACAGCATAATCCAGACTGAAACATGTCTCAGACTTTGCATTAGCCTACATGCACAACTTCTCTTTTTTGCCTTTTTATGTCCTATATGTCAGGAGTCTGATCCCTAAACCTATCAGACAGCTTGTTCCAGTTTGGCAAGACAATTCTCGCCATTCAAACCATCAAAAGCCTGAGAAACCGGAGACACTCTGCATGGAAACAATAATGAATGCAACATGGTGCATAGTGCAGACACATTTAACAATGAGTGGGAGCTTTCTCTTATACTTTATGGCTACTATGTGGCTAGTGAGTAGCGGGAGAATTTAAGAGGATGTATTTTACAGCAACCTGGTCGCACCAAATGCGTACAAATAACACGCTGTTGCATTATCGTCTAACACGTACGCCAAATTGCGATTTTGCGTGCATATGATACACCAATGTTTGCTTGTACCTGGGTGGAGAGCAGCCATTTTAAAACGTACATGAAGAGGAAACACTGAAATAATTAAAATAATACTGTTAGGTTTAGGGTTTGGGTTAGGGTAGAGGTTATAATATGCACGGACACTGACATAAGGTTTAGGGTTTGGGTTAGGGGACAGGGTAATGAGACAAATTGCTGTTTAATATGCAAACACGCTAATTGACGTATCATATGCACGCAAAAATAGGCGTATTTATGCACACAAAATCGCAATTTGGCGTCTGTATTATTCGATAATGCACAGCGCGTGTTATTTATTGGCAATTGGTGCGAATGGGCTGCTTACAGATGCATACACATGTGTGACATATCAAACACTTACAGGGGCAGTTGAAAATACAGGGATTACACTTGTCACATACTAGAATACATGTAAGAGCTGTCCAAACAGAAAACAATATGCACGGACGTATCTTAAAATAAATAATTGCCTTTGTGTTGTCTCAAAATGCTCACAAGTATTGTTTTTAGTAAGGCATGTTTGTTAAAATCACTTAAATGTCTTAATTAAACTAAAGCCTAGTCCTTTCTTAAGATCATCTCTGTCCGGGAACCACCCCACAGTGTATATTAATACACGCATGGAGCAGTCATTTAACATGTAGGGATTGGGTTGACTTAAAAGTGATAGTTCACCCAAAAAAAATGTTTTTATTTCAAACCTGAATGACTTACTTTCTTGCGCAGAACACAAATTAAGATATGTTGAAGAATCTTGTTAACTGGCCCCCATTCTTTTTCAGTGGTTTTGTGTCTATACTGTAGAATTTCATACTTTGTATCTTCGAAGAGTATTTAGTTTGATCAAATTTATAAATGACAGATACAGCTGTACAATTATATTCGGAAACATAGATCCCATACCTCCACCATCGCATTATCCCTGCATAACTGTTGATTTACTATAAGTTTGTGTTGTTTACATTATGCATGTAGGCTACATGCCGATTGCCAGCAAAACACAGGCATATGACTTAGTTTGACTTGCGGATTGCAGTTAATGTCTGGCATCTTTTAGCGCTGGGACCGCTCCATCTGATAGTTTCAAACGATCTCCAATTCCAGCGTTATATCCACCGTTTATATAACATTCATCAACAAAATGCAGTGAGCAGACAAACACAGCTAAACTTCCATCAGCCGAGTGCAGCGGCATTGATGGGTGTGCTTTTTCTCACGCTGGCTGGTTGACGTTTGGGCGTGCTTATTTTCTCACGCTCGCTTGCGGGCATGCTCTTTTGCTCGCTGGGTGACACGTGGGCATGCTTTTCCGGGAGAATTGTCCAATAAAGGACTAAGAACCCTTGTTACGAAACGGGAATCCTTGTACTAAAAAAACTTTCCGAAAATTAAGGAACCCTAGGAGAGTTAATGGAGCACAAAAATACTACGTCGTCATACGTTCAACTCGTTTTTTGACAAGTTGATAATGTTAAGCTTGAGAATACAGCACGTTTAACAGTGTAAAGAAGTCAGAATGCATGAAATAGCATGTTACCTACACTATAAATAATATAATATTTTCTGTTCTGCGAAAGAAAAGAAAGAAAGAAAGAAAGAAGTTTTATTATAAAGGATTGAAATGCTAAGAGGGTGAATAAATGATGACAGAATTTTTATTTTTGAGTTAACTGTCACTATAAGTGACTTGGGTGCACCTGTAAACTGCGGTCAATAAATGAGACATGGAATATATAGGCTTAGACACAAAATGTGCAAAACAAATGATATTGTAGAAAACAAAAACGTTGTAGATTCTGCTTTTTTCATGTCACAAATATAGCAGATTGTAGAGTATCGTCTCTGTCCTATTAAAACGTTCGTATGTTCGATTACGCTATTTTCCAGAAAACGGAAAAACGCTGTTCATTTAAACGGTTAAATACTTTGTTGTAAACGTTGACAAGCACTTTTCAATACTTTTTGTTGGTTTGAAATATGCAAAATTCAGTGAAAAACATAAAGGGTGACAAAACAAGCACAAGGTTGCAGATGGATTGCACTAAACTGCTCTAATCCACATTTTTTTCAAACATTTGTTTTCAAAACATTTGTATTTATTTGTAAACTACAGCCATTTTTATTTATTTAGCTATTCAGGGATTGGCAATTAAGTAGATGTTTACTAAATATTTATACATGACTCATAAAGATTCTTTTGAACGCTTTGTGGAGCGGAACAATAAACTTCCTAATGAACACACTTTCAAGACTACGATTAAAAAACAAGATAATAAACAAAAAAATTAATCAATTCAACTAACGCTCTATATTCCAAGTTTTCTGAAGCTAAATAAATGCCCTGTGTGAGGAACAGACAATATATTATCCCTTTTACCGGAGGACATGATGAGAAATCGATAATGATCAAAGATGTCTTTGTGTTACACAGAAAATATAACATCTGTGATTTAAGCTGGTAAGGCTATTTAGGCTTAAACATTAGAATACAAACGATCTGGAATGCCATCAGAAAATTCAAGACCTCCTGGATCTAGATGGTCCAAATCTGGCTCTGTACAGGCTTTAAAATCCTCTGATGCCCCTTTGGAGGGCTTGAATGAGATCCAGATGGAAGAAAACTCTGCTGTCAAGGTCCAAAGCCAATGTTTCCTCCAGACACTTGAGCAAAACTGGCTATAGAAGCCAGGTAGAATTTACAGCTAACCTATTTCTCTCGTTTTGAGCAACAGTGTTTTGATTCCAGCCAACAGATGGATAAAACTTCTTTATGATTGTATGTATCTGGTTATCTATGAAGTAACGGTGATTTCCTTTTTGACACCAAATGCTACATCATAAAATACTTCCCCGGTATAAACAAATGATTAAAACAGAAAAATATACATTAATCCCTATAGTCAGATTCTGATGGTATTTAACGATTTTCCTGTCATCTGGGATTACAAACACAAAGCGAGAGCAAAAATAAATGACATGTTCCCGTAGGCTGAGGGTGGTCAGCTTCCAAAATCCACACTGTTAATAAAAGAGAAGTGTAGCTGAAACTCTAAGATGAACAGTGTGTTGTGTTTTCCAGCTTTGTGCCAGTGTAACCATGGCTTTTGTATTAATATTTTTCTAAGAACGCTTGAAACTTTGATAACAAACTCATTTCCCCAACACTGAGATACATCTGTATTGTATGTGTGAAAGTTTGAGGGACTGCAGCCCAAAACAGCAAGAAACCAGCGAGACAATCGATGAATTCTTCATTCAAGCAAAAGCATCATATTCTATATCCATTTGAAAAGTTTTCACTCCTTATAATTTTGCTTTAAACTTAAGACGCTTTAGCTTTTAGAATAATAGAAAGTTCTTTCTAATGCAAACATACATGTAAAGAACACAAATATCCTAACATTCCCTTTCCTGTAACACCCCCAGCAATTTTCCTGTGTAAAAATACATGGGTCATTGACATCAAGTGTCCATTGAGTCTGTGAACTTATACAGCAGCGAGCCCACACAGACAAGTTTCTGGGGAAGTTTTTAGTGTTTCATGATGAAAAGGATGATTTTGTAATGCTGATTTTTTTCATGTTTGGGTTGTTTCTGAATGTCTTGTACAAGCTTTTTATAAGCTCTTAATCATGCGAAAAAAGCATAAAATCATTGTAACGAGGTTAAATTAAAAGGAAGGAGATGGGAACCGGCAGACAATTAAACGTTTAATTAAATAATAAAGCGAAAAAAAGGCAGCCGGCAGCCCCTCACGGTCGACTGCCGGCGAATAGAACAAAACACTGTAGTAAAATGCCAAATGAACATACATACAAACGTAAAAGATTTAAACATGTCCGGGCCCTGGTCCTCTCTCGTCAGCAGTCCCGTCGCTCGTCCTCTTAAGCTCCCAATCTCCTCCGTGAGATATGCGGGACCGATGTGCGTACAGCTGATTCAAACTATCAAACCCGCCTCATGGCTCATCTAACACTCTCATCCTAACATCTAATTTTATTGTTTGTCTATGTGAAGTAAAAATAATGTTCTGTCTCTGCTAATAGTATATTTTAAAGTCAGGAATCTTTCAAACATTTGTCAGGCATTGAAATCGGTTGATAAAAAAAAAAATTGTAATCATTATTTTTATAAAACAACTCCCTTTCTGCTTGTATTTGTTTGTAAAAAGTCAGAAAAAATTACGAAACTGTATTTTTACCGTTGCTGGGATAAGGTACGAAACATAAAATGGTCTACATTTTTGGGTTCCTTTAAAGAGAAAGTTAAACGTTTTGTTTATAAACCCTATAAACTTTTTTCTGTCAGTATACGGTAGTCCTTCACTAATGAATATGGTGGCAACAGACCAAAATATGTATGTATGGCTTACCGGCTCGAAATGTCAAAAGAGCTAATCAAATTTTCTCATATTCTGGAAATAGATCATATCTCTTCAATGTAAGTCCATGACCAACTCAAGTTTAAATGGAATCCCTAATGTAAATAATGATCATCCCACACAATCATTTTCTATCTGTTGCATTTCTTCACAGGATGGATGAAAACTACAGCATCATTCCTCATGGTGTTAATTTCCAGGATCCCATCTTTCCCGACACACCAGAGAACCATCGCATGTTCGCCAGCTTGTTCCAGTTTTCCAACTGCACACCTGGTACGCAGGTGCACACATATACTCCAGACTGGGAAATCCAAGAGGACAACCGGGTGAGCAACTACAGTAAATGCTTGAGAGTGGTTTGTCATGGCATTTACGACTGGCTCGAACAAAACTTCCTTCAGAACTGACTGCCAATAAAGAAGCCAATATTATGGACTCCACTGTGCCCTATCCCTCCTTACCGTTTGCGTGTCTCTATGCATGTTCATGAACAAAAGTGCTGTTGGAATGAAGAGTAGAATGGCATCTTTTTTCTGCATGTCTGTTTGTGGTTATCTTGGCTTGTAAAGTTGGAATTATGGTACACTGCGATGGAAGAAGTGCCTCAATGTTAGCAGGTCTGCCACAGAAAGCCTTCAAGCATAAGCATCCAACTACTCATTAGATCCAAAACAGCAAACCTATATTTTTGTAAGAGAATTTGTGTTCACCCTTAAGTGCACTTAATGCCTGGGTGCAAAAAATGAGAAAGGATCTCAGAGATATGAACATTCTTCTCTGGACACTTTGGCTTTTCTTTCTATTTGGAAAGTATGTTTTACATAACTGCGTAGTATGTTAAACTCAGAGCCCTATGTTACAGTATGTGTTCACGCCGCTTTTGTTGTACGATTCTTGTTAAATCAGATGGAGTCAATGAGTTCTGCATAACTTCGCCACGCTTCATCAGAATCTCTTCACGGTTATATTGCTGTGTCCACACGGTCCGCATGTTGCAGAATTGCTCACGGTTGGCTTTATTGAAATTAATAAATCATAGTACATTCCACATAGCAGTCTATTTCAATGACCCGTGACTGTGGGGCTGGTTTCAATCAGGTCCTGATTGCCAAAAAACGCAGTTGCAATGTAATCAGAACGGGTCAAGTTTATATTAATTACACATTTCTGCTCTTATCAGTAAACCGAGCAAAGAATGAGGATATGCAAATGTCATTCTCTTTGATCGTTTATTCTGCTTTCCTTAAAAAGTAAAGAATATAGCATGTTCATTACACGAAAGGCATTTTTAAAGGACCTTTCTCATTTTAAACTGTCATCAAACAATCAGCTCTGGCTTTATTTGTATGTGAAACTGGCAATCGTGTGAAGAATTGTGCTGCAGTAATATTTCCCATTCCATTGCCATGTGTTCCCATAAGTTTGATCCACAAATGGATTAAAATAGCAGCCAATAGATTCAAGCCTGTCTCTTTCGATTTAAGATCATGTGGTGGAAACTGTGTTTGCCATATAGAGCATTGATTTGGCTCCAATGAGGTACAGTAGATTTGTACTGTTTCAGGGTGGTTACCTTCCACACTCATATCATCTGATCTGCGGACAGGTTCAGGTGCAAACATGATGGTTCCATCTACCCAAAAAAGCTAAAGGAAGGGTTCAGCTGTGACTAATTTCCAGATGTTTTTCAGGCATGATTTGAGAACACATGTGGGAGGCAAACATCTAATACTTGACTTTCTCAAGGGTAATGAATATACAGGCACATAACAAGAACAGAAAACGCATTTCGCCTGTTTTGAATTCAAGCTGATAATCAAAACCTGATTGTAATGCATGTAAATCACTTACTGTACATACACTTTCCTTTTTGATAAACAAGCCTCATGTAAGTCAGCCAGGACAAAGGGCATCATATCTTTAATAAAATGAGTTTGCTTGTAAGCATGTTTTGATAAAAAAAATAACCATTATCCCGCAAAAGTGTCTGGAAGCATGGGGTTATAGACCACTTTGGAAAACACAACGCTGGTCCAGAAGAACTTCTTGTTTAAGTTTTAAATTACAGAAATGTTTGAACAAAATACACCAACAGAACATGTGTAACCCAGTTGTAACCCACATTTTTAAACAAAAATCTTTAAGATGAAATTATATATGCTTTTAATAAAACTGAAACCAGAAGTGCTTCTGGACCAGTGTTTACATCTGCCGAAGTGCTCTATATCATTCCCCAAACAGACAATGTGCAGTAAAGAAAAAAACAATTACTAGGAACAGTATAGGGCGTTTAAAATACGTTTTAACAAAATACAACCAATGGAACTGTCACAGATTGCAAGGACAGAAAACCCAGACACAGGCAGGACTGATAAAAAAAAGACTTTCATAAATTAACAAACATAAAATAAAGACCCACGAGGGGGTAAAACAATACTGTCAAAGGGATGATAGCACACTGACTCAACAGGAACAATAAACTGACTGGACTAGACTAAAACAACACTTTCGCATAAACTAGACTCACTAGACTATACAAGAAGAATATAATTTTACAAGGCATAAAATATGCAACGTTTTATACAAGGCTATGTAGCAAAACAAACAGGCCAAAGAAAGGCAACACAGGAGCATTATATATGGAAACTAACAGAGGATAATTTTACAAGAGGCAGGTGTAGGGAATCAAATACTGAGGGCAAGATTAACGGGGAAACAAGGGGGCAGGGCTAAGAGAACGTTACACCTTTAAAAAAAACATTTTAACAAATTAATTGTATAAAATGAATTGCATGCATTAAGAGTTAACGTTGACAAACCTAAAAAATATATTTTGATTCAGTTTTAAATGGCAAGATCTGTTTGGTTATTGGGCATTCTTTCAAATGTCTTTCTATGTGTTCATCAGAACAAAGAGATTTTTAAAGATTTGGAATAACTCAAAGGTGATTTAATGATGACAGAATTATTTGGTGAGGTATACCTTTAAGGCTGAAATGTGCACCGGTTAGAACACAGTGAAACTTCATGAATATTCATAAGGAATGCCACAAAACAGACATCTTCTTCTCTTGATGTTTACTTTAAAGCATGAGAGCCAAACAGATGAATCATCTATTGTATGATTTGTGTAATTTAGTTTTACTTCTGGACTGCATTTGACATTATGAGAATCTACTTAGTCCATGCACAGTTGACAGGAGTTAGTCACATTCACTAGATACTTGCCTCAACCTCAGCCACTTACCACTACTGACTTCCCGTTTACTTTGATTCCTTCCCTTCAGCTGTGGTGCTCCAACGTGCAGAAGGCCTTATTTGAGGAGGAAGAGAAAGTCAAAGACCTCTCTCAGAAAGTGAAGACCCTGGAAAAGGCCAACAACCACTTGAGGGACAAGGTGAAGAACATGAAGCGTCTCTTGAGGCAGGCCAAAAAGGAGTCGGTTCAAAGCTTCAAAGAGCTTCATGAGTCTGAACCAGAGCTGCCGCACCCGCAGCAGGACACCAATCATGACCAGAAACCCACTCTTAAGAAGATCCTTCCTAAAAAGCTCAAGAACTGAGACCGTTATTGTTGTGTTTTGTGCATCTGTTACAACATAGAGAGACCTTGTGAATCTATTAAAGCAGTGTATGATGAATCTTCAACTGTGGATTGTCCAGTAGAGTTCACAATGAAAAACACGTTGGGAACGGTCTAGTTTCATATAGCAGACTGTACTTATTAATTATAAGGCAAACAAAAAGGCCATGTTTTGAATTAACAAGCATCAAAAGGCAGTGGTTCTTAAAAAGAACATACAAATATTGAAATGCAATATGGCCTTTGACCACATCTTAGGCCAATAAAATCCTTTGAAAATTTGTGTCATTTATATTATCATTTGTGAAAACAAACTGATGTCGATGTTAATCAGGAGATCCACATGGGTCATGGGTACGGATCAGTGTTTTTGTGAATTTCACCAGGTGTTTGTGAGGAGTTCTGGAATACGTTTTGACACAGTCCAGTGATATTAGCTTCCAGTCTACAAAACCTCACCATTTTCCCATTACTGTGGCTGAAAACTCCAAGAAACATCCATCTGTCAGTACAAGACAGACGAAAAATCTGGTTTCAGGGTATTACGCAGAAGCGGTTCCATACTTAAACTCTTATTTGACCATTTATGGCAAAAAATACGCAAATTTGCAGGAATCAATCCATCATGAATCTGCTAGTTTAGCATTAGCTTGCTTTTTCCATTAGATACCAATCTTCCATTCAACAATTCCAAGTTTTCTATGAGTGTTTTTCTACTTGTGAATATACTTTCTACTTTATTTTATAACGGTGCAGAGCGCCTGATATAACCTTTACTCAATGAAGCTTATCTCATCTTAAAACATTTCATTACGTAGACAACTGTTCTTACCGACATGATTTTTATATTTTAAAGCTGGTGCTTGTGTTGTTTGTTTTAAAATGGTAGATATTACTGTTTCATGTTTAACACATTCACATGTATGCCCATGAGTACTGAAATAAACCTCACATTTTGGAAAATGTAAAAGGATTGTGTTTATTTTTATGTAGAATAAATTGCAGTTGCAAGAATGTGCCATCTAATTGAATTAGTTACAGAAGGATTATGGCCCAATTATTTTGCTTTTTGCACGTTAAGGCAAAATGACATACGATATTAAGTCATATGTCAGAGGATTGGTTCATCTATGAGTCACAATGGTCAACAACTTCTTGAATCTGTACTCATAGGGACTTATGTTCTGAAGACATCTCCTAAAAAACATTATGTATACGTCATTACCTACACCCAGCCCTTTAACAGAGCTTAAGATCAATTTAAAAAAAAATATTTCACTTTGCACATCCCATGGGGGTATTAAACTAAAGGCTATAGGATCATTTATAATGACTCTAGTTCCTGTTTCTATAAGTAATGACTTCAGCACTAAAAGAAAATTGCATTAGTCAAACCATCTCGAAGGTCCTTTAAGAGTTTGATCTGTGGGAGTTTAAAGAGAACACAATGATGTTTGCCTTTGGATTAACTTTTTTTTTTACAGTGGATCTCAATAGTCCAAGACCTTTCACCAGAAAGCTCGGGTTAAATTTATAACATTGGGTTCCTGAAGCCTGAGAAAGATATCCCTTTGCCTCTCATGTCACATCTCAGGAATTTGTAACCCTTGGAAGAACATTGATTACAACTATATATACGTGTTAGCCAAATGTCTGACTCAGGCATGGAATAAGAATCATTCTGGAGCTTAAAATAAGCATAACTCTACAGAGAATACAGAATGCATCTGCGTTTTCACTTTTCACTTCACTTGGTCTGAGAACTTCACAATGCGTTAATCATTTATGACTTATGCAATGTGAGTGACGATAGGCCAAGTACACACTGAAGAAGATCACAATCTTTCCTGCTTAGGTTGGAAAGCTTTTTTTTGCACGCATTCAATCTAGAAAGAAGAATCAGTTTGATAGATCTCTTAATATCTCTATTGTTTCTCCTAGATATAAACTGAGACCACATGGAAGCTTTTGCTTGAGTTTCTTGCTTCTCAGATATTTCTCCTGAGAAAGAGACAGACATCTCGCAAATGTCTCAAATGGAGTTTCAGAAGAAATCTTAAACTGAACTCAGATTTGCCAAGTCCGCAATCAAAAGTCAATATTAATAAAAATAAAGATCTCAATATGAACTCAAACATTTTTTATCAAATTTTTTCATGCAATGAGGGAGAAATGTGAAACATTAAGTGGACACCTAAATAAAACACTATTGAGAACCTCCTTAAATATCTTGAGAAATAAAAGAGCAACCTCTGAGCAAAACAAAATGTCTATGGGTTGCTGGTGTTTCCTTAATGGGAGAAAAAATAACACTTTGAATGCTTTAAACATCTTTACATTATGTTAACTTTCTCATTAAGCATGACAGACATTTACAAAGTCTTTATATGCAGCCAAACCCAACAAGACCCCACTGGCATTTTTAATGGAACGCAGACGTTGGAAGACCTTTTCCATTGACCTCTTTTTCAGGCACTACATCACATCAGCACTATTATAGAATCTGTCATTACACGAACACGCTCCACAGAAGACATACAGTACAAACACACAGTTTTCAACACAAACCGTGTTCTCGAGCAAGCTGCAGAACAGATGTCTGGACAACATTGATTTAATGCAGCGGTCTTCCTGTGAGACTTCAACCTAATTATAGACATGACTTTATTTCTTTAATTTTATCCTTCTGTGGAGATATTCAATCTAATCCTGCCTTACATTCTATTGAGAAAGTCGGAAATACTTTGAAAACCGAATGCAACTTAATGTCAGACTTCAAACTTATCCCAGATTTCATCAGGATCTACAAGAATGATACCCATACTGATCTGCAGTGTACCATATAGTAAGTATACTGTAGTGTGCACACTGTGAGGAAACTATATGTTCAGTGGTGTATAAAAACATTCCATAATGAAGCGTTAAGTTTTTAATTACCTTAGAATGAGCTGTTTCTATCTACATACACCGCAGGTCGCCTCACATGGAATTCACCAAGTTGTTTTTATAGTAACCCTTAACAGACAAACTGCTCTACAGAGCGCATTTTGTAAATATGTAATCTCCTTCGAAAAAGAAGCAAAACGTGGCGACATCTTAGCTCTGTGAGAGCCACTGTAGTGTTTCAAAAGGGAGGGATGGAATGAGCCGTTGGTTGCAATTCACAACCTCACCACTGAATGCTTCTAAAATGTATACACAGAACCTTCACATGTTTACAAATAAATAAAAAAGATTGTATTTTTTCAAGAGCAAATTCGAAAGCATTAACGAACAGACTGCCCTCAAATCGCTTTTATTTTACCTTCTTTTTTATTTGAATGTGAGAACGGAACTTTAATATGTTTTGATCTCACAGTACAATACATCATACATCATACACCAATAACATACGACATGTTTCAATGACACATCTCCAAACCCAGATGTAACCCTAAACCCAAACTCTCAGGCCTTACAGCACAGCCAAAATGAGACCTCGGATATGTGGTAAGAAGGACCATTTTCAACTTTCCAATCTAGACTATAATTAGACTATGACCAGTCTATGATTATACTGAAACTATAGATTGAGCCCTATGTTTAGTAAAGAACTCCACTACCTTTTGCTGTATTATCAGTAGCCACTGCATTATTATAGCAATCTTTCAAACCAGTCTCTCATAACCGCTGTGTTTCAAGACTGATGTTGTATTCAGGGGCGGACTGACCAATTGGACATTCTGTCAAAGTCCAGAACGGCCATCCCAGCTACGGGTGCGAACAGGGGCGGACTGGTGGACGTGATTATAAACGCAAATTCACGCAACGCGAAGCCATTAGCGAGTCGGTCACGTATTTATGTAACACAATGCAAACATTACATGCAACAACACCCACATCGACAGATTTGGTGGAGGGCCGATGCTATCAAACACCTCTCACCACATAACCGTCCCACCCGTTCACAGATTTGTTGACCTCCACTGGTTGAGGTAATGTATGATCTTTTAGGTTTAAAGTAAAAACGTACAATGTAAAAAAAAAATGAATTTTTTTTTTCACAGATTTTCAACATATAATGTCAAAAACATTTAACTGTTTTGCTTTTCTTCGCTGAATTTTACAGTATTTTGAAATTTTTTCATGTTCATTTTATGGTCTGAAAACGACGATATGCCCCAGCTGCTTTTTTTTTTTAAGGATTGTTTTACAGTGTACTGATACAACAGTCATAGCTGAAATTTGTGGCATTTTCTTATATCAAACGCAAAGGCGATAAAACAACTTGTCCACAATGACCCTTCTTGTTGTAATTTCCAGCTCTGATGCGTTCCCATGAAATGGACCTCTAAAGAAAGACTACAATCCTTGGCAAGAGCTACTTGTCCCTTAACTACAGCTCCAAGTCTTCACCGCTAAGCAAAAGAGAGGCATGTGAATTCATTAGAGGGTCATTAAAAGCTATCTGGAGGACTGGTTAGATGGGGGGGTATGGGGGTCTGAATAAATAGAGACTTTTAACCCTTGGGCCCTTTTCCCGTCCATCTAGGAGACAACAAAACAAGATTGGCAAGAAAAGCAACGGAGAAACATGCATTTTAAACACAGAGAGCCACATGCATTACAAAGGCTAACACAGCATTCTTATCATTAAAGTCTAAATGAAGGTATGGACTGATGCCAGACCATGAGAGAAGAGCTAACCTGTTACATCGGCCTGTTGCGCATGTGATTATCAGATGTTTGTGTATGCGTGCATATAGACACTCAAGATTCATCATTTCAGATGTGTTTTATGGCCCCCAGCTTGACATTGAAGCCTTGGCAATAATACACATTATCGCAGAGGTGATGTGCTCAACAGCTTTCATTTATATGCACGCATAGCAGATGCTTTCATATACACCTTTTATTTTATCATCAGGCTTTCTATTTCAGCTAATGCTCTATAAAATGTTGGGTTATTTTAACACATCATTTGGTCAAAATTGGACAAATCCAGTTGTTGGGTTAAATTAACCCCAAAAGATTTGACCCAACAATGAAACAACCCAACATTTTGGGTTGAAACAACCCAGCATATGTTATTTTGTAACCCAACTGCCGGGTTTTTCCATTATGACCCAAAAATGGGATTGGTTTGAAATTACCCCCCCAAAAATTTGACTGTACCTTTAACACTTTGGCTATTGGTGAGTTGCTGTCCAAATAAAATAAATTGGAGTTGAAGTATTGTAAAAACATAAAAAAAAGAAAATAGTAAGTAAAAATGACTAGTATCTGTAGAATAAACAAACAAACAATTCACTCCAAAGCAACAAACAGTGCATACAAGGTCCAATATGATCAATTCATTTCCAATTATCCCAGAACATTTATAGAAAACTCATGTTAATTTTAAATTTGTATTTGGTTACTTGAAGAGTGCAATAGCAATACATGTCAGTAAACTGGTTATGCTTTTCAGAATTTGGCACAGGATCGTGCTAGACATTGAGGGGTGCCTGTGGACAGCTCCCAAAGAATCTGTGGACAGTAGCATTCCAAAACCATTCTGTAATGAACAACAGATGCTTCACTGCAAAATTGTAATTGTGGAAAGCAAACCAAAAATTATGCAACCAAATATATGTTGAGGTAAATGTCAGCTTCAAATAGAAATAATGTAAAGCTATGCATCAGTGAACTGGATAGCTCAGAGAAATTGCAGGACACGCACATATTTTATATTTTCTTTCATAAATTACAGTACCACAAGCCTTCTCCAGCCTTCTCCGAGCCATCTCCAGAGCTCCGCCCCTCTCCCTCTTCAGTTTTCGCCGAGCCTTCTACCAAGCCGTCCCCTGACTCCGACTGCAAGGCCCCAGACTCAACCGCGGCATTGGTGCTGGCTTGTGCCTGGGCGGCCACCGCATCCCTGGACTTTTGGGGTGGCAGTGTCGAGATGAAATGGCCGTCCCGACTTCCCCCATTACGGCCACGTGGACCGATGGCAGCAAGGGTCCAGATCTCCCAGCTCTCCCGACACCAGGCTTACGGCCACGATGGTGCACCCTGAACCTGGAGGCTTGCCCTTCTGTCCAGTTTCTCCATGTTCCCCATCAGCCTCCGGAACGCCCACCCCAGATCTTGGAACATTACCTGGATAATAGCGATGTGTGAAGCAGCATAAATAATAAAGTATGCAGCATGTAACTCACTCGATTTTAGTTATGAATTTCTGTAAGATGAAGTTGTATTTTTCTTCACTCAGTATTCATTCGGACTGCCAGGAATATGCAGTAAGCAGTACAGTGATGTTCCATCCTGAACATTGTTCTCATCCTGTGCCAAAGCTCCTACATATCAAGACCATTCATAAAGATGCTGCAATGAATAAACGTTTAGATTTATACATGTGTGAGGGAACTATGATTGTGTGCCAGTCGACATCGAATCTCATATAGCACAAGAATAATCTGTACGAATGCTTTGTCTATCTCTTCTTTTAATTCATACCAGTTGGATTTAGTTGGGTGGCCCACATGCGCTCCTGATTATTTGCATTTTCAAAACACTTCACAGTCACCCGTCGTGTCTGTTATTTTTCAATCTTCATTGCTCTTGCATTGTTTCTCAGTATCATATTTATGACTGCGTTTTTAAGATGTGGTCTTCTGGCAGGAGCCACAACGTAAGCATCGGAGTCAACTTCACGTGTTTGTTGTTAGAAGCCTGTAATTGTTCTAGCTATATTCCCAGACTAAGCAGAATTTGTGTTTACGTTCTTATATTTTCCACTGATGCTGTATATAAAACTCCTGAGTAATCAAGTGAAACACAATAGAGTTCCTTGGCCATGCCATGTGTTGGACTCTTGGGTTGTTTCCTAACCCTTGATGGCACTTTGCACGACCAATCTCTCTTTTTTGCATTTATCTGGTTGTCCAGTTAAAAGAGAAAACAGACTTGATGTTTTTATAGGATCTACTGTAATGCTAACAGACACTGACTTCAAAAACAAACTCCATTGGAGGCCTCCTTCAACCCTGGTATTGAGATCATATTTAGCCATTGGCTACTCTAACCTTTATAACAAACTGACGTCATTATACAAAGCCTTCTAATGCTCT
The DNA here is from genome assembly GCF_015846415.1 of Triplophysa dalaica. Taxonomy (NCBI): domain Eukaryota; kingdom Metazoa; phylum Chordata; class Actinopteri; order Cypriniformes; family Nemacheilidae; genus Triplophysa; species Triplophysa dalaica. The sequence continues at coordinate 15,262,986 of NC_079562.1, forward strand.
AAATAAAAGCAGATGGTAACACAGATTTTTTTCTGGATTAAAACACATGCTCATACGGACACACATCTGGGTCATAAACTGAAGCAATTGTCACGGTGTGACAAATGGTATATGGAACTTATTCCCGTTGAAGCCGTGTTTCCGCTGGGACACTTTGAGTGTAACACCGGTCCCAGGCCTGTGTGTGCATCTGTTGCCATGACAACCCCAAATGACCGATCGGAAACAGGTGTGGGGAATTTACCTTGGGGGTTTGAGTGAGGTCCTGTCAGCACTTGAGAGAGTATAAAAAAGCAAGAGAAAGAGACTGTTGGTGTGGTTCTCTCCCGTGAGAAGTCGTTTTATCGAGTGGTTGCAGTTATTGGAGTGCGGGTGAATGAAGAGGAGAGTGTGGACTTGATGAGGGACTCGAGGGCAACAGAGGGAAAGTGAAATATCCTGTTTGCATTGGAGAGGAGCTAGGTAGTCGAGAACTGAGTCTCGTAATTGCATGTATTCGACACTGAATTGGATGTGGTTTGGAGTGTGTGGATCACGATCATAAATGTCACCGAGTGGATTGTACTGATTCATTGCCGACCTCCTGTCTCTTTCTCCATCATAAATGGTGATGTGAACTCTGCCTGTGTTTGTGAAGAAAAACATCCCGAAATACCCTTTGCAGCATTGATGAACGCGGCCCCCTCGGACAGAGACCCAAGGGTGAGTGCGGGCTTTAAATTGCACGTCGTGAAGTGAGATTGCAGTGCCTAAGATTGACGTTTCCCCCACCTTATATGCTAGAAGTGGAATTGCTGTGTGTGTGGAAGATACCTTCCCTTTGCCGTGCACTCTCCCTGTGCTACGCTGGTCTACTGTCAATAGTGAGAGTTCTGTGTCATTGCTCTGTTCTAACTGAGTGGATGTTGAGGAATTATCATCTGGACTCTGAATTAACCCCTCTGTTTGAGTGAATAAGAGACGAGATGCCTTGTTGAATTGTTCGTGGTCTGTCTCCGTAGAAGTCCCATTCATCCCGCTGACTTTGAGTCTGCTGTATTCCTGCAACGCAGCCGTATTGTGAGAAGTGCTCACTCCCTTCTATGCACATGAACTGTATACCTTGTGTGAAGCACCCTTTCTGTCTGCTCCAGTAGAGGTCCCGTTCAGCCCATCGACTTTGAGCCTGCTGCAACCTGGGAGCCCACCTGTGTGGGGAGAAGTGACTGTCCCTCTGCTGTGAACGTAAAGCCGGTCCGTTCTGTCTGGAATATCCACTTCATCTAGGCCAGAAGAGGCCTTGCTCAGCCTGTCGACTGGAGTCTAGGGAATTCCCGCAATTCATCTGTATCGTGAGAAGTGTTCGTCCCCTTCCAACTCATGTGAACCGTATGCTTACTTGAAGTATCCCTTCTGTCTGTTTCAGTAGGAGCCCTGTGCAACCGGTTGACTTCGAGTCTACTGTATCCTTATAGTCACCTGTGCTGAGAGAAGTGGCTGTCCTTCTGTTACGAACGGGGTTGGTACACTTTGTCTGGAGTATTCCTCTGTTCCAGTTTCTGTGCCTGTGGAGAGAAGGAGGTTGAAATTATTCGCTTACCCTGTAAAGATTCCCTCGCCACCCCATCATCAGAGTGTGAATCTGCTGTATACGTACCTGACCGACGGCCATCTGCCCCGGATCTCGTACCTGTGAAGGAAGGGAGGTTGGAAATATTTACTTACCAGAGAGACTTACCGGGCCGTTCGCCTGTTTACTGCATCTCCACCTGGGAAAGACCTACCTGACAATTTACCTGTCCACCGCCCCATTCACTACAGGGCCCGCACTGAGGAAGAGAGCGGGAGAGACCCTGGTTGTTGTACTGTTCACCTTCGATTCCTGAGGGCAAGAAGGAAGAAGATTTTAGACTAGGATTTTCAAATTGCTTTTACTTCTAAATAAAACTTGTTGAAATTTTATTCTGTCTCCGATTTCTCCCTCTGATACGCTCCTCGAGGTGGTCCTGGTTCAGGGGTGGGCGTAGTCCGGCTTGACCCATCCCGACCTGTGACACAATATACCCAACCAGACTCACCTGAAGGCATTGCTGCTAGAGAGAGTATGTTATTTCTGTACATGAGAGGCAGTCGAGATGAAATCAAAGTTGTTGGCCAGCACAACCCACCCTTTGTTGTTGAGTTCTTGAGAGCGATCACACATTTCAATGTGTCATTCTAGTTCGTAAGAGAACTGGAGTTGAGACGAGGAGAGTTATGAGAGCAGTCACAGAAAGACTGAATAGAGGAAACTGAGCGAGTCAAGCAGGTATAAAACATGAAAAACAAGAGAGAAAAAAGGTGGTGTACTATACATTCTTAATAAAAAGGTGCTTCAAAGGTTCTTTGAGACCATAGGAGAACATTTTGGGTCCATAAAGAACAGTTAACATCTGAATAACCTCAACAAAAGGTTATTTGTGGCAAAAAAAGGTTCTTCAGATCATAAACATCAGAAAGAGAGGGTTCTTTAAAGAACCTCTGACTGAATGGTTCTTTGTGGAACCAAAAATGCTTCTATGGTATTGCTTACCTTTATTTTTAAGAGTTTAGTAAAGTCCGTGTTTTTATTGATTTCTCTTTGAAGTACTTCAAGAAAATAAAATATGCACGTCATTATTTGTGTGTTTTTTCATAATGTATATGATAAGATAACCACACCAAAACCAATAAAATTCTGTGCTGCCATATTTAAACTAACTGCGCTGTCTGTTATTGTCAGTGCACATTTATACAAAATGTTTGCTTAACAATCCCAAATATTAATAGTTTCATTTCACTTTACAACAGACCAGAGTTATCTGGATTACTTTTATAATGTGTTTGGCCTTTTCGGAGCTTAAAAACTTGGACCTTGTTCAGTGACCTTGCCAGGATATCTAACATATTTTTAACTCTAAATGTGTTCAGCTGAAGGACATCATAAGATGGCATAACGGTGTGTATATTATGGTTTCATTTTCATCCTCCTTCGCTCCTTTAAAACTGCAATACACAACTTTTGCCCTTTCAATAGGAATTTTTGTTTGACACAAAATTGCAGGTTTCTTCACATAGGCCACAATATCATCAAACTGAAATCACAAACTAAATCACAGCCTAACCTATCAATCTTTATTATAAGCTTACTGTTAGGGTTAATCACAGTGAGATAAGTGAACAGTGGAAGCGACAACAGATTATTGTCCAATTTTAACTCCCCCCAAAAAGTTACAGATTGCAGCTTTAAGCACTTTAATAATGCACAGCAACATTTCACTACGGCCTATCCAAACACACATTTCTCTGCCTGACTTCTGTTCACTTCTTTGTTTAACATACACTACAGGGATTGTGTATGTGGTTTGTATGAATTTGCAGTGGCTGAATAGAACATAAATTGTTGCTCATGTGAGGTCTGGCAGACAATTCCCAACTGTGAAGGTCTTTCACAACGTCGCCACTGCTGAGTCCTGTGGAAAAAGGCTCTTGGCCTGTTTTGAGAGATTGGACCATTTTTAACATTCCATATTGCTTTCTTTCTTACTTTATTTGTCTCTCTCTGTCTCTCACAAACTCTTTTTAATCATTTTTAATTGTTTCTTTACTGTTGAAGGGAACAACGACTGTAACTAAGGCAGCCTCAGAAGAATGAACTCGGATGGATGCGCCACGATGACTTTTGGGACTTCAAGCGGGTTTGGAAAGCGCAAATCGGTTTTGAATGCAACCATGCTATCAAGAACACATCCGGGTACTGTTATGAGTTCTCTGTTCTTGTGTTCTTGAATATTGGAAATGGACTTTGACGGTTATTGATGACGTAGAGCGAGGACACAAGACCGCCTATGAGCGGATATTGAGAAACAGCCTCTGTCTCTCATACAGTATATTGTTGAATTCAATTTCTCAGTTGGTTTATTTGTTTTAGTAAGCCAATGATTGACAGATTCAGTTGAAAGTCTGTTCATTTTATTTCAATTCAGTTTTAAAAGATACTGTGTGTTCCAAACTTTAGCTTCATATGTATTTCACTATTTAGCAGTGTTATTCAGTGTTGTAAACCGTGTCAAACTGAATCGTTAAAGATATCATATTTAGGATGCTGTCACATGTTATATTTGCATTGGTCCAAAGAAGCGCTACAATGGTCGGTTGTGTGTTAAAAGGATCTGAAAACTTGTTAAATCTTACTAGAAAGTTGCTTATTTGGTAACACTGGTGTTTAGAGCTTCAACCGTTTTTCAAAAAAAGTCTTACTTGAGCTGCTATCTAAACATTAGTGTCTCAGTGGCTTTGGCAGCTTTGTGTAATTCATGTTAACTCAATGGAAGATTCCTCTTGCGGTCCGTGTAGACTGTGCCATGTTTACATGACTTTAGAGTGCCCTGGAACCACATTCTCTCAGAAATCCCCTTTGATCTATTGTTCAGGAGAACAACTCTGGAAATACAAGTGATGAGGAGTGTGGAAAAGTCATTCATTCATATCTTCACCGGCATCAGCATCCAGAACATAAGACATGCTGCTAAGCAGCTTTGCTGGCATCTTCAGAACGTAATGAGGTATTGGGCATGGACGTTAGATGGTTTGCAGAAGCAGACAGACCCAAACTGTTGACCGGCCTGTGCATTTGGAAAGTGTTTGCTGGCATTTAAAACTCAAACTCATGGCTCCAGCGGCACATAACGAAAACCACAGAAAAAAATCTGTGCCGTTATCCAAAATAGACTGCGCACACCACAAACAAATATCAAGTTTACGGAAATGGATGGACGAAGAATGACAGATTAATGAACAGAGAGATACGTCTTCAGTCAAAAGATAAACTTCTTGAACGAAGATGGAAGATTTCATACCGTGTGCTTCTGGGGGGCCCTGCAGTCAGTCAAACAACTGCTGTTGAGATGAATGATACAGACAATGAGTGCTTTCATGGAAGTTGGTGGATGTGCAGAAGTGAAGGCGTTTAGTGGATGGAAAACAGGACATTTTGAACGCATACTTTGTTTTCAGAGTGAAATAGGCTGTAATTCTTACTTTCGGATGAACGGAAATTCACCATAGTTACTACACACCAACAGTCTGGTTTTTCTTTAGTGAGCAAAACAAATAATTGAAGACATGTGGTTTGTCCATTAAGGTAAAGGAACATTCATGTGCTTTAAACTTACTGTGTATGTAATTAAGCGGCATCTAGTGGTGAGGTTACGAATTGCAACCAACGGCTCACTCTACCACTCTTCCCTCCCTTTCGATGCACTACAGTGGGAGGCACAGAACGAAGATCTGGTCACATTTTCACTTTATTGCCGAAGGAGATAATGTGTTTACGAAACACGCCCTGAAGAGCAGTTTGTCCGTTCAGGGCTACTGTAGAAATAACATGATGAATTCCATCTAAGGGGACCCGAGGTGTATGTAGATAGAAATAACTCATTCTAATATAATAAAAACATAACGCTTCATTATGTAAGGTCTTTAAACACCCGAAGACATAGTTATGTAGCCTTTATTATATTGCATTTCTTGGGGATTTCTCCTGCTAACCTCTAGCTATGCATTTCTTTCCTGTTCTTTTTTTATGGGAACAGAAACACAGTAATAAGGTCTCATTGAAGTTTCCAGACTCATTTGAGGTGTAACATCTCGCCGAAGGTCACCAGTCTCTGTGCGCGACCACTTTCACCTCTCTGCTGATAGATGAGCTAAACACACAGACTCTCGATGACTGACACACACAAAATGTGGTGCTGTTGACAGGTAAGTGTGTGTGTGGTGCTGCTTGATACACACAGTGAGGACAGATGACCATGAAAAGAATCCCGACACACACACTCCTTTATTCTGTAGCTGAACACCTGCTGTAAAATGTATCTGAATACAGTACTGTACCTGTATATAACATGTCATTAAATGGAAAAGGGATGTTTGTGTAGACAAAGTTAGAAGTCGGCGTGACAAAACCCCACTTTAAAGGGATTGTAAACACAAAAAGTGGGTCATAATTGATGCACCCTCATGTTATTCAAAACCAGTCTGTGGAACAGAAAAGAAGATATTTTGAGGAATGTCACAGTGGCTTTGTGTTCATACAATGGAAGACCACAAGGATCAACGCTGATTGGTTCCCAACATTCTTCAAAATATCTTCTTTTTTGTGCTTAAAAAAGAAAGTCACACAGGTTTGACGTGAAGGTGAATAATGGATGAAAGAATTCCCCTTTAAATGTAATTTCACATGGTTCCTAGGATGCTGCTATACAGGTGGTTACTTAGTAACTTGGGTGTGTTTGGAATTGTTAAGCAGTTGTTAGGATGTGCTGGCTGAGTGGTTTCTAGGGTGTTTGCGGTGGTTGTTAGGGCATTAGTTGTCCTTAGTTGACCTAAACCCCCTGCATTGACCAGAGGCAGATGTCACACAGCGCACAACACTGATGTCAGTCAGTGTTTCATTTTCTCACTCTTGTGTGAGAGCCGTCTCATCTGTGCAGTCAGTTAGGTCCCCTGACCCTTTCATCTCATCAGATTGACAGTCTGGGAATCCTGCTCCATTACAGCTGCTTTTGAAAATCTAACAAATAATGAAGAGGTCAAAGGTTAAAGGTCAAATACCGAATCATAGTTACCCCCGTGAAGCACACAAGTGCAGTCTGTGACGTACACTGCTAGGAAAAAGGGTTCTTGATAGAGAGTGTTTCACAAATCATAAAATATTAGTAGTAAATCACTTAAAACTATTAATAAACACAAATGAAAGAAGCCTGTAAGAATATCAGTTCCCAAAACGTTGTTCTTCCAAACATAATGTTCTTCAAAGAAGTCAGATTACAGATTATTTCAATATACAAGTACAAGGTGCGTTGTGATCATGGGGTGTTTAAAAAAGCATTTGGTCGGTTCTTTATGCAAGGCATTGTATATGGCTTTAGAAGAAAGTGACCACGTTTACCTGGACGTCAGCAATCAAATTACTTGCCTTATTCTGAGTAAACCTTCTTATTGGTTCAGATAAAGGAAACATCTCACTCTTAGTCCTGCTTGACCTTAGTGCTGCTTTCGATACTGTAGACCATAAAATACTACTAGATCGTTTACACCATTATATCGGTATTCAGGGACAGGCACTGCAATGGTTCAGATCTTACTTAACAGACCGATATCAATACGTCCATTTAAATGGGAAATCGTCAAATCTTACGCAAGTCAATTATGGATTACCTCAGGGATCGGTTTTAGGACCCTTGCTTTTCTCCATATACATGCTGCCCCTCGGCAACATTATTAGAAAACATGGAATTAGCTTCCACTGTTATGCAGATGATACTCAGCTATATATCTCATCAAGACCAGATGATTCCTTTAAGCTATCCAAACTGGCAGAGTGCATCGAGGACATAAAACATTGGATGACTAGTAATTTCCTCCTTTTAAACTCTAGCAAAACAGAAATATTACTTATAGCACCAAAATTAAGTAAACCGAATATCTCCGATTACAGCCTGCAAATTGAAAGCTGCACTGTTACTCCAACAAATACAGTTAAAGACCTAGGCGTTATATTAGACGGCAACCTGTCATTTAAAAATCACATCTCAAATATCACAAAAACAGCCTTCTTCCACCTTAGAAATGTTGCCAAATTACGAAATAGTTTATGTGTTGCAGACGCAGAAAAGCTTATTCATGCATTTGTGACCTCACGGCTTGACTATTGTAATGCTCTACTTAGTGGTTGTCCTGTATCATCGATAAACAAACTACAGTTAGTTCAGAATGCAGCTGCCAGAGTTCTTACTAGGTCAAGAAAATACGATCACATAACCCCAGTTTTATCATCGCTTCACTGGCTACCCATTAAGTATCGCATTGATTTTAAAATTATTTTAATTACTTACAAAGCCCTGAACGGTTTAGCACCTACTTACTTAACCGAGCTTTTATCACGTTACAACCCATCATGCTCGCTGAGATCTCAAAACTTAGGACTTTTGACAATACCTAGAATAACAAAATCCACCAAAGGTGGACGAGCTTTCTCATACGTAGCACCTAAACTCTGGAATAGCCCTCCTGATACTATTCGAGGGTCAGACACACTCTCCCAATTTAAATCTAGATTAAAGACACATCTTTTCAGCCAAGCTTTCACTTAATGCATAGTTAATGAACAGCAGCTACGCTAATTATTCTCTTTATTCTCTTTCCGCCTCTGCCTCGGGATGCCCATCCCGAGGTAGGAAGAAGTTCCACCATGTCCAGACGACGGATAGATGCCCATCCCCAATTTGAGATTACACCAGATACAGCTGCAGACTGACTGACCATCCCAGCTCCATCTAAGGCAATTCCACCAGCTGCCAAGAGAAATATGACCATCGGACCATCCCAGCTCAGACCACTACATCCCCAACCAAGAGCAAAGACGGACTATTTGTCTTATTAATGCTGAAATTACAATATTTGGTATTAAATGCTAAACTTAAATCACATGTCAGCAGTTTGAGTGCAGCTATGACACGTCAGAGGGGATCTGGCCCTCCCGGTTGAGCCTGGTTTCTCCCGAGGTTTTTTCTCCATTAATCAATCATTGGAGTTTGGGTTCCTCGCCACAGCAGGGCAGTGTTGGCCTGCTCACCGGGAGACTGCATTCATTCATTTATTTATTTATTTAGAAATTAGATGTTATTTATTAGAATGAACTTACTCGTTGTATAAACACCATGCACTGTGCTGTCGTTTAACTTTTCTGTTTTTCCTGTTTGCCCCTGTAAAGCTGCTTTGAAACAATACACATTGTGAAAAGCGCTATATAAATAAACTTGAACTAGTATTACGATTAAGGTGTTTACATGAGTTGCTTTAAGAATATACCTTTCATGTTCCCGTTTAACATGTAACACTACATAGTTCGATTAATGGCATATGTCATTAGGTCCCTAAGTTACGCCGTTTCATGTATCAACAAACAGTTCTTCTTTGCCATTGTACCGCATACAGTTTTTGGTGTTTCATTTATTTTCTAGAATTTTTGGCAACATGCTTGAAGCCATGTTGTTTGTCGTAAAACGAAATTTTGCCGCGAAAGTTCCCGACACGCCCGAAATAGTGTGGTTAAGGCGTGTACATGTCTATACCACACTGCGATAATTCGACTGAAATAGGAGTACTCCACACATCTTAATTCGATTTGTGTTTAATACGATTATGAGTTCAAACGGATTAAGATAATAAAAAACACTGCTTACATGCTCCATTCTTATCAGAGTATTCTCTTAATCCTGTTAATATCAGAATCGTGTTGTCCATGTTAACATGTTCAGAGTGTGAGAATGAAATTCTACATAATTTATTGTAATTTTTAAGATCTAAAGCACCCAGTCCACATTTACTTTTATTTCTGTGTGTGAAGGAAACCTGTGGCATTTTACGAAACTTTTCTTTTTGTGTTCCACAAGGAAAATATAAAACAAACACGTTTAGAATAACAAGAGGGTGATGATGACAGAATTTTTCTTTTTTATGTGAACTACTCCATTAATGACATTGTTTTATATCGGAAAAAATCAACGGAAGGCTGAGACTTTCCACACAGGTCTCAATTTCTCTCAGGCTTGTCTCAGAGGTGGAGGTCTCAGGACATATCTCAGTCTGGTCATCTCATAGGGATAGTTCACCCCAAATAAAGAAAAAAACACATTTTCAGAATTTATTCACCCTCATGTCATTCAAAACCTGTATAGGACTCTTTCGTCTGTGGATCACAAAAGCAGATATTTTGAGAAATGTCTCTGTGTTCATACAACGGAAGTCAATAGGGGCCAATGTTCTTTGGCTATGAACATTCGTCAAAATATCTTCTTTTATGATAAACAGACGAAAGAGTCCTATACAGGTTTGAAATGACATGAGGGTGAACAAATGGGTCTGGTATAATAAGAAATATATAATTATAAACAGGAAGGACCATTTTTAGACCAACAAACTTGGTTTGTTAAAAATAACAACAGTCAAGACTCAAGAATATGGAGATCAAAAGAGAGGAAGAGATGAAATAGAGATTATGAGAAACAATTCAGTAAGGGCAGTCTTGAAAACCCTTCATGTAATGTAATCCGGCCATTACAAAGTGGTCTCTCTATTCGTTCTGAGAGGACCCCTACTTAATGAAGATAAGCGATTGTTCAGAGGAGTGGTGGCCTCAAGCAAACGTGAGGGAACATGGGTCTTGGCCATGAGGGATAGAGACCCAATAAGGGTAGTAAATTTGTCACTTTTGCAGTTGTCGTTACTGGTACTTCTAATCAAATGAAGGTCTTATTTTTTGACAGCTCCCTAAAAACGTAACCAAAAGTACGTAGTTTTTCATATTATCGTTCGACAACAACAAAGTGCCTAAACACTATCAGAAAGTACACTTCGTGTTTTTGGTGTTCGGGTCTATTCTATAATAATCTACAGTGTTCTTCTTGTAAAATGTTTGCCTGAAAAGCTTGCACTATACTGTACATTTATATAAATGTCCCTTGGTTTGCTATTTTGATATTTCCCGACTTGGCCCGCCCATTCACTCTTGGTAGATTGTATACAAACTTGACTTGCTGTCTTTGCAGGGGAGTCGAACCTGAGGCTCGGCTCAAGCTCCACGTTTCCCCACCCTTCGGAACCGCACAGAGGAAGAATAAGAGCAAAGCAGGAGGAAATGGGGAGGAGGAGGGATGCCGGAAGAATTGACCCTGGGGGCGGCGGCGAGACTGCCAATTCAAAACACTCTAATGATGATTGACAGGACTGAATGTGTAGGCTTCTCCCAAACCTAAGTGTAGAACTTCATTTAATTCAGTGTCCACATTTTTTTGGACCTTAAGGGTCCTAAAACACTTCAGGTTGTCCTGTAGAATTCAGGCAATATCCCAAAACCTGCTTCTCCCTGAACATAGCTGAGCAAAACACTATACCAAATACTTTCAACTCTCTCTCTCAACATGTCAGGACAAAATACAGAGTCGCAGTGCATAGACAAGGAAAGTTTAATGCTACAGTTACAAATGCTTTAAAAGTACAAATCATTGTCGTCAATATCGAGCAGTACTTCATTACGAATAATATCCAGTAAATACCTATGATGCATTGCATCCGTACAAGTAAAGGCTCAAAACAGCTCATACAAGTCTTACAAAAAGGCTTTATACAGTATGTATATATGAAGGGTTTGGTTTAAAAATGAGATAACAAAAATCATGTTTTTTATGATGTTATGTTTTTAATGTGTTAGTTAGCTGTATTATTTAAGTTATTATGGCTTAAATCAAAACAAACCAGCTGCAGTTTGATTGATATTAATTGGAATGCACAAAATGTATCTCATTTTGGAAGCAAACTCTTCAGAACTATACTCATACAACATACTGCCAATATTTTGCGAAAATCAAAACAAAGACAACAATTTCAACATTTTCGCTAAGAAAGGGAAATGTTAAGTACCGTTTTGGCTTCAAATTTTGTTTTAGAAATACGTCTATTAGCTGTAAGACAACTGGGCTAAAATTGGCAAGACATTAGTTAAGGTGTCAAGCCCTTGAACATTTGCATAAAAGGTTATTAGTAAGGCCAAACTTTAAGGTTTACTAGGGCACTTTTGTTTCTAACATAAAATCTAAATCCAAATATTTTTGCTGTCCTGAGTTGGTTGACGTTGGTCAATTTTTCACACAATGCTCATTCCCAAACCTCTTCCAAATAAAGAATGTAGCCAGCCGTTATAAGATTAAGAGGTAGCTATGCCCATGTAAGGAAAAAGTGAAATAATGCAAATTATAATGTTTGGAATGACATACTACCATTTCTGTTATATGCATTATACTATGTTTGTGTGAACACCAGGATATCAAAATGTGACACGTAGTATGTTACTTGTTCAAAGGGTTTCATGGTAAAAAATAAAATAAACTTTAAGCAACTTTGATTACAACTATTAAGGATTTGCATTACCAGTTAAATATAGCAAGTAAACTTTTTTCTCAGTTTTACTTTTAACAATAGCATATATTTATGAGTAAACATATCTGTGTATTTACAATAATCCTACACTGTATATACAGTACATAAGTCACACCATGCTGAGATACATACAGCAACATACAATATTCGTCGAGAGAAACACTTCCAACCCACAGCATAAGAAGTTTTACAATTATTCATTTGTGAGCATTGGGAGCGATTTATACTTGAGTTATTTTGTTAACTCAAAGGTAATTCCGAGTGAAAAGAGACGAGACCAAGTGATCACGATTGAAACACTTGACCCCTTTAGAGAAACAGATATTGTTTTGTTCAAAGAAATGAACAGCAAGACCTCTTTTTCAACGCATCGCAACTACAATCCGTATACAACATCACTTTAAAACACACACAAATATACATCGCCATCCTCGTAAACTGTTCAGAATAAGTTGTATATTTCTTAAACGCCACCGTTAAGCATTTAAAGGCAACAATTCATTCACTGAATTGAATTTATACTCATACCATCAACCTGATTTTGATCGATACAGGAATTCATATACAACCAACACAACAGGCATAGCAACACATAACATGAGAAAATATTCTGTACTTTGTTTCCTTTTAGTCTTCACCACATCGAACATTTGTGAAATCAGATAGATAAAGCGAGTGAAATTACTTCAATGAAGCATCAAATTGGTTGTCCTCTCCATTAGAAAAAGGATCTCTGTGTGTTTTATGAGAGCCAGTCTGCTTCAGAATGAAATGTTTCATCTGCACTAGTTATGAATAAATGACAATTAAAATATTTGGGACTGTTAGCATGAACACCAACAAATCCATTATGTTTGTTCCTATTGTATCACTTGATTTCAAACGAAGAATTAAGAAGAACCAAATAAAAAACGATAGCAAGTCTTGTTGAGCATCATTAAGGTTGATAGTCTTCTCATGCATTATAAAACACATGTGGAGAAAAAACTCTTAGCAAACATCTGGGGCTTCCTATTATTTGACTTTTACGTACTTTCCATCAAATGTTTTTTCAAACAATTAACAATTCTGGCAGTCTGGCAGTGAATGGAAACAAACAAAACTATAAAACTTGAGTGAAGTCACACATTCATTTCTTTAATGGAGGTCACTTTTAAACAGATTCCATAGTGTAGAATGTTAAATCTATTATTTAGACCAAGGGTTTTCAAACTTTACCATGCAAGGGACCCCAGAGATGATGAACCTTTCTTGAGGACCCCCTTCCTAAAATACATATTCATCTATGCCCTTTATCCAATATTTTGCATAAAGAGATATTTAGGTGTGTTAAATTAATATTAAGTGTGATTTTGTAAAGACAACATATTAAATGATTGGCTAAATAAGACAAATGATGGATGTATAACGCTTAACAAATGGGCTAGTTGCACAAGATGGCGCCAGAGAGCTTTTGCAACACCAGGGTCGATTTTGGCTTAACGAAGTGCTTAGCAATGTAATGAGGGTCTGGCATATCTCTTATATATTACTTTCTTCTTTTTTTATCTAAAACACCCATACTTTGTCCTAAATCCTCCTTTCCCCATACATTGTTTAACAACCGGAAATGAGTCTGCCGACCCTGGCTTCCAAAAGCTAGCAACTAGCCCATTTCAATTCAAATGTATTTGTACTGTAGCAATTTTCATTACATCTTTGCAAAGAGTACTATACAAACCCCTGTGAGTGTCACTATAAGATAAAAAAATATTCTGGAAAGTATGCAAGAAAGAAGAGATAAACACTTCTTAATGAAACACTTATACTGACTTTTAAAATGAGATTTTCTGGAGACCCCCTATAGAATCGTCTGGAGACCCCAGTTTGAAAACCCCTGATTTAGACCATAGACGTGTAGTGGTGCGTACTGTAGTTTCCTGTAGCTTTTTTCTCTTGTAAACCACAACCGTTCAATAAATCTAATCTGTTTGATTATTTTCCTCCCCTGAGTACTTTTAATGTTGTGATGGAAAGAGGTTTTCAGATTGAGAAGAAAAATGATGATGCACGAATGAAACAATGTACAGAGCGCCGCAGACAATGCGTAGCTTCGAAGAGCTGTAGGTGAATATGCAAAAAGGGTGGAAAAGCATTGATACTGAAGGCACAACAGAGAGTATTTGATGTGAGAGACTTGCTGAAACAAACTGACAATGAATTTCTGATGTAATGCAATGTTAAAAAAATGAAGTATAATGATCGATTTGATGTGAGGTTCATGTAAGCATGAGGATGCAGAGATGTAGTTAACATGCGGATTACTGTTGTGAAGAATATTCAGATCATAATCTCACATCAAATATTTTGTTACATTTAACCACATCTGAAGGTCATGAACCCGTCAAAGGTGGACATTTAAAAATAAAATCAGACTTTTGTATACTTTTAGTTCAGGAAATTCAAATATGTTACGTTTTAAACTGAGTTAAACACTGTCCAATCTCTTTCCAGTTCCAATCTTCTTTGTCTCTTCTTTTAAAACTCTCCTCTCATTAAACAGAATCCCTCCATTGGAACAGTAGTGACCCCCTTCCCACCTGGGTTCTTTACACTGAAGCGCCTCCTAGTGGAAGGATGCTGGAGCTACTCAGTATTCCCGGCCAGACTGGGGGGTGTGGCAGGACTCCAGTGGAAAAACAGGACAGTCAGTCATTGGTTACTGCGGGATGATCGACACTCAGACCCGACTGGTGGGGTGGACGTGGTAGGTGCAGTTCTGTATGTCGTTTTCCTCAGTGACCCCCTCAGTGACCCCCTCAGTACAGACACTATTCTCCCTCCGCAGGGCTGAGAGAAACAGAGAGACATCCTTTCAAAAACTCTATTAAGAACATAATTTTAAAAACAAAAATAAGCCAAATTATTTTAGGTTACTTATTCAATATAGTTTGAAAATATATATAGATATTTAAAGAAATGTTTAAATACTGACAGCTCTCTTCTTCGTCTCCTTCAGGCAGCAGTAGATGCCCGTGGCAGGGACTGGGCAGAGTGGACTGTGTCTGACCCTCCTGACTAGTTCCCAACTGCAGTCTGCGCATGTGACGAACTACCGCTGTTGCATTAAATGCTTGCTGTGTAGGAGAAAACGATTAAGGCTGTTGATTTCAGAGAACATTTCCTACATACAGGACAGTTTGCATTCTAAGGCCGTGTTCACACTTGACTGCTTTTTTTGAAGCTGCTAGCATCTGTTAAACATTATAATCCTTTGGGGTAAAATCCTGAGTGCTTTTTCTGCAGCTCAGAGGGTCTTTTGAGGTTGAAAAATATTTCAACTTTTCGAAAAAAACCCTCCTTTGTCAGGCACCTTTTTCACAGCTAACCAATGAGAGAGACTTCTGTTGCTTCTAGGGATGTAACGATTCACTCAGCTCACGATGCAATTCACGATTCTGATCTCACGATGCGATTTAGTCAGGATTTAGTTTTACAAAATGAGTTAAAACAAATTACAAATGAACAACTTCACTTGCATTGTTTCTTAAATCCTCAAAAAATGCATTGCGATTCAGTTCACACCTCAACTGATTTGAATCGTCACACATTATAATCGATTTTCAACGGCTCATGGTGAATCGTTACATCCCTAGTTGTTTCCATAACAACATGCGAGTAAGGTGATTTGTCGAGAAGGCTCAAGCTCGAAATAATAAAATGGCGGCAGAAACGCCCGTTGGAGCATAGTTTGTATAAATTTACGTTTTTTTAGACTTACATTACGGTGCATATGAAGCCTGTCTCTCTGAGCTGCCTTCCTGCACAAATGCTACCTCAAAACATCGCCAGCTGCTATTTGTAACCGACCCTGCAAGCTATTTTTTTATAAAAAGCGCCATTGTCAATTTTTTCGTCAGATGTGATCACGGCCTAAGGCAGCATTGCATGTTACTTGAAGCAGGCAATCCCAGGATGCATTGCCATGAGCTCAAAAAAAAAAGTTCATGCAATATGTAGAAATATGAAGAAACAGAAATGAATTACAATCTACTTTGTCATAATTATATACACATAGTATAAAAAAGTGAGAGTAATTAAAAATGCATTGTTTTATCCAATATTTGTGCGATTATTTTTATGGCAATTTGAGTACATAATATCAGAAAAAAGTTGCTACCTATATAGGGTGTATAAAATGTCCATGTTTTTAAGTTATGTAATTAGTATGATCCAGCCTTAGAAAAGAGTTGCCTATGTAGGGAGGATGTTGCAAGACAGCTCAAAAGATTTTGGAACAGAGCTTAAAGAGCTTTCTTAAAGTGGTAGTTCACCCCATAATGACAATTCTTTCGTTTACTCATTTTCTTGTCATTTCAAACTTGTATGACTTTCTTTCTTCTGCCGAACACTCAAGATGATATTTGAAGAATAACTGAACATGTCGGTACACCTTGACTTTTCTATTATATGGACATAAAACCAAGTCAATGGACCCCGACATTGTTCGGTTACCAACATGCTTCAAAATATCTTCTTTTATGTTCTGTGGAAGAAAGAAAGTCATGCAGGTTTGAAATGATAAATGGGTGAGTAAATGATGACAATATTTTCATTTTAAGGTGGCGTATCCTTTTAAGGAAAACACTCTCACTAATGTGACCTCATGTTCAGGAATTTACCTTCCACTTGCTTTTGGCGAAGTTCTTCTTGATCTGAGCGCTGACAGATTCATGAATGTTCTTGTCCAACGCGGTGTCTCCAGCGATCCTGAAGTATAAAACAGATACTTTATGTGAGCAGACAATGAAAACATTTGAAAACACAAAATGCTGTTTTAAAGCAACAGTTCAACCTAAACAGAACATTCTGTTTTTATTTATTTACTATCATTGAGTATTATTTAGTATTTTATATCCTGTTGGTATGACAGTTGGTTGTAAAGAGCTGTAATGTGTCCATTATTAAAATCCTCTCTTTTTGTGTTCCATTGTAGAGTCAAATGGATTTGGATCTTCATTAGGATTAGAATTTTCCTGAGCCAGTTGTTGCGAGTCATGCTCACTAAAGATTATATAAAACGTGTTTAATATTTATGACTGGCGGCTGCGATCGATGATATACAGGCAGAAACAATAAGAGAAATGCTGACAACACTCAAAGAAGTTAGCTAAAATAATTATATAAATAAGTAATAGGTGCCTTTTTGGGTGTATTAAATAGATGTTTTAAAATAATAAGGGGAAATATTTATGAAGAGTCCAGATGCAAAACCCTCTGAATCTGTCAGACCTCATTTCTTTTAAATGGGCATTTTATCAGGCTCCTACATTTACTTTCATTGATATCAGATATTTCAGACGGGGCACAGTGTGGTATTTGGCGGGTTTTGAATGGAAATTATTTGATATAACATATATAACATGTGTGGAGAGCATTCACAAATCATTTTTGAAGGAGGTGTCCTTTAAAGGGTTTTGCATCTGGACACTTTATAATTGTATTATTTAATGCAGAACAACAGGGGCGAATAGAATGAAGTGTTTTTCCTTTATAAAAAGGATACACATAGCCACCTTAATTTAAATAATAAAAGCTAATTGTTTTGCATATTTACTGCGCCTCAATACAAATGAAACGAAGTTAAGCCAACATTTGTGCAGCAATACAGCATTTGTGTGAAACAAATGCAACACAAAAACTGACTGGATATACAGTCTGAGGTATAGCATTTGCATTAATATAATTCCCTGTAAAATGACTTAAAATAAACTATATTCTCATATTCAAACTTTCTTAATTGAAAATATTCAATGTGTTAGTAAAGGGATACGTTTCAGAACAGAAGTATTTTTGGAGAGGGAAAGAAAACAACGTTAACAATGCAGACTGTCCAAAAGAATAGAGAACGATAATGACTCTCATTACCAACTTACTTAACCTTTATAATGCATAATTGAAGTCATTATAACTTTATTGGAAAAAGAAACATGTGAACATCGTGGTCGTGTCACCCTGCGGTTTTGTTACTTACTAAACGTAACATAACTCTGAGCTTGCTGATCTTTTCTGGTACATTGATCGATAGATTTGTGCTTCGGCAGAATATCCAGTCATGACTCAAGAGTTGTTAAATGTGTGGTGTAGTGGTCTGATGCAGTCGCTATGCATGTGCTCGTTTCTGACTGTCAAAGACTAGAATCGGTTCCAGTCGCAAGAAAAACTCTCTCTTAGTATGTTTAAAATAGTCGTTAAGTGTGTCCTCGGCTCTAAAGTAGTAAAACCACAACATCTGGCGCTTGTCAAGCACACAGCAATAAATGAATGTATCAGAGACTGTACTGTTTCAGCATTAAATTGCTCTTTGTGAGATTTACAGTATAATAGTAAAATAATAGTCTGTATTTGTGTTGAACTCATACCACGGGTGCTGAAGAGCCTGATCGCACGTGTAACGCAGACTGGGATCTTTTTCCATTAAATGCACAATGAAGTCTTTGGCTGAAAAAAAGATTCAGAACATGACATAACTCTTTCCAGAGAAACAAAGACACAGTTCAACAGATAGACCAAAATAGAAAAATAAAGAAAATGACTTGGTTTCAATTTTCTAAAATACCAGACATAGTGTCATAGTTTCAATGTTAGTGTCCAAATATCAAGTAGGAACATTTCTAAGTATTTAGACATCAAAAGAATGTATTCATTTTATTCTATATAATAAATACCAAAAGGTAATTTCATAAATAGCAACTTTTCAAACTATTTGATTATTTTGCATTGTTATGGTTATCATTAGGATACAGTTTGGTTAAAGATCAGGGAAGCTTTATGAATAACAAAAAAACAGGCATTACCATTTTTGGAGATTTATAAAGAAAAAAAGGAGGGTTGTCATATGATTAATCGCGATTAATCGCATCCAGAACAAAGGTTTGTATTTACATGATATATGTACTGTGCATATTAATTTTGTATTTAAAAACACAAAAACATACACATTTAAGAAATATTTACATGTATTTATTTATATTTACCAATAAATTATGAAATTATATATAAATGTTTATTAATTTTTAGTTTTTTTCTGAAATATATGCATGTATGTGTACGTGTTAATAAATACAAAGTTATTATGCACAGTACAGAGATATATATTATGTAAACACAAACTTTTATTCTGGATGCGATTAATCGTGATTAATCGTTCGACAGCCTAAGAAAAAGCAACGATGATCTGGTTCTCACCTGAATCTGAGATATCATCCCAGTACGGTGAATCAAACTCGTACTCCGCTTTAAGGATCTGCTCAAAGAGCTTGGCATCATTCTCATCGTAAAACGGTGGATATCCACATAAACTGTGAGCAGACAGACAGACAGATTGTGAGTGTGCTTGAGTTCATTTACATCTTACATTTATGCATTTGGCAGATGCTTTCAGCTTTTCATGTGTTTTCCCTGGGAATCAAACCCACAACCTTTCAGCTGCTAATGCAAAGCAAAACTTCAGGAACGCATGAGCTGTTAGGCTCAGCAACTCATTAACTTTAGAACACTTTAGATTAGGACATACACATGGACTTACAGGATGTATGCGATGACCCCGATCGACCAGCAGTCCACAGCTTTACTGTACGGCTTCTGTGCAAGAACTTCAGGAGCTGAAAATCAAACAAATTCATCATCAAACCTTGTGTTCAACACCTCGATCCTTCATGTCATTCAAATTACAATCTATTGCACATACAGCCACAGTAAAAATTAAGAGACCATTCCAAATTTTAAGCATTTCAAGTCATCATTCTAGTCCAGTGTTCAAAAATCAAGTACTTGTAATTGAGTTATTTTACATTTTAAAATACTCGTAATCAGAGTACAGTTACTATTTTATTGTTACAGATTACATTACAAAGATTACATTACATATTACTCTTGTATTTTTTGGTATGCCTACCCCATGATAGCGAGTCTGACATCTTTTTGTTTACAAGCATTTATGTTTGCAATGTATTGTTCAAGAACATTGTTAATCTTCACAATCTAGCAACAATAATACGATTAGTGCAAACCAGAAATTCATTGCGAAATTCTATTAGTCGAAAATCCAAATATATTTGAGCTGTTGAATTATCCATGCACAGCATTCACAATATATCATATTTTTTCAAAAATGTCTGTGAAAAATATTGATATATTCTCAATTGTTTAAATTGAATTGTGTTGGGGATGGGCACGACTCGACAGCGAGGATCTATGAAGAAAACGATGATCGTTTAAATATGTATAAATTAGTGGTGGGCCGTTAACGGCGTTAACGCCGTTAACGCAGTGAGACTATTATCGCGCGATAAAAAAAATGTCGCCGTTAATCTATTCTCAAAGTTGGGTTGGGAGCTGGGTCTATACTACGCAAGCTATGATGACTTTCACCTTGATATTTTAGCGCGGATGTATACCAGCTTAACTGCACTGTAGGGGGCGAGAACGAGATTTTTCAACTCGCGTGATTCGCGTCATTCGCGGAAGCAGAAGCCGCCTCATCATCTCATAATCAGGGCTTCATTCGCGCGATTCCTGCCGCCTCATCATCTCATAACCAGGGCTTCATTCGCGCGATTCGCGCAGCAAGTAGGTCTATTGGCTCTTTGCATTAACATATAAATCACTCGCGCTTGACGCGCCATTCGCGTTTGGTCTGAACACAACAAAACGTTACTGTGAAATTACCGCATCAGACGTGACGTGCTAACATGGATGCAGCTATGAAGCCGCCGGGTTTGCTTCAGGGAATATTAATTTTTAAGAAGCTTCCCAATAGAAACATCGACAAGACTAAGGTTGTTTGCACCTTGTGCAATGCGGAATTGGTTTAAAAAAACACTTTCTCTCAACAGGTAGTGGTCTAGCTTTAGTTGAAACCAGTAACTTTGTATTGAGATCTAATGTATTATGGCTCCTGTATGACATATCGCTTGTTGCTCCCTCACTCTTTGTAAGTCGCTTTGGATAAAAGCGTCTGCTAAATGACTAAATGTAAATGTACTGTAGGAGCTCTTCCAGTATCAAGTACCACCTAAACGCAAATCATCCCTTAGCTAATGCGGAAGTAAACACAAGTTCATCTTATTGAACATAATTTAATTTTCATCACCAATTATCATAGTAGAACAGCTTTCTCAAGCAGTTTGTGATGCATTTTGGAAACAGGAGATGAGCCCCTGGTCTAATGCGCCACCTGGGTTGAGAAACCCGTTCTCAAAGACTTACTTTTAGTCATTATTTGGGTAGCACACATATTCTGAATGCCTTCGGCAGAATTCAAATGAGCCATTTTAATCTAGATTAATCTAGATTAATCTTGGAATTAATCTAGATTAATCTAGATTAAAAAAATTAATCTATGCCCACCACTAGTATAAATACATATTTTTTAAAATAACATTATTTTCTTTCTGATTGGTTATGCTGGGATTTCGGGGGTACCCAGAGATTTGATTGGTTACGTTGCGAGAGTTTGTGGTCCAATTCCGGAGCACAGAGAAGATCATGTTGAATGCGTACAGCGATGCCTGGTTTCACTTTGAAAAACTTGACGAAAATACAGTCTGTTGTGCAAAATGTACAGCGCCGAGGTTCATACAAAACATACAAATGTAATACAAGTTTGATTCATTATCATCGTAGACTCGCACGCGGGCGGCGATGTGACTTTATGTACTTTTATCATTTAATATAATTTGAATTTAATATAATTGTAATGTTTTCAAATAGAACAAGAAAGGTGTTGTGGACACATTAGATAGACCAGATAAAGCTAAAACAGACACAACTACAAATTTTAACAAATATAATCTAGATGTATTTAAAAAGTGGTCAGATTACATTACAAGAAATGTGTATTCTAAGCGATTACATTACTGACTAGAAATTTTCCCGTGTAGTTTGTTTTCTTTGTTGTAATTGAGGTGGGAAAAAATACAGAGCATCATATCTGTTAATTTGACCTGTCTGCGAATAAATGCTGAAAGAAATATTGTTAGTAGTTCACAGAATGAAATAAAAAATTGTAATTTAACCTAATCATATATCTAGAAAGTGTCAATTTAGAAAAACTCAAATTAATTTCGAATTTTCTGCGGCTATAAATACTTTACAGGGGTTCTTGTGATTTTCTGTTCATTCTGATGTTGAGGAAAAATTGGGACATACAAGTGACAAGTTTGTGATACTGGTTGTAAATACCGGTTTAAACCAGTCTAAAGACCATAAGTTTTACATGAGAAATGAGACTACCAGTTTACAAAAATGTGTTTCTTTTCACCCACTCATACATCATCACACTAACTTGAAAAATGAGGAAAACTAAAATATTTATAGAACAGTTTCCCTGTAAAACCGCATGACACATTCTGGCAGAAGACTGGAGAAAATGTGCCACAAGTAAGTCTTTCAGATGGAAAGCTCTGTGCATCTGAATGTGTTTGTGTATGGATGTGAGTATTTACCTACGTATCCAGGTGTACCACACGCTGTGCTCATAACACTGTCTGAACCCTCGATCTTAGACAGACCGAAATCACTGATCATGATTTTGGAGTCTTCATCCATACTGTAGTACAGCAGGTTCTCCGGCTACACACGAGAAGACATGGTGAACAACACAAATTTTTATTGTTGAAAAATATCTATTTTTGATAACACTCACCCAAAGGATTATTAGGAACACTTGTTCAATTTCTCATTAATGCAATTATAGTGGTGGTGTAATGGTGTAATCCCCAAATCAATTTTATTTTAAACTTTAAAAAATAGGCCTTATGCCCTTAACTGTACCATTTACCCAGAACTACATTCCTGGTCTCTGGAGACACAAACTCTATATACTGTTAATATCAAAGAGTCTCTTTTAAGACTGAAGATTTGAAACTTTCAGAACAGATTTTGCACAATGTGGCACTTTTTGGATAAAATCAGCTCTTTTATTCTGCTCGGTCACACCTGCTAACCCTTCCACGTCTTACCTTCAGATCTCTGTGCACGATGCCCATGTCATGCAGGTATTTCACAGCATCCAAGATCTGTTGAATGAGCTTACTGGCGTCTTTCTCGGTGTAAAATCCTTTTTCCACAATCCTGTCGAAGAGTTCTCCACCGGACACCCTGCCAATGGAAAAACAGAAAGATGCTGTTCACACACACCGACGCACATTCACAAACTCTCTCTGTTTGACAGAAGGCCACACAGCAGGGTCCCGGCAGAAACACATGGTGATGCTTTACCCATCATGTCCAGCAGATAGAGCTGTTTTACTCAGTTTACCGGTAAATAATTGGCAGCGTTTCACATATATCTGTATAAAGATGGTTTAATTTGAGGGTGGGTCGGTTCAGATCTGTTGTAGGTCAACTATATTCTTCAGAAATGGTGAAAAAAATATGTTTAAATTTGCAATAACTGTTGTTAAGATTTGTAAGCAAAGAGCTCATCTGGGAAACTGCCTACATGTGACATTGTTTAATTAATTGTAGGTATCTATTTTAGTCTATTATGTATACTGTATATTAGGATATTTATGGTATTTTGAAAATTCGGTATAACGTTTAAGTTTTTATCATCTCTCACCTCTCTTTGGTACATTTTAACTGGTGTGTCCAGTAAAAATAATATCTACTGTATCACAATAATTGACTTAATGACATATATTCAGGAAATAATATGCCGTTTTCATACTTTGAATTTCACATAATATATCAAGGTACAAGCTTTTAGGTGAAATGACAGGTATTTCTGATTTGCACACATTTCTTATTTAATTATGTTGTTGTTATAACTTTCTAACAGTATTTGGAAACATTATAATCGTATACACTTATATAATAATATATATAATTATGTTTACAGTTAGTATTGCTAATACAGATCTTATGAAACAATTTTAGATACATACTTGCTTATTATAAGAACTAAGAATACAACAATCGGATTAGAAACTAAGAAGGAACATTTTCAATACTAAATACTATATATATCATCATTTTGATTTCTTTTCTCCATATTGTCATATTTTGTTCATGTGTCTTTACTGTCTGCCTCAAGTTTTTTTCTGAAAGTAAAATGGAGAATAGCCCTATAGAAATATAGTTAAATTTAAGTGGGCAATAAATACATAAATATATATTTTTGTTATTAAGATTACTGATAATACTGAGACACTAATTTAACTGGAATAACAATGACAAAATAATGTATTTTCTTCACAAACACTTAATTTTGTTATACTAAAGACTAAAACAATATTATAATGTCAAGTCAATTTTATTTACATAACGCTTTTCACGATTTCATAATTGCAAAACAGCTTCACATACATTATAATAAAGAATAATAATAGTAGTAGATGAATAAATAAAATAAAATAAAGACAGTACATGGCATATTATTGCAGGATTTTCTCTATATTGTGAGATTTTCTCTATGCAAGGTGCATAAATACTATGATGGAGGGACTGTGGTTGTTCAATTGAAGAATATAATTAATTTGAAGAATTATTGTAATAAATAATGTTTTTTGTTGTGGTTGTTTTTAGAAGAACTAAGGCTGGGTGAGCACCAACACAAAACCTGTCTTGTGATTCCAAGAAGCACAAGTTCATCTGATCAGTGAATGTTTTTGTCTCTTCATGTGTGGGATATGGAGCAATGAGGGTGGGTTTTCATAGTCTGTGGCATTTGAAGCATTAAGCGTGTGGGTGCGAACACACACACACTGTACATATATGCAGAACTGATCTCTCGCTGAGTTGAAAGCCCTGACAGGCTTAGAGTCCTACTGTCCTCATGCACGCCATCAGCCGGAAAAACCACAATGAACATCTCTCCCATCTTTTTGTCTCATTCTGTCTCTCCTGATCTCTCTGTTAACACAGCTGTGCTGGTTTTCTCTCCATATTTTGTCACTTGTTATAATCTGTCTCTTTTATAAATATTTGCAACTCTATCACTATATCTCTCTACTGACATTTCGAACAGTCGATGTGAAGACGCAGGTGTGAGCATAGTTTCCCCAGCTTAACTCGGTGGGCATCCAGCACCCGTGTGTGCGGTGAGGTTGTTTAGCCTTTTCCTTGATTTCTCAGCGGAAGAGAAAATAGCAAGCCCCTCGTGCACATAAGTCATTAAAGGGGTTGACACAATGAGTGGGCGAGCGTGAGGAGGGGGTAACACACACACACACACACACACACACACACACGCTTCTGCATTAAATTTTCCTCTGTACCTCTATGGGGCCTATTACAGACACATGATAGCGTCTAGTGTTGTGGCGGCGTGTCCCCCGTGGCGTTCGTCTGGTCTTTAACCCGTCTGTCGTACATTAAAGCTATTTCCTCGCGGCTAGTATTCAACCATATATGGTCATTTTGCTCTCTATCAGCAGATCGTACGTTTAGAGGAAGTGCTTCATTACATTGGCTTGCTTTGAAATGTGATTTGGGTTGTTGGGTTGGATTGGGTAGTTCAGATAAGGAGGGTGTTATGAGGCCAGAAAAACTGTAGTATGTGAACGGCTCACTAGTATGTACTTAAAGGGGAAGTGCCCTATTTGTGTGTCAATCATGTAAGCGGCACTCCCCCGTGCAAAACTCACAGACACAATGTGAGCGTCTGGGTGGTTGCTGGTGGATTGCTGTGGTTTTCTTGGTGGTTGCTAAGACATTGTTTAAAGGGTGTTGTGGGTGTTTATTTAAAAATCTGTGATATTCTGGTCTTTGGATGCAGCTGGGCATCTGAAAACTTGAGTTATTTGAGCATTTTTAACATATAAGTATTAATCTTTTTATATAGAAATAGAATATTCATTTTCAAAAAATGTACACTGTAAGGAATAACTGTTGTTTAACCGAATTTCATTGTTTTATTTAACAGTATGCTCACATATTTTTAAATTGTTGTAAAAATTTTAAATTACAGGAATAGTTTGTAAAACAGTTGGATGTAAAATATCAAAACAAAATATCAAAAAAGTTATTTTAGTTTTTTTTCTGGAGCCCCAGCAGCCGGAATATTGCCATTTGCAAGAGTATTATTTCTACAGTGTACTATTTTTGTACCATTTTTTGTATCATTGATGTCTGTTATACTAAAGCAAGATTTACACACCTACGTTCAAGGTTTTAGTGCGGATGCCTATAAAAAAAAATTCCCAAGAAGGTTAAAATTGATTTAAAAGTGTAAACGTTTCTTAACTGTTAAATCTTAGAGTTAAAGAAATAAAAGAGTTTTAGACAAGGTGCTAAAAAAGCAGCTGAATTGTTTTGAGGTCGGTCCTGTGTGCTCCTTTATGAAAAATAATGATGGTTTTATCACAAATAAAACCTAAAAATGATCAAAATAGACAGATATTAACCATAGCAAAGTTATTGTTTTTATTTTTGTTTTATTTTGTTATTATTAATATTTTAAATTATCTTAAGATTTCAAATTTAAGTTAAATATGTGGCAAATTTGTTAAATGCTTTTGTCATTGTATTATTTATTTTTGATGAATTAGTTTTAGTTTTGTTTATTATTATAATTTTAGTGCTTTAAACTTATTTTTAGTTTATTTCTGAGGCAACATTTCATATTTTTGTTAATTTCATTCTTCCAAATCATTTTAAGCCAACATTTTATTTGATTTCAATAAACAAAAACGCTTGCAGAAAACAGTAAATAACAAAAACATGCTGGTTTTCATGTGCAAACAGTATAATTCATGTTACTTTCATAGAACAATGCTTATTTTATAAGGGGTTGGTAAAACCAGAATCACTTACAGTTGCATGACAAGGTAGAGATGTGATTTGTTCTCGAATATGTCCTCCAGGGAAACTATGTTGGCATGTTTAATCCTAAGAGAGATAAAGAGAATGAAAAATATAATTACAGGTTATATCAGCAACAAGACACATCCTCATTGGTGCATTAGAAACCAAAAGTAAAACAACAAACGACATCTTGCCACAACTTGACACAAAAATGAAATTTGTTTTGGCAGTTAGCCAGCGTTAAGTTATGTTGCATGTCAAGGGCTGAAACCGACACACTAGACTAATATGAAAATGCAAAAGTGCTTGGGTGGATATAAAGGTGTGCAAACAGTTTCTACATTAGTGTTTATTTTGCTAAAATAATTCCCAGCCCATAACAAAAGGCTTCTGTCAATTTTGTCTCTCTGAGAGCTGATCCGACAACATATCCCTTCTGGTCTGGACTAATCTCTGCCACAGCGTTTAAGACTGTTAAAATGATCCAGCGAAGCTTCATAAATATTTATCAAGAGGGCAGATCTGGAATCAGATGTCCTGCAGCTTTACACTGAGATGCAATGTAAACATCAAACAAGGTTTGAGTGCAATGACTCCTCGGAGTTCTGACTCCAAACTTTCTGTAAACCGAATTTTTATTACTATCCATTTAATTCATTCCTGCAGGAAAGTCAAGACAAATGAAACTATTCAAAACTTGTTTTTTTATATACTTTATATACATATATGGTTCCCCATAGAATGCCCACCCATATTTAAAAGCACAGAATTTATATTATATTTATATACAGACAAAAACATTTATTTAGTCATTTAGCAGATGCTTTTATCCAAGCGACTTACACATCAAGTAAACAGTGGAAGCAATTGGAACAACATAAGGACAACAAAAAGATGCAATGAAACTGGTCTCATATAGACTTACACAGTATACAAAGCTACGTTTTCTATTTTTGGATATAAAGAGTAGAACAGAGATAGAAGTCAGAACTGATCGGTCAGGTCTTGACGGAAGAGATCGTTTTTTAGCCGATTTTTAAAGAGGTCATATGGCACGGCTATAATAAAAATATTACCGTTTGTTTTAGATGTAATGCAATGCAGATTTAAAAAAAAAAAGCTCATTGCTCTGAAAAGCGAGATGTTCTATGATTGGCCAGTTAACCAGTGCATAGTGATTGGTCGAATACTGCAAGCGTGTGACGGAAATCTAACGCCTCTTACCATATTTGGAACATCAGATTTAAAGCAATAGTACTGACAGGTACACCACCTTACTTTCTTATATTTGTGCGGTCTTAGTCAAATCACAGCACGAACTGAAGTAGATTTGTGGGGGTGTGGTTACACAAGACATTTCAGGCAGGTCTAGGTAAGCATTAGCTTTTAGATAAAATGCATCTTTTGTTTTATGTGACATGCATGGGCAACTTATAACACAGCAAAGACACAGAAAAACAGGTATTCAGCCATATGACGCCTTTAAAGATGGCTACAGAATCTGTTGATCCTTTAGCAGCAGGCAGATCATTCCACAAATGTGGAACCGATCCAGAGAAGGTATGTGACATTGATTTTTTACCTTTTTGGGATGGCACTACAAGATTGGTTTGTAGAACGTAGGGATCTGACAAACATTGTCTTTATACTATCATGACCACGTTTCAAGGTGTTTCAAATGACGTGTCTCATGTCACGTGAACTCCTACGGAAATCCCCCCCATTACTGCAGTGAGCACCACGTAGGAACCCTCACGATCCGCTATCCAATTAAAAATATGTCTGCTCCGACTAACGCCAACAAGGGGGTGGTCTTTATATGAATCCAGCACAAATGAAAGAACTGTTCAAAACGAATGTACAAAGTTCCATGTCTTCCTCCACAACCCCTTAGCCTCTGCCTCCTCTTTCCCCGCAGTGGTCAACAGATTTCCATTGACTAGCAGAGTGCTGCGTGCGTGCGTGTGTGTCAGATGTGTGGGATCTAATTGAGCCGAGCGGTGAAAGCCCACAGACCTCCGCTGGCAACACGACACGACGGAGGCACCTAAATGACTAATCGCTACCTTGGCTCTCCTGCTTTCTCTCCTGTCAGCGACATGCCCGCCCACTCCTCTTTCTCTATCTCCCCTTTCAAGCGAGTGGGTTGCTTCGTCCTTGCCTCCCTCCGAACGACACGCCAGCCGGCCCCACGCAGATGTGGGCAGTCAGGTATGGCACGACATTAAGCCTACAACAATTTGGTGAAGGCTACATGGTGAGGTCACCGAGTACGTCTTTACTTTAGGATTCACCATGACATAATCCCAACTGCTTACACAACACTGACATATTCAGTCGCTATTGTGACAGCGCAGTCATGTAGTGTCAACTCAAGTGCGTGTAACCTTTGGAAACAGTTGGTGAAATAAATGATTGTAAAATTTGAATTGCGCCATCGTTATTATTCTAGTTTGTGGGAGTTTAATATTATACTGTTATAATGTGTACCGGAAGTTAAGGGCAGTCCACGAACGCACACATGCACAGTAACGTTTCTTTATGTTGTTGCTTTGAAACCGTCTAGGATTTAGGCAATGCTGCCATGAAATATGTCCAGAATAAGGTATCTTTCTATATTTTGCTGTGAGAAACATAATTAAAGTAAAATTGCAGCGTGCTGTATGTGTATTTTTCATGATGCACTTTGATTTCCATCTCAAGTACATCCAGCGGCGACAGCTGCATTGTTAAGAAATGTGACTTTCCTCATTCACACGTCTGCTCAGATCTCTCTGTGAACGCTGAGTCTCTTCGGCTGCGGTAACCTGGGCAACCCAGACACTAAAAATAGCAGCGGCTGCTCCGGCTACAGTCGTTCCGACTAAACTTTATGATTCAATGCTTTAAACATCAGATTGGTAAATGCACAGCAATCACTTAGTGTTTGAGATGACACTGGTGTTAAAGAGAAGAACTTTTAAAACCCTGGGCTTGACTGTCTCCACAGCTGGGAGATGTTGATATGTTGTATGTAAGTGTGTGTGTGTGTGTGATTCATAAATGAACTTGGTGTTTGAATGACTCACTTGTGTAGAACGGCGATCTCATTCTCGATGCTGTTCTCTTTCCCCTCCAGAGCTTTTTTGGGGATACACTTTATGGCCACGAGTCTCCTCGTTCTCTTTTCCTCCGCGAGCATCACCTCAGAGAAAGCCCCGCTGTAACATAAGATCACAATAGACAGTCAGAATTCACAGTGTGTGTATTGGGAAACAGAGATGCAAATTGCAGACATTTTTGGCAGATTATTCTTGCACAACTGTCTAAAATGAGACATAAACTCCCCTTATAGGGATACTTCACAGTAAAAACTAAATTGTTTTACCCCAAGAAGAAAGTCATATTCAGTCAGGATGACTTTAGGGTGAGTAAAACATGTGGAGATTTAGTTTTTCCTCTGAAATATCGCTTTAAGGTCTACCGTAATCGCTACTGGGGCTAAACTAGTGTGACTGTAACTATAATGGTTTTCCAGGAACTGTAGGGTTTTTTCTAGATCTTGTGTTTTTAATGTGGCATCAATGATTGCTGTGGACTTCCATGAAAACACAGAGAAACAGATCTACTTAAGATACTCCAGATCACATACACACAGCTAATGGTTCAGTGAAAAGATAGAAAAGCAGGAAGTGGGTGATAACAGAGTTTTCTCTAACTGCAAAGAGCGAGAGTTCTCTAGAAGATCTTAAGGACTTGATAAACTGATAAAGTGTTGCTGTCTGATTTTATGAGAATCTACCTCAGTGATTTGTACCATCATATAAACGAGTCATAAACATTTGACATCATCCATTCTACAGTCATTAAGCTACAGGAGTAACAAAATCATATAAACAGTTAAATCCAATATCCCAACTTCTATCGTGACCATTTAAAGGCAGAAAACACAGTAAGGGCATCGGAGAAAGATGTTTACATAGAAACAAATTCAGCTGGAATAACGTCAGTGACAACAAACTAGAATCTGAACAACATTTATTTATACAACTGTATAGCTCAAGAAACATGATTTGCAGGAATTGGTGTAAATTGGCTTTAAACTTCATGCTTTTAAACTTTAAGGGCCCTATTATACACACAGTTGGGCAACTCCAGCATTATGGATGTGACATAAATTGCTCAGCGAATGAATTTCTTACGATTATATTGAACCATCTGTTAATATTTTACTGAACCCTTGTTGATAGAGTCTAAACTTTAAAAAATGTCAGTTTATGAAAAAAATATATATTTAAAAAAGTGAAATAAACATGCGTTATGGATGTGACAAAAAAAGGATGCGGTTTCTGGGAGACGATAAACTTTGTAGGATTTCTGTAAAATAAAATGCACAATCCTGAAGCACTAATACCCAATGAATGAAGAACGGATACATCTTTATAGAACATAAAATATTTGTTATTTTTGTATTTTCAGGTGTCCATTTATGAGGAATATGTAGCGTTATGGATGTGACAATCCTGAAAATGGCATTTACCTGACTATGAAAAATCATGCACTTAAAATAAAACAAATGCTTTAAAAAAAATTAAGAGAGATCTCACATGGGTATTTGACCCACCAAATGTTAAAATCTGTGCTGTTACCATAGGAAAAACTAAAAATCATTTTTTTCGTGGTAAGGTTGACATTTAATGGAATGGGCCAGTTTTCTTTATCACTGCAACACGTTGTTTAAAAAAAGAAATGTGCGCCCATTTGTGCGCCCATGGGCTTGCTGGTCTGAAAACGTGGGTTGTCAGTTGCATTGTTGGCACGTTGCTATTTTGAGGCATCCAAAATAGACTGCGTCAATGACCAACTGAACCCTGGTCTCAAGTGAACGGCGCAATATTTTTGTAGTTATTTAAAAAGCGCATTAGTAATGCGCGCCTATATATTTTTTACAAATTTAAGTATTTTGCACACATTCAATCGTTAAATGTAGCACATATGCAATGTTTTTATGATCTTGCTCAGATATTGTCACAGTCCTTCCAAAACCTTGTATCTCCATATTTCACGATTTTCATTTTTTGTCATAAATCACTATTATTAGTCACCTTTTATGTTTGTCACTGGGATTTGCACAAATCTAACCAATACAAAGTAATAAAGAGTGCTTGTTTACTTTGACAACACACTATTTTATCGTTTAAAAAGCATGTTTTTTTCCATTTCCTGAAAAACTGCGAATTTGCACATACAGGTTTTCGGAAGGACAGTGATAAGTGACAACAAACATCAAGTTTAGAGATGATATGTAGACAATCAGTCTGAATATTCTGTGTGCACATCAATTATATAATATAATCACTAACCTGAGACTGTTCAAACTTAACCCGCTTTTCTGTACTACAGTACATGTAATTCTGTTCTTTGAAATTCACATATTTTCCTCTTCATTACTGTGAAGCTGATTTGAAGCTATCTGTATTGTTTCACAGTACTAAAAATAAAGTCGACTTGACTTGATCAGCATAAAACTATCAATAGAGCGGATCCTTTATTTAACACACCCTAATCATGATCTTAACATCTAAACAAGGGTTAATTGCAGCAACTATGATAAAACGATAAAACAATTAACGAGAGATCCCGCAGAATAAACAAACCGCCTTGTTCAATATTTGAGAAAGTAATGAAGATGAGTGGGTGAGTAAACTCATTATTGAGCAGGATGTGCTTCCAGCGGCACAGATCCGGCTAGACAGACTGATCCTAAAGGATTCAGTGCAGCGACGGTATGAAGGACAAACACTGATATGATACATAGTTAATCCTCTGAGACTGTCCTCAGCGCATGACCAGAGGACACGAGGAGATTGTAGTCTAAATCAGTCACTCTGAGCCTATGAGGACACCGTTCTAGAAAGTATCCCATCATCCCTGCGGGTGTACACTGCACTCAATCATATTACAGACGTACCAAACTAGTGCCAGAGTTAAACGTGTGGTCAATTCACATTTGTTTCTATAGTGTTTTCACAAGTTTGCATTGATGCAATGCAAGCGTCTCTGCAATTAAAACCGGCCGATATGCTGTGAAGAATGACACACACTTGTCTTATGCACCCTGATAACACATGCACAACTGCAACAGTTGTAATAAAGTGGGGGAAAAGAACTGGTTAGCTTGATGAAAACTGGTACTCTGTGTAATACATCTCCATAAAATGGAAGGAAGGAGTCGGGAACCGGCAAACATTTAAACATTTAAAAACAGAAATAATAAAAGCCGGCGGCCCCTCACGGCCGACTGCCGGCGAACAAAACATAAGGACAAAACACAAGAACATGAATATAAACTTAACATGTGTCCGGGCCCGGTCCTCTCTCCTCGACGGTCCGGTCGCTCGTTCCTTTTATATGCTCCCATCTCCTACGTGATTCGAGCCCGGTGTGCGCACAGCTGGCGCACATTCACAATTACTCACCGGACTCGAACCACGGTCTCGTCCCGCCTACTATACCACACTATGATATATATAATTTCACACAGATGTCACTACAGCACGAGCACATCAATACATCATTGCATAGATTCACTAGAACTTCACGTTGTTTACATTAAACACGTACACGCCGATTGCCAACAAAACACAGACATATGAGACCGTGCCATCTATCAGTTTCAAACAATCTCCAAATCCAGTGTGTTTATATAACACTCATCAACCAAATCCAGTGAGCAGACAAACACAGCTAAACTTCTGTCAGCCGAGGGAAGCGGCATTGATGAGCGTGCTCTTTCTCACGCTGGCTGGTTGACGCGTAGGCGTGCTCTTTCGCTCGCTGGATGACGCATGCTCGTTCTTTTCGTGGGAGAATTGTCCAATAATGGACTATAAAAAGTTGTTCGTAAGGGAATTTCATGTTCGAAAAAAGCTTTCCGAAATCTATTCGAACACTGGGGGAGTGTATCGAGCACAGGAATATACGAAGTTAACCATGTTAAGTTCAAGAAGCCAGCATGCTTAACAGTAGGGCTGTGCAATATATCGAAATATTGCAAATGTGCATAGCGCAATATGCATATCGCAATGAGTTATTTAATTCTGCGAAAAGTTATGTATGGTCAAAGTTTTAGGTCGATGGGGATAGTAGTATCCTCAAAGCAGCTCAAAGATATGGAGGTATTTTTCAGCAATCTTACTGAAGTTGTATTGACGCCTTCTTTTTCTTAAAATAATGTGAAACATATGTTGGTTATATAGTTTTTTAAATACAATTTAAATTGATTTTAGAAGAATAAATATCATTATCGCATTATTTAGCATGCTATCGCATATCACATTTTCCCTCAATATCGCACAGCCTAACAGTGTATGAATGATTGAAATAGTATGTTACCTCAAACCTTCCTACAATATGTTTATTTGA
Source organism: Triplophysa dalaica (assembly GCF_015846415.1). Classification (NCBI taxonomy): domain Eukaryota; kingdom Metazoa; phylum Chordata; class Actinopteri; order Cypriniformes; family Nemacheilidae; genus Triplophysa; species Triplophysa dalaica. Next base: position 15,297,177 of record NC_079562.1, read on the forward strand.
CAATTTGAATAGAGAATATAAAAAGAGAATAAAAATAAGAGTTAAAGTTTTCTAATCATCTGAAAAAAATCCTAAAACAAAATATACACTTATGAAAACACGTGAAACACATGAAATAACCAAATTCGTACATGTACAAAACCTTTTTAAAATTTAAGACAACTGTGAGGCTATAATAACTTTAAGATGATATTTACGAGAGCTTTTGTTTTGGGAATTTTTTTGTAATAATCTTGGGGGAAAAATGTAAGAACTTTCTTAAGACGTTTTTTTCAGAAAAACAAAATATTAGAGAGGCACCGATATATCGGCCGATAATCGGTGTCAGACGATAAAAGCAGTTTTTCGCCCGATAGTTTAAAAACAGAGATGATATATCCTGTTAATCAAAAGAGGACAGAAAATGCAATAGATTTGTGCTCTGTATATAGAAAATGTTAAGAAATATCACCAGTTTGATGTTCAGTATCAAAAGTCATTATATTAATTAATATTATAAAATTCAGAACATTTTGAAATATTAATTTAATATTCAGAATTGCTATAGGCAGATATCACTCTGAATAATCGGCTATCGGTATCAGTGGAGAAATTGAGTCTTGGTGCATCTCAACAAAATATTCCCAACTATTTTCTTTAACTAGAATTGAAGAAAAAATATGAATGTTGGCCGTTGGTTGGTTAACAGGTGACCACATATTGCCTAAAAAAAGCTCCTTGTGTTTATAATATTTCTTAAAATGACTCCTGAGATAGGCACAGGCTCCCCGTGACCCGAGGTAGTTCGGATAAGCGGTAGAAAATGGATGGAATGTTTCTTAAAATGGGAAAAAGGGATTTTTTTTCATACATCAGATCAAATCTGAAGTTAATTTTCTTAACTTCACTTCTACTCAATAATCCACACAAACTGACTTACATTGTTAAATACATAGAGCTCTGAGTTTGTTCAGATCTGTAAACCTAAACATAACCAAAGGAAAAAAATGTTGAGAAAGACTTGAGAGAGAGTTCAGAGCAGGGCATTGTGGGATGTAAGATAGCAAAGAGGGGCACATTCCGCTCCGGTCACAGACACACGACAGCGGCCATCTGGTAGAGGAGGAGGAAGTGGACTTTTTAACGAAAGGCCTGTCTGCTGCCGCTTCCTGATTAAACTCTATGTCCTGGGAGATGGTGGGAGGAGACGGACACCAAAACATGATCTGGACTCATAAGCAATCATGATACTTTAATTTAATGTGAATTAATGTTAAACTTAATCCGTGTTGTGATCATCGGTCACCCTCGCATTGCCTCTGCTGGTCCTGTTCCTTCAACATGAGCGAAATGCAAAACAAAAGATGTGATTTAGATTCAGATAACAAGCCGTATGCATCACCATCCCTCATATTCTCCATTCTTAACAGTCTTCTGTTCTTGCTCGTGTTACATGAAGCCGTCTCTTGGGTCTGTTGCAGTGGGTTCTGCCGGGTTTGGCCGCTGATATTTATATCCCTTAGAGAAAATGTTTCTCTCTGTGGTGAGAAACAGTGGGGGGAGAGACTCTTCTGGTTAACAATACATAACATTTCACTTTTAGATACAGTAGAAGGACACCACAAACGAGACTCCTTGTAACTCAAGTCATTCAATTCAAATGAGTGCACTGAATAAACAGCACCAGTCAAACAAATGACACAGGGGGTGTGACGTTCTTCAGAAAACTATTAATCCAATCTAATTAGATACCACAAACAATTTAATAATTCATCTCTCAAGAGACAGACGCCACATGACATTTTCCTTCCTGAGGCAATATGTAGCCCAAATTCAGTTCAGGTCCTTCTGTATCCACACAGCGTTATGTAACTTTCCCGATAATAAACAGAAATCTGTTGTCACCCATGTGCTTTCAGGTCAGACTGACAAAGTCATGTTTCCATCCACCTATTTTTCAATTTAAGGCACTCTTGAAATAGTGCATGAAGAAAAGGGTGTTTATACGTATGAATGGACACCAATGGAACAGAAGGTCTGGTGTGATCGTGGCATTATCCAAAGTCTTAGAACTCCTTTATATATAGAATATACACCCTAAAAAAATTGCCTTCCAAATGTTCTTCGATGCCATAGAAAAACCCTTTGGTTCCATAAAGAACCATTAAAATCTGAAGAACCTTTCTGTTCTTTACTAACTGGTTCTTTAAAAGGGAACTCCACCCAAAAAAGAAAGTTTCTTTTACTGATCACCAGGAGCTGGTTGAAAATCGATCAGATTATGTGACAAGGCGGTCGAGATATTATTTGAATCGCAATACATGTTTCGAACAGCGGGGGCCGCTGTGTTTAGAGCAAACTTGTAAAACGTTGATATAATGATATTTCTTACATGTAAAAAAATCCAATTAAAGCACAGACAAAGTCTTAGTTTGATTATTTTTAAGAGTATTTTGTATTATTCATGATTTATTTGATTTAGAATTCGATTAGGAATTCCTTTTGTTACTTGACATAAAATGTATTTAATTTTTCTTTCACAAAGAAACGTGCAGCATTTAAAAATAATAACAGGGCAGTTGTTAATTCCTTATTTGTCTCAACTCATTCTGTTAAAATAAATCGTGAATGAATTGTATCGTACAAACAGTATCGTGAATCGCATTGCATCGTGAACTGAGTGAATCGTTACATAGATTGCAACGCAACCAAATTTCAAATCGCTGAAAGTGAGTAAAGACATTGTAAAATAGTCCACGCGACTCCGGTGGTTCTGTATTAATTAATATAATGTGACGAGGATACTTTTTGTGCGCAAAAAAACAAAACTAACGACCATATTCAAAAACTTCCTAATTTGTGTGTTAGTTTCCATCGCGCGTTCCCATAAGCCACACAACAGTGCATCTGGTGTCGGCATCGCTCGACGCATGAGCGTTCTGACGTAGAGCCTGTTCGGTCAGAACGTGCATGCATCGAGACATGCTGAGTTTGGTTGAGTTGCAATTTTTGGAGGAGTTCCCCTTCAAAGAACCTTTGACTGAGTGGTTCTTTGTGAAACCAAAAATGTTTCTACTATGGCACAGCCAAAAATTAAAGCATTGATAATGGTGTCCATAGACATGGAAACAGACACAAGAGAGGATTAACACCTCTGTTAATGGGCCAAGCAGAACACACACTTTTCTTTAGGTTACCATAGAGCTCCATTTGGGAATACACTTCAGTTAGTCTGTCTGTTTTTTGATCCAGGCGGTTCCAAAACAATATGTCCGCGACTGCAAACTAGCTATAGTATTTGAATACTTCTGTAGAGCTGGTGTCAATAGTTATGCCTTCCATCTGATTTAGAGAAGGGATGTGGAGATGGTGGTCCAATTGGAGATAGTGGTCTAGTGGGTTAAACCACTGAACTGGTAAATCAAAGGTTGCTGGTTCTATCCCAGCAGCCACCACCAGTGTGTCCTTGAGCAAGAGACTTTACTCCATGTTGCTCCAGGGGGATTGTCCCTGTAATAAGTGCACTGTAAGTCGCTTTGGATAAAAGCGTCTGCCAAATGACTAAATGTAAATGGATGTATTGCATAAACACAATGTGGTCGATCAGGGTCACACAACAACATGCACAGATCAGTGGCAACAAGAAACTCATGTTTCTAAAACAAGAGCTGTGCCCTCACACCTCGGTGTTGTTTAACATGCAAATGAAACCTGAAGGCATTTCTTGGCCAAAACCATTTGGTGAGATTGCAAAATATTGTTTACATTTATGACAGCATGCATGCTTGGAACACCAAGTTTGTGTTCTCATGGGAATATAAAAGGTATGTATGCATGTGCTTTAGATATAAGTGTCTACCAAATTTTAATGGAACAGTGTCATGATACTCGGGGTGGGTGAGGTGAGAGACAGAGGACCCAAGAGCAGACAGAGAGGCTGTCTGCACTTGGGTCCTCTGTCTCTCACCACACCACACCCACCCCGAGTATCATGACAGAATGAACCAGCCATAGATGGACCCAGCGATCTAAGCGGTAGGGGTCGGGAGTTGGGGACCGCCGGACTCCCTTCCAGGGTTGAGACCGCTAGAACCCCGTCCGGGGTTTAGATAGTCGGGCTCCCTTCCAGGGTTGAGGTCATCGGTTTCCCCTCTAGGGTTGAGACCGCCGGCATTCTGTTTCCGCCACAGATCCCTGCCGGCATCCCAACCAGTACCCAGGCCAAACCAGTCGACACCCGGTCTTGTTTTGTTGTTCATGTTCTTGTCTGCTGCCAGATAGCGCTGCCCAGCCGTCGGAGAGTGTTGCCCAGCTGCCAGAGAGCGCAGCCCAGCCACCGACATCCTACCCTGTCTTGTCTACTACCAGGCCTGCCTATCCGGTTGTCAGCCGGCAATCTGCCAGCATTACCGGAGTTAACGGACAGGGTTGCCGGCTGGCACACGGACAGGGTTTCCCGCCATTCCAGTCTGTGTACTAGCCGGCAATCCTGTCCATGTGCCAGCCGGCAACCCTGTCCGTGTGCCAGCCGGCAACCCTGTCCGTGTGCCAGCCGGCAATCCTGTCCGTGTGCCAGACGGCAATCCTGTCCTTGTGCCAACCAGCAACCCTGTCCGGTGCAGCCGGCCAATCCAGTCCGATATCCCCAGAATCACCAGTCTTGTTAACAAGACTTTAATAATAAATATTAACAAAACAAAACAAAAACCCACGAGGGGGTTTAACAACATAACATAAAGGGACACTGGGAACAAGGGCTATCTACACCTACAAAAGACTAAAGTTTAACATAAGGCAGAACTACAAATAACTAAACTAGACAACAGGAACTAACCCACATGACACAAGAGATAGACACAATGAACCAGCACAACACAAGAGACACAAGGTCAATATAAAGGGAACCAAATCAAGAGGGGACAGGTGCAGGGGATAAACGAATTATCGCTAACTAGGAAACAGGAGGGCAGGAACAATGACAAGAGCGGAGATAGAGTATGGCAACCAATACGTGCCAAAATAGTCTTTCTCCAACATAAAACAAGGGACCCTGTCTGATTCCGCCTCAAGACCAAGAAATACCTGACATGGTGAGGCGAAATCATGACAGAACAGTATTTGTTAGGTTCGTCAACATAAAAGTGAACTGTCAATTCCATTAAAGAAGTCAGTTTGTGAAAGTTAGAACTATTCATAGCAAAATATACACAGTACTTAACAGAACAATTTAAAAGGCTATTTTTCTCTCTTTATAAAAAAAAACTATTTACATCATTCACCATCAAAATGTACCAAATAAAAAGATTATAGGCGGGATAAGGTACGAGGTATTGCTGCTTAAAGGTTTTATTTGCCACAAGAACCTTTTGGTCAGGAATAATGAACAGGCAGCTGGTTTCAACGCTAACACAGCTACTTGCCACATGATAAAAAACTGGACATGAAATGTGAATTTGAAATAATTTATAAGCTTATTTTTACGAATGTTGACCTTACGCGAGGAAAAGCCGTTTACTTTCTAAATAATAATTTATACGTAAATATAATGTCATATATGTCATTAAAAAACATATTTATATTAAATTTGTCTAAAAAAACCTGTCAAATGATTTGCTGCATCCCGGTGATTGTGTGTTATTAGTTTTGAGAGGTTGTTATTAGGGAATTACAAACCTGCAAATTTCGCAACTGGCCAATCAGAATCAAGCATTCCAACGAGACGAGTAATAAATAGTTATAACAGTTTTATTAGGATACAACTTCAAGTGATAGTTCACCCACAAATGAAAATTCTGTCATCGTTTACTCACCCTCTTGTCATTTCAAACCTGTATGACTTTCTTTATGGTGCAGATCAATAAAGAAGATATTTTGAATAAAGTTGGTCTCCAAACAGCACTGACCCTTAATTTCTGTAGTGTGACTGTGAACAAGCAATCAATGCAAGTGAATGGGTGCCAGTTAACAACATTCTTCAAACTATTTTCTTTTGTGTTTTGTGAGTAAATGATGACAGAATTTACAATTTTGGTTGAACTATCATTTTAAAGACTTACAAAGAGAATATTGCGTCTATGTTGTCAAGGCAGGTGTACCAAAGGGCCACATCAATGTAGTCACATCTGCTCGTGCACAATGAACACCTGATGGCAGGAGTGGGGGAGAGGCTGATGATGTAATGAATGATGAAGCAGATTAGCGGATCGAGGGGGTGGTGGGGGGATTTGGGCGTGGGACGGTAAGAGGGGCATCGACAGCTGCCATCAGGAGATTAACCTTTCCATCCAGGTGTAATCACTGCAGAAAACACTCCTGAATTCCACCCAAGTGTGTGAACGAATGGAAAACAGACATGCGTGTGTGTTTGCGTGTCTGTACGTGCGTGCAACAGTGTGTGTGTGTGAACAAGGACTTGTGATTGATTTAAATGCACAGGGACACATCATGGTGTTTACCAGCCTGTTACAGACACCTGCTCTCCCCCACACACACACCCCAACTCGCGCATAACAAACAATTAAAACCCAGTTATAAAGCAGTACAATCTGTTTTTAAGAAGTCAAATAGTATATGCTTAATATAATGATAAAAAAGGCTTTTTACTCCCGCTTTGGAGTAAAAAACTATTTTGCTCAACATCAAATTGGTGTTAATATTGAGCAAGTGGCTTTCACTTTAAATATTTGCGGACAACACTTCGGGTGACACTACACCCATCTCGCTGCCGGTTAAACCAACACTCACAAGCGCCTGTGTCTGCATCCACTAATGACGGGTAAATGGAAATTCAACGTGCCCTAGTGTGCTCCACATCAATAAAGGGGAAACCATTAAGTTGCTATGGCAACTCAGCAGTGGTTTTGGTTCAGAAGAGTATACTGAGGGGTTCTTCATAATCAAATCAAGGGCCTGAAGAATTTTTTTGTTTGTTTTAAAAGTGGGCATCCCCGCAAATACACATGTAATGTTTTATCATCCTCTTTGACTGCACAAATGTATACATAGCTATAGATTATATGCTTTTATAAGGATCTTAGCAAACCCTAAGTATCACATTTTGACACATATTGCACCAGATATAATACTTCAAACTGTGTGTCTTGTTGAGGAGAATCGTGTTATCACTTTTTCAAGAAAGCATCTATAGCAAAGTAGGCTATACATCGACATACTGTGCAATACATGTAGTCCTCCGGAGGAGCCCAGGTTTGTGCTCTATTCCTAACTCCTGTTCTCCTATCTCTCACCCCTTATGATTTCCTGTCATCAATTTGGCTGGTTTACATCTGCAGTTACTCGCTGCTGGTTGATACCATAACAGGCCAAGTGCGTTTGAAAGTAACACATAAATAGCGTAAAGTTTCATATCTTAGTAATGTTTAACCAGTGCCCTATTTTTATCTCCTATCAGATAAACACATTTTTTTCCAGTGTCCTATCTTTACTCACAATAGTGAAAAGTTTGGGACTCTTATGTCATTGCTCACACTCTTAAAAGAGGTGCTTCAAAAGGTTCTCGGAGCCATTGAAGAACCTTTTTGGTTCCATAAAGAACCGTTAACGTCTGAAGAACCTTAAAAAAACGGATACTTCACCCAAAAATTTAAATTCTCTCATTATTTACTCACCTTCAAGTTGTTCCAAATATGTTTAAATGTGTTTGTTCTGATGAACACAGAGTAAGATATTTGGAAGAATGCGTATGACCAAACAGATCTTGACCCCCATTGAAGGAAAAATTTCTTTTGAACGCAAAAGAAGACTTTTTGAAGAATCTAGGACAGCCATTGTATTTTTTCCTACTATGGCAGTCAACGGGAGGCAAAATCTGTCTGGTTAATAAAGAAATTTAAACAGATTTGGGACAACTCGAAGGTGAGTAAATTAATTTTCTTTTTTGGGTGAAGTATCCCTTTAAGCATTTCACAAGGTTCTTCAGATTATATAGGCAAGAGGTGTTTCTTTAAAGAACCTTTGGCTGAATGGTTCTCTGTGGAACCAAAAATGTTCAATATGGCATCGCTGTGAAGAACTTTTTAAGCACTGAGTGTAGGTTTTTATGACTGATTTTATGTACTTTTGCTCAATAATTCACGTTTGTTCATTTTTAACCAAAAAAGCTACACACTGCATCTTTAAAGAAACAATCAGTATTTACTGGATGTTAAAAACTGGCAAAATGAGTGGACATGCACATAGTAAAATATTTGAGCTCACTTCCCTGTATGTATTTAGATCCCGAGATAAACACTAAACAGGCCATCTCATGCTGTCCCCTGAAGCTTTCAGGGCCGTGACACAGATTGTGAGTCATGTTATTGGAAACAGGCCATACGTCCTCCTGAGAAACCCCAGCTTTGGCCGGTGCTACTGGAAAACCGGTTGCCTGCTTGTCCAGAAATGTACCGAGCTACAAAGGTCTGAACTGACAGAAATCCATCAAACCCACCGCTGTCCTGTGCGTTCCCTGTCTGTCAGTCACTGAAATGAAGGTACAAGTGAGTACAGCGGGTCAGCGAAAACAGCTCAGGGCAGAGGCGATCTATACGCTTCATTGATTTTAGATTATTACAGTGTTTCCAAACCTCCCACTACATCAGCCCTGCGAAGCATGCTGGGAAGACTCTGTTTTTGTAATGTCACTTCATGAGGGATTTGTGTGCCGTTGTGGAAAGGGTTTTAACACACTGACAGAAACACACAGACAGTCAAAGGTTCTTCGTTGCCATAGAAGAATCTTTTTGTTTCATAAAGAACCTTTAACATCTGAAGGACCTTTCTGTTTCACAAAAGCGAAAAAAGGTTCATATTATAAAAAGTAAGAAAGAGATGGTTCTTTTGAATGGTTCTTGTGGAACCAAAAATGGTTCTTCGATGGTATTGCTGTGAAGAACCTTCTCAGCACGTTTATTTTTAAGAGTGCATAGAACATCGATTCAATCTCTTCTCTCTCACTTCTTCCATGTTTTCATTACAGTAGGGACCCAGATGGAGTTTATTAAATGATCTGATAAGTAGGAAAATGGCCTAAAGATGAGAAAAGAAGACAAACATCGAAAAAAATAATGTCCTTAAAATGACGTTTCTTCACTGAGAATTTCTCCAACCCCTCCCTTCAATGATCCATAGTTACATGTTGAGACCACTTTTAAATTCTAAACTCATTCCCACTCTACGTTTTTTTCATCGCTACAGCAGGTTGTAAAATACTGTTTCATGCTAACTTGGAGACATAAAAATTGTATTAAATGCAATCCATACTCTTTTTGGTTTAAAATGAAAAAGTTGATGAGAAAACATAAAAAGTCATTGACTACGTTTACACGCACTCTCATAATGAGATTATATACATCATGCATCTTTTGGCTCAGTGGTTAAAGCATGACACTAGCAATGCCAAGCTCATGGGTTAGATCCCAGGGTGCAATCCGCATAGTCAGAAACAAATGTATAACACAATGCAATGTAAGTCGCTTTGGATAAAAGTGTCTGCCAAATGCATAATTGTAAATGTAAATCTTAAGCGCAAATTGGTGGTAAACACGACAGTCTGAAGTTTTCCCGTCAACACACCTTGCCATCAGCAGTCTGTGATCCTTTTTAACAGAAACAGCGCGAACGCGATAACAGCCATCAGTACACCGCGTACACCACAGTACCTGGGGGCGCTGATGACATCAGCTTTAGAATTTAAAGTTTTATCTTAAATGAGTGTCTCTGAGATGACCACACTGTGTTTGTGTGTGCGAGTGTGTGTGTGTGTGCGCGTGTGTGTGCGTGCTAGCGTGTGTATATTGTGCTCTGTGTGTGTGGACTTGTGTTTATGCATGTGGGAGTGTATGTATTCTGTCTGTGTTTACTTTTTTGGTTTTAACTTGTATACCTTTAATGTTTTGCTTATAGTCAATTGCCGTTAGTAAATTGCTTAAGGCTTATACCAGACTAAAATGAATGTTTGAGCACAACTGAAAATAACTCACTTTAAAACATCATAAAGGATGTCAGCGTCATTGTTTTGCCTCAAGACACACACTAGTAATGTTTTATACTAGGGAATCTTTGTAAAAATAGCCTAAATATTCTAATTTAACTAAAGGTTAATCCTGGTTAAAGCTTACTACCTGTCTGTGAAATCGGGGCAATATGTTTTATGTACAGAAAATTGTAAAAAGCGCTAGATAAATAAAGTTGACTTGACTGTGTGTATGTAAAGTGATCTGACATTTTATGTTTCAAACAGAGATTGCGGTAAAGAGGCAAAAATTACAGATTGCATAATCATCTTGCAAGATTATATTGGCTAGAAGTAACTGTAGCAATAGTACACTGCTCAAGCATTTTCCGTTAGGGTCAGTATCCGAAAGAAAATCAACTAAATAATATTGCTCCATTTATTACAGATGTTGAGTTAAACTAACCGCAAAAGGTCCAGACAATAACACAGAAAGATTCTATTCTTCGAAAGAGTTCAAACTGTATTCTCAAACTTTGTTGAAAAAACAATGCATATGCACACCCGTCACAAGACTTATGTACATTTGCTTAGCGTAGCTTGTGATGTGTACATACAGAAGATTACACAGTCCTCTTAATGATGTTATCAAAAAAAAACGTAGTTTCAATGTTAAAGAGTGTCAACAGGAGGCACTTAGCCAAACATTTACTAAAGGAAGTCATTATGTTGTTGATAAACTTAGTTGGTAGAAGAACGTCTTGAGAGCCAATGAGAAATGAGGATCGGTTTGGGGGTTGAGGAAACACGACAGTTGAAACAGAATGGAACAAACAGCGTCCACCCAAAAGCTAAATACACAGTCTGTTGCTCCTGGATACAAGCTCAGTAAACATCCCTGTGTACTTGGGAATCAAATACAGAAATACTGAAGAATAAAACAGAATATCTGTTACATTCTGAAATATGTCTGTAACCATACTTGAGTATGTCAACCCATATGGAAGTGCTGTATAGGCTGTCGTCCAAGGTATAGGGCCATATGAGACTACATATAAACAACACGTTAGGCTTGGAATTGAATTTTCCTGACACGAGGACATGTGGAGAAATGAACTGCAAAGACATCAGAACTAGATCCTTATGTTTGCTGAAGAACATGTGAATGAAGTTAAGGTTGAAGTCGATGTGAAACAGAATATTGAATAGTGTTTTTTGTTTGTATTGTAACATATATCTGAGTTAAGCAGCTCATGGAATCAGAAAACCATAGTTTTGTACCTTGGAAATTGATTTGATCGGTGGAAGTTGGTAGCCTCAGTCAGTTTAGAGTGTCGCAGTTAAGACATATTTTTGTATGCAAAACCCGGAATTGAGTTAGCATTTACGCTCTTCCTGCTCTACCGCTCCAAAGTCAATCATTGCGTCCAAAATCACATACTGTGATATGTACTGAATTCGCCTGTTAAAACAGTACGTTCTATATAGTATGAGTGGGAGAATTATGAACATATTTCAGACATACTGCGTCCGCCATGTTTTATGGTCATGTGACCCGTATGCTCTTTGAACAAGCAACCAAGGTCAAGCAACCAATCACGATTCGTTCATGCCGTTTATGGTTGTGGAAATGTCTCTGCGATAACGTTTATGAGTTTATGCAATGAACCTCGCACACTTTTAAGATATCAGTGTTGAGTTGATTGTCATAAATATTCATTAACACCGAAATAACAGCTTTCTTCATAGACCAAATGGCTTTATGTTTTTTCCGGTGGGTTGTTTAAGAACGTGACACACACACATCGGTGAGACTGAGTTAACTCAAAGCCACGAGCCTATAACCTTTAGCCAAAAAAAAACCTTAATGGCTAATGCTAACGCCATCAGCGGAATGAAGGAAAGGAGGACAGAGGCTAGTTTTTTTAATAGATGACAATGGATGTTGTTAGCAAATTGTAAGTGTTACAGACCCTTATATAGTATCTCAGTTGGACTTTTGATGCGTGTTTTGATTGAATGCGCGATGTGATGATGTCACATGGAACATCTTCGTCCAAATTATGCAGAAAATCTGCGTCAATCTGCGTTTTTATTCATCCAAACAAAGCGCAGATAAAGAGGAACGCCAGGCCCACAGTTTTTCTCATTAGAAATTCCATTTCACTTGGAAATTCGTCAAAATACAGAAGTAAAAACGATTGTAACTTCCGGTTCACAGGGTGCTTTCTCCGTGTCTTAAAAATGGCGGTTACTAAAAAGTTGCTAAAAGCGACTATAGACATTGTCGAGGACATTAAACATCATCACACATAAAAAATGTATGAATCTCAAGAAACGTAGATAGACATTCATTTACAGAGTAGTTGAGGGTAGTCAAGAAATATGATTTTGTTTACAATAAAGTTCGTAAAAATGGCTTGGTTGTGGTGATGTTGATATTATGGGAACATGTTTACACCATAATGTTAGATTTTTACTTCTGGTGAATATAGTTAGGCTTCAAAATTCATAATTGTTGTTCATTCGTAAATGTTATCTTGACAGACAAAACGCCACAAAGTGTTACAAACTTTTGTTAATCACAGAGCTGATTTTTGGTGATTTATGGGAAAATAAATCTATAAGCTTTTGGTTTGGGGAACCAGTGCGGTGCTAACTTCCAGGAAGGCCTACAAAAAAATGTAATCTCTGAGGTACTAAACGTATATCATGCATAGAAGAGATGTTGATTGGTGGGGGGGTGGATTCATGTAGGCACATGAATAAAACAAAATCACCTACATGGGTACATAATTTATAATAAACACTGCATTTTTCCATAAAAAACAGGAATTTCTTCTATATGATGACTTTATGCTGACTTTAAGTAAGAGTGAGAGAAATACTGACGCTTGTCTTTTCCAGCAAGTACCGCTGAAAACCATGACAACCAGCTCAGTTTGACCCAATCACCTCTGGTCCCCTGTGCATCCGCTGAAAAATTGCTTTTGCATAAAATGAAAACAAATGACAGATGAATGCAATAATAAAAATCTCATGTGCGTAGTTCCACTCCTAAAACAAGCAAAATATCTCATTTAAATGATGACTACAACAGCAGGATATGTAGAATTAGCTAATGTATTTAATACTGAAGTGTTCAGATTTAGCTTTAGATCCAGTTTAGCTCGAGAAGAGATGAATAATTTCCTGACTCTATTTGTCTCACTCAGTGAATCAATAACACAATACCAGTAAGAGCATCACATCCAGCTCGAACTAGCTTGAATTTCTGGATTTTGATAAGGCTTTAAAAGATAAGCACGAAATGTTAAAGTCTTCATTTAGTTTTGTATTTAAGAAACTATGTAAAGGAACTCAGTACGGTGAGCGTCTTCTGCCACACAAGCTTAAGGAACTCCAGCAGTCCAGCACCGCTGAAAGAAATCTTCCCAAAATCTTTTCCACTAGATTGAACATTGTGGCTCTTAACGCTTACACATTTACCCGCTGGATTATTAATAGAAAATAAAACTTTGTTTCCATAGCAACAGTTAAGGTCCATATGGAAAGTGTCTTCTTCTGTTGCCAAGACAACCAACCCACGATGAACACAGAGTTGAACGATGTAGAGCGCTGTTGATCTAGCCCCAAACAAGGCGACATACAAAACTCACCTCAAGAACAGAGTTTAATCATGATGGAAATTGTGACGTTGGGGGAAGTGAGTCTTGTCTTTGATGCATGTCTCGCAAAAAGACATTTTACAAGGCCAAAACGTACGCTACAGAACACAAGCAACATCGTTACTTATTCACCCTCATATCATTTCGAACCTGTATGACTTTCTTACTTCTGCAAAACACAACAGAAGACATTCTCTAGAATGTTGGTAACCGAACAACATTGACCCACACTGACTTCCATTGTCTGAACACAAAACCACTGAGACATTTCTCTAAATATCTATCTAACCTTAAGACTCTTCAATGCAAGATTCCGTTTGTAAATAGTCACAGAATCCAGGAACATTCAGACTCCAGTGACTGTATGTGCTGAGACCATGGCTCAACTCTCACACACTCTAATCCACCCAAGCCAAAACATCAGCCCCAGGAATACCCCCAGTCTTTAAACGGTCTCTTGAGGGAACTAAAGCATGTCTAAGTGCTTTAGATGTATTGCCAAACCTCTTAGAGGACTGAAGAGCAATCCTTTGTGTTATTAACATCCACTCTACAGGCGATGGCTGGACAGTTTCATCTTGAAACGGGGCCACATGTGGAGCGGTTGTGGACATGGGAATTTTCTTTGACTAACTTTGAGTGTACAGTGTGTTGTAGTATAGTATCCATTAGAAAAATACAAATTAGATTGCAGTCATTTCTTATTTTAGCCATTTTGTTTTACAAAAAGCTCCATTTCTTGAGCAAACGCATCTTTTCATAATGTCTAAGGGAAGCACCATGCTCACATAATCCGACACAACACGTTCCTCAGCATGAAACCAAGGCAAAACTTAGGCAGACAAGCGTGATAAATGACGGGAAGAAATGAGCTTAAACGTAAACAGAAGCTGTAGCTTTAGTGCTGGTGTAAATTGTTCCAACACTTACGTTCCCAAAACCTCCTTGAAATCATAGATTTCCTTGACGTTGGATGTTTTCTTTTTCCAAGATGGTCCATCCTCTCCCAATGGCATTTTGCTGCGGTCTGCGATGGAGAGACTGGAAAACAAAGAAAAAAAAAACATTCAGTTACTATGCAATCAAGTCAACGTGTTGCGGTTGTATATTCTACTGTTTATACGGCATGGAAGGAAACTACTTTAAATCAAAAAGTTCTGCTGGATCCATGAAACCTTTGACCTGTAGAGCTATTCACATGGACCTTGATCTCGGAAATCTGAAAATAAAATTATATTTACTATCAACACAGAAGACAAGCAGCACATGCCAGAGTGACATTTTGTGAATACGGTGCAATCCATAAAATCTATCAAAATAAGCACTATGACTTCACAGAACCAGGCTATAGTCACTTTAAAACTGTCTGTTTATTTTCATTCAGGAATTTTGTAGGACGCTGATTCAACTCAGATTTCATTGAGACAAGAGATAGTAAACTAAGCTGTCAATCACTCGCCCGCATGCCACATGTGGATAAATAGCTGGTTATATCACATAATTTGCATATAAAAACAAATATGACAGACTGATGGTGAAAATACAACTATTGGTGTTATGCACTTTGTGAAACCTCAGCATTCGTCTGATTCTATCACATTTACCTGCATCTTAACTGTTGTATACATCATCAATATTTCCCCGAAGTTTCTTAACACTATGTATCTCATTCACATGCAAAATATGGAATTACTTAATAAAAAATCCCATTTGAATGGTTTTCTGGTAAATGTTTTAGCTGTCAATGGATCCGTGGCCCTGTGATATAACATAACAAATGATTCATTGCCTATTCAGTGGTAACTGTGCAGGGGCGTACAATTGACAGCAACCAGAAGTCATTCATTTTAAATGAGAGCTGGCGATCTGAGGCGTTAAGAGTGGTAAAGACCGCTGGCAATGCACACGGTTAAACTATATGCAAATGAAAATAGTGAATATCAATGAGATTGCAGAGAAAAACTGACAAAATCCTAGTCTGGTGAGATCATGCTATGAGTTGAGTAGGAACTAGGACTGCATGACAAAACTGATGTAATATTTAGTCCACTAATGTCTACTGGTTGAGGTTGGGTGACATTTAGGACTCCGCAGTTTTGTTGGTTTCCTGATGATGCTAAGCTTGTTATTTTAGGCGGCCGACAAGCCTTCTGATTGTTGTCTAGAATAGATGTGTACATGGGGGGGGCAACTCTTGGCACGAAGAGATGCATCAGCGTTCCCTAAATAGACACAACAAATCCCCTCACAGTAGAGAAGTCGTGAGTCCTATCTGAACGTGATTACTGAGGATGCTGACCGACCAAATATGCTGCATAAATGATATTTCTGCATTGATGGTTGGATTTTCTAGAATTATAGAAGGTTTCTTTCACAGCATACATAGCAGAAAAATGACAGAATTTGATCTCTTCTAACTAAAACACAATTGGAGGGCTATCGAATGCTTTTTAATGTGATGCTGGTTCTGACAACGTTTCCATGGGAACCTGATGATCTATGTTGTGTCTACATCCAAATGGCAAGCTGATGACCAGCTGCGGTGGGATTTCTGGTTATCTGGACATTTTGGGTAAATACTGTAAACTGTTGGAACAGTGGCATTTGTTCTGGCATTTGAACCCTCTTTGTTTCAGTTGTTTCATAATCTGAGGTAACACGTTTCCTCTTTTCTAAAACAAAAGTTGTGCAAGGTAACTAGGGCAGCAAAATTGAACAATATGTGACATGTTATCAGAGTCTGCATCTGAACATTTAATGTTCGCTTCAAAGTTAAATTATGACATTTCAGAACGTAACATAAAATTTGAGCTCTGAAGCATACTGCCCCGTGTTCAGTAGTACCACAGTAAAAACAAATGTTACAAACAAACAAGTTGGCAGTCTAATGTTGGCAGGGAAATCAGACAGACTGAATTACTTTTATTTGAAGAGTACTGGAAATGTTGTATTAGGATTTATACTTGGTGGCCTGGTATAACAGAATTGACTCAATAATTATTGATTTCGCAATGTACTGGGCTGCACTACAGCAATATATTTTGGTTCATAAATGCTAACCACTTTTCAATTTGCTTTAACATTATACAAATTGATCATTTTACTTTCAGAGCACTTTGCAAAACAATGAAATCCTATTAGCTACCAACATTTCAGAGGATACAAACTCCTGTTGGTAAATGAAATAAGAATGCAGATAAGAAATAAAGTCATACAATTATTTCCCAAAAGGCATTAATTGTACTTCTGTTAGGGCTTTTTAGGTCTTAAAAACTGATCTTGAAGTGAAAATTGTTTGTTGAGGTCATTTCAATTTTAAGTCAATATTGGTTAATAAAACTTGTTTATACTTCAATATTGCTTTAAATACTGGAGGTCTTTTTGATTTACTTCCTTAAAATGATATTTCACTCAAATATATATATATTTAATCATTTTTTCACTCATGCCATTCTAAACCTGTTTGACTTTGTTTCTTCTCCAGAACCCAACAAAATATATTTTGAAGAAAGTCGGTAACCAAACACCATTGACCCCCATTGACTTCCACTGACACAAAACAACTTTTCTCCAAATATCTTCAGTCGTGTTCCACAGAGGAAAGAGTCACATACAGGTTTTGGGTGAATAAACGATAACACATTTTATTTTTGGATGAATTATCCCTTTAAAACTCCTGCATTGCATACAGTTGGCAGGCTTAAGACAACTACTGACATCCATGAAAGAGTCACAGTGCAGGAACGTAGTTGACATCTTACATTGACACATGCAGAGGACAGTAAAAGACACTAAATCGCATTTACCTACAAACCCTATTTAGTGTTTTTAAAAAACACCAGAGCATCCACGCACGTCCTCCACCTCAACAAGATCCGTTTCTCCCAAGGCAAGCAAAATGCGAACATACACCAAAGATTCAAACGCATCCCATATCTCAGGCAAGAAGTTTTAAGAGTATACAGAGGCATCTCAAGTCATAACAAAGACCCTTTAGGCAACGGTACCGCTACGCATGCAGGTCCAGCGGATGATCTGTTAGTGTGGAACCAGTCATAGAAAAGATCATAGAGGAGAGCTGAAGACTAACCCACATACAAAGGAGAATGAAAAGGCAAACTTACAGGATTGAAAACAAACACATCCATACACTCTACACCATACCATCTAAATCATCATGCAGCATTCAGAAAGGTATTGAGTGAGATACTCACTGGTTTCCCATGGCTGCTCAGAGGAGGACAGAAAGACACAGAGTGACACCAGGACCTTCAGTCGGAACAGTGTCACATTTGCGCTCAGAAGGTTCACAAAATTGCGTTGATAAGACTGTCGAGGGGGTTTGTAACCACAAATTGTACTTCCCCTTTTAAGGTGAGCACTTTAACTGCAACACATTTCAGTCAGGAAGTCGAGAGCTTATAAACTCACCACGGTCACCATAGAGAGAGTACTTGCCCTAAAAACGTGTCTGCAAGGCCATGTAAAAACAGCTTAAATACACCGCTAGTTACACAGATTCAGAACTATCAATTCAAACTTTAGTATAGGATCAAACCAACCAAAATATCCAAGCAGTTTCTTTTTTATAGAATTCATATTGAGGGGTCAATTGACGGTGGTTAATAAAAGGAGCTGTTTAACCCCAAAATCAAAATGATATGCCATTTGATTCTATTGTTTAAAATGTAAAAGGCTCGTTTTTAAACAATACAAGATTTTATTTCAACAGAGTAAACTTGTGCCATACACTTGATAATGTGGTTTATCAAAATAATTATTTTGCACAATATTGGGCCATTCAAAACACATCAAATCATTCGACATAATAAATTTGATGTGAAAAGGTCATGTATGTATCTTTTTAAGCGTGCTGATATCTTTTTAATGCAATCTTTAATATTAACATACGGGGCGGTTTCCCAGACAGGGTTTAAGACTAGTCCCAGACTAACTTAAATGTTATTGGTGTCCTAATCGAAAAACAACTTCCACTGACAAATACAGTATATCATTGAAATTGTTTTGTCTCAAGATGCCAACCAGTAATGTTTTTTTGTACAGTTTTTATAAACAACTTAAAAGATCCTAATTTAACCAGAATATTAACCTTTGCTAATAATTTGCCAGAATGTTATCCTTTGTCCTGTTTTAAACTAATCCCCGTCTGGGAAACTGTGTTCAAAGAGGAAGAGGTTGACAATTGAAGTTATTTTCTGGAAATAGGCTGCTTCTCTAAATTGTATTATTCATTCTGCATATCTGAAACCGGTAAAGCCAGTAAATCAATTGCATTTTTTTGCATCAACATACTCAGAATGCTTGAAATATTGGATATATTTTAAGCTTGAGAGACGTGGCGTTGATGCTAAATAGAAAACAGATGTGTAAAGAGATTTTGTTTTAGGTTCCACAGAAAAATAACAATACACAAGTTTGAAAATGTATGGGTGACTAAATAATGCCAGGATATTGACCTTTGGTAAACTCTTTAAAGAAAGAGTGAGATGCTTCCAAACACGCAAATGCCATATGTCTACTTGCAACAAAACACTGATCAAAGTTCAGCTCTGAATTACAGTACAATTATGACTTTGGCAGATAATCTTTATGGACAATGTTATATTTTTACAGTTTTATTTCGGATAACAGCTGACACAGTTCTAAAGGGAAGTGAATGCCAAGGGAAAGCAAAAGGACGTTGATGTTAGATTCATGCCACTTCCTTCTACGGACGACTAGAGAATTGCACAAGTGACTGCACAAACTCGAGCTCAAACTACGGAAACAAACAACACGGACATGTTGCTTATAACCAGACCCGACATGGTCGTGTCTTCTCACACATCTCAGCGGATAACAGCTGGGTCTATTCTAGTCTACCAGATAAACCGAGCAAGCAACTGCTGTACTAACCACATCCCATGATGACACTGCTTAAACTGACTCGGTGCTAGATAAAACGAGGACAGTAAAATAGCTCTCAATCATGAAGAAGACATCCCGTCTGTAAACCGCAATAAGACAAATAGCGCAAGAATGCAAAAAAGAAATGTGACAGAATGAAAGTGAAGGCGAAACACACGTGGAAGCTTGATTGACGGGTTAAAAGATGCTGTGATGAGATAAGAGAACATTAAAAGAAACCAAAACAATTACAGAGGTTTAGTCAAAGCATTTATCTTATTTAACGAGGGGTCATATGTTTTAAAGGGGCCGTTTACACAATTTAAATCGATTTATTTTACCGCGACATTGTAAAGACCCACTCGTGACATGACAGCTAGTGTTTAGTCTCAGGTTTAAATGCATTCAGCTTCTGCGCAAAGATTGTGTCACATTGTGAGGGGTTCACAAAACAATCCTTGTTGACACTAAATGTCCTTCGTTTCTAATCACAGGAACGCGATGAAGGACCACCAGAGACTGGTGCTATTCATGTGAGTTTTGGCAACAAACGTGGATCGCTCGCGTGACCCTTTTAACCAAAAATCGATCGTTTTTCTTTCACCGTCAACCCATCAGCATCAGTGCCTCCTATCCTCTCACAGACTTCGGTGTGGTAGACCACAGCCCTTGGTAGAGATTTTCCAACAGCTGCGAGTGTGTTTCATGCGAGTGGAGCACAACCCATCATAAGGTCATTTATGGGACTGTCACTGACTATTATGCAAATTAATCAACAATATAATCTCTTATTCTAACACGCACGAGCTAAGAGTTTACCTGTTATATGAAGAAGAAGAAACAATCCTATGGGTTATTTGATCAATTAAAATACGTATTAAAATAACATGTTTCATTTAATAACATAGCCTATGTGACACTAGTCATGACATCAATAGTTCCAACATATATACAGTCTATCGCAGGCGTATAAAGCGCTCGCGCAACACCGGTTATCTGTCATGCACATGTTTTAACCTCCTCGTGTTAAATACAGCGATAATGTAAACACAGTGAGAGATGTTCGTAGTCGTACCTGTGCGTCGGAGAGTAGCGGAGGCGCGTGTCGCTTGCAGTAATGTGAACGCGGTTCGCTCGGACTTCTGTCGCTCGCAACGCTCTGCTTCTGCTGTTCCTCTGGGTGACCCAGTCTACGCGCCACTCTGACGTCACCGAACCTCCGCAACTCTCCGCCAATCACATCACAGAACTCGCCTACTCTCAGGTAGCGGGGCGGGGTTATGTCTGGGGGGCTTTTCGTGTGAAGAAGTGTTTGCACATGACTGTGTGCATAAAGTATTTTAGCAAACAGACATTGCGTAATATTTCAAAGTGAATTTGATCTTGTATACTACGTAATTACACAGGTTATAAGCATCATGTAGCAAGGGAATGTTGGGTTAATAGTTAGTGTTTAACATGTGGTCAATTAAAACAACTTATGGGTAAGGTTAGGTTAAAAATATAAATTAGTGTACATTTATTCAGTATACAAATAGATTTATTGTTTTGCTATTTAATTATTTTAGAATTGTTTGCCATGTATCTTTTTTGTTCATTTAGTTAAATGCCTGCGATAAAAATCATATAGTTTAATGTTTGTGATTGTGTGATTTTAATACAATAAGGTGGTATAATTTATTATTAAATTAGCATGTAATGTTTATTATGTCAACCTTTGGATGAAATGCTTCCAAAGTCCATTTCATTTATATTAGATGTGTTCATAATTTTTCTATTAAAGAGATACTTAACCCAAAATGAAAATTCTGTGATCGTTTACTCAGAGTTGTTATAAATCTGTGTATCAATTTCTTTACAGAGAAATATATTTGGAAGAATGCTTATAACCAGACAGATTTTTGCACCCTATTGACTATCATAGTAGGAACAATACATTGGTAGTCAAAAGTGCCCCAGAACTGTCTGCTGTCCTAAATTCTTCGAAATGTCTTCTATTATGTTCAACAGAACAAAACAAGTATACAGTCTGTTTTCCTACTATGGGAGTCAATGGGTGGCAAGATCTGATTGGTTAAAAGCAGTCTTCCAAATATATTTCTCTGTGCTCATCAGAACAAAGAAATTAATACCGATTCTGAACAACTCGAATGTGAGTAAATGATGACAGATTTTTATTTTTGGGTGAGGTCTCCCTTTAAATGTTGCTTTTCCTACATGTCTGTGTGGTGTAAGGTCGCTGAGCCTCTAGGGTGCGCTGTGCTACAGCTCAACACCTGAACCCGGAGCACGCAGCGTTAATGTCGGCAGTTGCCTGGTGACGCCGGAGCTGTGTTCGCCTTCGCCTGTTTCCTGTCCTGTGTGTCACCCAAAACAAGTTTGAAACTGACAAATCTCCGTCTGTGCCTTGAGGAATACGCGCCTGCAAGTGTTTTCACATCTGCTTACGAGCCTGAAACGGATCGCTATGTGACACGGAGAGCTGAAAGGAGAGTCATGGAAAATTACTTATTCGTGAGAGTTGTGGGGAAGGGAAGCTATGGGGAGGTGAACCTGGTCAGACACAAATCAGACCGTAAACAGGTACTTTAGAGTGATTAATACATCTGTATAGTATGTGCACACGTGTGCACGCTCATGCAAACTGGTTTAACGTTATATGTTTAACTCAGCATTTGTTGTCGTTTAAGAAGTGCGTGTTTGTCACCTTAGTTAATGATAAATCTGTATTTGATTGATGTTTGTGAAGGCATGAATATTCATGTTTTAGGGAGAGCCTTAGTGGTCTTGTATACTGTGTGATGGAATTGCGTACAATATTGGATTGTAAAACCAAGTATGCATGAAATGTAGAAGCATGTGTGCCATATTTATTATAGTTTAATGACTATTGAATGTTTTGTTAGTATGTTATTGCCTGTCAGGCATTGACAGCGACTGCTATACTTATACAAAACAATCTATTAAACAAGATGTTTTAATACCTGGCTGGAACTCAATATATGTAAACCTCTGAAGTGTAAAACTAAAAAATGTGAAAAACATTATGAAAAACAGTCAGACCTCCTAAATATGTTATCCCTTAATAATAATGAATTAAAATATATCACACACTACCAGTTAAATGTTTTTCATCTAAAGGTGTATGCCTAAATGTGTGGAATTAGTTTAATAGACAACAATTTAATTGAACCTTTTTCTATAAACTTATAAAATTTTTTAAACAAAAATATCTTTGAAAAGGATGACTTTGACTTAATAATGAAAAAGAGCCGCCAGTAAGAGAGAATATTAACTCATTTAAAATTGTTTAAAACACATTTGGGGTGAAACCCCAAGAAGCTGCTTAAGAAAATGACAAGAGAACAATTCTACAAACTCTTAGGCAAAATTTGACTACATTGGAGATGCTAAATTATAACAAGATGTATTTGGTTCAGATTTTTTCAGTCGAAACATCCTCATTGTTCTGTTTGTGTTATTCTACAGTTTTGATGAATTACAATTTTTCTAAAATGTGGAAATAAAATGAATAAGTGAGTGAGTAAGTGTTCAAAAACTTCTGATCAATAATTATATTATCGATATTAATAAATAATAATAATTGTAATATTTTATTATATAATGGTCAAACTGCTTAAAATTCTAGATCATACTCCTAAATTGTACTTGAGCAATTTTCAGTGTAATTCAATTCAATTAATTAATCTTTTGCTGTGGTGAAAATAAAATATACATGTATCATATATGTAGTAAATCTCATATGGTTTTGACAGTATGTGATCAAGAAGCTGAACCTGAGAACATCATCCAGGCGTGAACGAAGGGCCGCAGAGCAAGAAGCCCAGCTCCTTTCTCAGCTCAAACACCCCAACATTGTCACATACCGAGAATCATGGGAAGGCGAGGATTGTCAGCTCTACATCGTAATGGGTTTCTGTGAGGGAGGAGATCTGTACCACAGACTCAAACAGCAGAAGGGAGAACTGCTACCTGAGAGACAGGTGGTCGAGTGGTTTGTCCAGATTGCCATGGCTCTTCAGGTAAACCATGCATCCGTCTGTTATAACGGGACACTTTTACAGTGTACTGCTTGTAAGTTTGAAAGCAAGTTTACACTTTCACAGTGTTAAAATCTTGTTAATTTCCTTTTATCTGTAGTATTTACATGAGAAGCACATCCTGCACAGAGACCTGAAAACACAAAATATCTTCTTGACCAAGACCAACATAATCAAAGTGGGTGATCTGGGCATCGCCCGTGTTTTGGAGAGTCAGAACGATATGGCCAGCACTCTGATCGGAACACCTTACTACATGAGTCCAGAGCTCTTCTCCAACAAACCATACAACTACAAGGTACAACATGGACACAACTTACAATCACAGTTTACTAACAGTTTACAAAAGGTTTAGCAGACCTTAGTAACCTTAAAGGGACAGTTCACACAAACTAAAAATTCTGGCATCATTTACTCATCCTCAAGGTGTTCGAAATCTGTATACATTTCTTTGTTCCAATGAACACAGAGAAAGATATTTGGAAGAAAGCTTGTGACCAAACAGTTCATGGCCACCATTGACTCCCATAGTAGGAATGGTAGTCAATAGTGCCCAAGAAATGTTTTCTGTACTACATTCTTCAAAATATCTTCTTTTGTGTTCATCAGAACAAAGGAATATTTAAGCATATTTTTATACTATGGTAGTCAATTGTGGCCAAGAACCATTTTTTTTCAAATATCTTTATTTTGTGTTAATCAGAATAAAGACATTCATACAGATTTGGAACTTTTGAATTCAGAATTTTTGCTTTTACTGTTTCTTTAAATTCTTTGTTTTTTTATTTATTTCTAGGGACTGTTAAACTATTTTAATGTAAAGGAACTACAAGTGTTTGCATTTTGTAAAAGCGGCTGTACCAGAACAATAAAAGAAAAACACATGTTGGACACGCATAGAATGAATTAAATATATATAAAAAATATATAAGCTTAAAAGTAATATGAATAGAGAAATATAGCATTGTCTTGTAATATATATATATGAATGGGATGATTCAGGATTTTTACTATGATTTCTGTATGATGATAAGCCCTTTGTGTTTATATTTGCAGTCAGACGTGTGGGCATTGGGCTGTTGTGTGTATGAGATGGCCACTCTTAAACACGCCTTCAACGCAAAGGACATGAACTCACTAGTGTATCGGATCGTAGAAGGAAAGGTACTGGATCATATTCATCATCCTTTTCATTGAAAATGTACATCAGGTGGAACTATTTGCATTCATCACATCTAAAAAGATTTATTAATTTAATAGTGCTATAAATGTCTGTTTGCATTTGAAAACTTCAGATGCGAAAGCCTGTAAGTGCCGTTTGAAATTTTCTACCAAAATTTGTGTTTTTGTCTATGTTAAAGTTTACCATTAAAGTAACTAAGATATAAACATAGGAGTATTATGAGCACTTAGAGGCTTTAGAATTTGAAGTCTCCATTTGTTCACTTGGCAGTTGCTTTAATCCAAGCTAAATTTAGTCAAGGTGTATGTTCAACTACCTGGAAGTCAAACCCAAGACTAATGTGCTCATTATGCAATGCTGTGAGCTCATGTATGTTTATGTTTTTTTAATGGTCAGTTACCGCAGATGCCAAGTAAGTACGACCCACAGCTTGGAGAGCTAATCAAGCGCATGCTGTGCAAGAAACCAGAAGACAGACTGGATGTTAAACACATCCTGAGACAGCCGTACATCAAACATCAGATCTCCGTCTTTCTGGAGGCCACGAAAGAGTATGTGCATTCATAATGTGCCTGCATGTGTATGTGTCCTAACTTTTCCAAAAAAACAGTGCACTTAGTGTGGATGTAAAAAGAATTTGTTAACAAGGATCCTTTTAATGATCCGACAGGAAAACTGCCAAATCAAGGAAGAATGCGGTAAACAGCAAAGCGAACAGCGCCGGTTCGGATTCGTCAGCCAAACCCCACCATGAGCTTAAGCCACAATGTCTAAACTCTAAGTCAAAGAGCTGTGGAAATGAGGTAAGATGATCCGGAAAATGTCATTTGAAATCCTAAAAAAGAAACTTTCTATAAAATTGATCTGTTTTGTTGTTCATATTTTACAGATTGAAGAAAACCACTTGAATCGACAAAGCCCCTGTAATGGCCCAACAGAAAATGCCCCTTCTAACACACACTTGCCCCCCAAATCTCCCAGTCGGGACATTCTTAACTCAACAGGTCAATCTATAGCAACCATAAATAACATAGACATTGAAGTCCAGGAGCAGAAGCACAAAAAAGCAAAACCACCTCAGCCAAAATCCAGCAGCCGTGACGCCAACAAGCCACCATCATTAAACAAGAGGAGAGAGGAGAAAGAAGATGCCCTTCCTCCTCAGACACACCCCCCAAAACAGGTGTTGGGTGTCGAAAGAGCGGAGGAGAAGACGACAGCGAACGGATTGATATCACGAAGCTCCACCACACACAAACCAGCAGACCGATCCAAGAGTCTGACGGAGAATAAGACTCCCGATGTTAGCATGGACCTCAAGGAAGACACGATGAAACTACTGCAGGAGGCAGCCATGCAGAACATACCTCACCCTGAGATCAAAGCTGAGAGTCGGAGAGGTTCAACAGGGGTTGCCGATCATCACAGCATGTGCGTTGTAAGGGACGTTCCTGTTGGAAGTTCAACGGAAGAGAGTGAGGTACAGTACTGTGAAGGAACCGGTCAAGGCTTCTGGTTGGTTGCCTTAACAAGACCCCCAAAAAATGTATGTGACTCTTTCTTAAGTGGAACACTAAAGAAGACATTTTCAAAAATGTGCTTTTGTGTCCATTCAATGGAAGTCAATGGGGTTCAGTGTTGTTTAGTTACCAACATTCCTCAAAATATCTTCTTTTGTGTTCCACTGAAGAAAGAGTCACATACAGGTTTTGATCAACGGGATGAATTTTATTTTGAAGAAAGTCATGCGGATTTGGAATGACATGAGGGTGATTAAATAATGAAAGAACTTTAAGTGTATTATTTATAATTTATGTATAATTTAATATATAAATATATAATATTTTATAAATATACTGTACGTTGTATTGATCATTTCAGTGTGAAAATGTGTGTAGAAATAAATGGTTAGTAATTAAGACCCAAAGTATTTATTTTCTTGCAGGGAAGTCTAGAGTCCACAGAGAAACTACTCAAACCTGTTCCTGTGATCTTGATGGTAAAAGACATATTATCTCATCAAATAAATGATTCAAAGCGTATTACTTGAAGGTATTAACACATCGTTTTCTAAAAACATTTAGGAGCCGACCAATTCAGAGCCCACTGCATCTATCCCAGATCAGAGCAAACCGGTTCTTCATCCCTCATCCTCTGAGCCGTCTGTTTCACGTCAGCGCAGACAGAAGAGAATCGAGAGCCTTGATGAGAATAATGTGAGTGACGTGGACGATGGAATTTATTTCCATTCTTTGTTCATTGTATTTTACAATGACAGTTCTGCTCCTTGATTCTGATTGGTTGAGCCCGGTTCTAAGCCGTTATAAAATACCTGCTTCATAACTGTTGACCGCATTTAATAGAATAAATATCAAATAATTTACTTTATTTCATGAAACCTTACTACGCATATATATATATATCATATATTTTATAAAAGCATTAAGCCCTGTGAAGCAGTGGGTTACAAGTGCATTTTATAACAGATAAAGCCGCGGTCACCCCTGATTTTCGTTCCATTGACTTCCATTCATATGCATGTAAATACATCAGACCGAAACGCAAGCCAGTCCGAAGATATTTCGCTGCGTAGCAAAGATCAAGTTTGGTGAATTCTGACCTGCGAATTCGCGTCACGTGAATGAGTGAGCCCGAAAGAAGATCAAAACGTCCATTTTCGTTCCACCGATCAAACGAATTTCGCATGCTCAAAGTCACGTCTGACCACGGCATAAGGGGGTTTTAGGCAACGCTCTTAGCTGTTATAATATAAAGCAATAAGCCCCAAGAAGCAGTGGGTCAAGTGCATTTTATACAGCTAAACCCCCTTAAAAAATGCACTTGTAACCAGTGTTGGGTGTAACTAGTTACTGAGTAATTAGCTACTGTAATTTAATTACTTTTCCCTTGAAAATGTAAATTAAGGGATTACTGTTATTTTTTTCTGTAATACAGGTACTTCTGATGTAATTGAAGTAAATACTGTATAATATATTCAATAGTATAAATGACTTCAAAATTATGAGTCTAACATATCCTTCTACATTTGTATACTTTGGTCAGTTAATAAGAATAATTGATGTAGTTATTTATTATTTATAGAATTAATTCAATAAGCCGTTCCATGTCTATCCCTAAATCACTTAACTAATCATAGTTGATGTAGGATATAGAAAGTAGTTAGTAATCAGTAATTAAATACTTTTTGGAGAGAGTTATTTGTACAGTCATCTAATGACACTATTGAATATGTAATTAGTAAGTAGTTATTAATTACTTTTCCAGAGTAACTTACCCAACACTGCTTGTAACTCTGTTCCGCAGGGTTTATTGCTTTTTATAAAACGGTTAGTCCATTTTCGTTACAAGGTTTCATTAAATAAAGTGATATCCATGCTATATAATCTGGTCAGGAGTTATAAATCTGGGTATTTTATAACGGCTCAGACCTCGGCTCAACCAATCAGAATCTCGGACCAGAATTGAGCGTTTTATAATGCACTGTAACCCACTAATTCTCAGGGGTTTATTGCTTTATTACACCGTGTGATTGTGGTATTATTCTATATGATTTTAATATTTGAAACAAATGAAACTAACTTTTTCTGATTTAACTTGGATGTCCAGATACAAATGGGGCCTCTGTAACATATATACCTGCCAAAGACTGATATCATTACTATGATCTTTTACTTCAGATAAAAGCAGTGCCCAGACCTCTGCCACTTCTTCCTGAAGTCATATCATCAGGGTCCAGTCAACAGAACAGGAACTTGGATAAATCCAAACCTAGTGGTCCATCATCTTCCAACAAGAACCTCCCAGAAGAACAGGTGACATGGCAGAGACTTTAAAGAATATATTTTACTGCTTTATACATTTGTAGACTGTCTATATACAGTCTACAAATACAGCTGTATAACTACAGCTGCTAACGGTTTCCACTTTACATCCAGAATCGTCCACTGTCTGCCAGGGAGAGGAGAAGACTGAAGCAGTTGCAGGAGAACTCAAGACAACAAGGTTGGGCGGGCGATATAATAATTCTCAAATATTCATGAATTCAGTCAAAGTAGACAAATTAATTTGTATAATGCCAAACTAAGTGATCTGGAAATCAAAAACAACCGTATGAGACCAAAACAAGATCTGAGTCAACTTTTGTGAAATTCAGGGAGAGTGAATGTGAAGACAATTAGCATCTGCTCCGCTTTTTTTTTTTTAATGATCCTTAAGAACTGGATCAAAGCGAGACATTTCTGCATGCGTCCATTAGAATGCATGAGGGGTCCGAGAGCTGTTCACTGTGATCAAAGCACAAAGGTGCAGCATACATGAATTAAGATCTGGTGAATCGTGTACGGTCTCAATTGTTTATGATTCCTATCCCCTTTGAAGCAGCGTCTCATGCCCCCTCATTAGACTTGAAGCAGACAGACCAGCCAGATTGCCCGAGACCTACAGGTACCAGCACAACCACGGAAACGCAAAAGGTATTGACAACACACACTCTATATAGCTGCTGTATACATTTAATGAGCGTTTGAAACAAAAACCTTAACATGACTATTCTCGATTGTCATTTCTTAAGACAGCTTTGTAATGCATAAATCGTTACAAAGCAAACGCTGTATGACATGAAACGTTGACGTTTATCCGTGTGTCAGGAGAGGAAGACCTCGTGTAGACAGTCTGATGAAGATGATTGTAGCTCTTCTACCAGCTCCACCGAGCGTTCTGAGGGAGACTACAGAGAACGGTAACACCCTACTAATGTATACTTAATACATGTATACAAGAATATCGGACCGGGTGGTTAACGTTTGTGTTCATGCAACTTGCATCACTTATTGTTATTTTAGAAAGCGTGACACCAGCGAGATGCAAGACTTGGTTCATATGATGACACAGACATTAAACATGGATTCCAGAGATTTGTCATTAGAGACAGATGTGCCAAGATGCCATTCTACTCTGGAGCCTGAGTTCAGACTGAATAGGAAGTACAGGGACACCCTGATGCTTCATGGGAAAGCCAAAGACGGACACGGACACTTCCAGATCAGTGATGTTCCATTAGGTAACAATTCACCTGACATCTTTTTTGTTTTGACAGCTAGCTATGCAGGAACATTTTGGTTACTCATCTAATTGTATATAAAGTAAAACAGCTTCATTAGGCTAGTGATATGACTGGGTTTTACATCTCATATGTGTACATAATTGCAAAAATATTTTATTAATAACTTTTGATTTCTTGGAAATTAATATGAGGGAAAATTGTGCACATTAAAGTCATTAACTTTTGGGTGTGTGGTTCATTTACAAAGACATATCACCCCAAATGCTTAAATTTCTTTTTTTTAGATGACAGCACGGGTCCTGCAAAGGTCAGGAGAATGATCGAGCATCTGCGTACAGATGTGGTGAAAGGTCTCGGCGTAAAGCTGTTGGACAGAGTTCTCGATATAATGCAGGAAGAAGATGAGGACAAGAGAGAGGTAAGGCAGGAGATATTGCGTCTGCTAAAAAATGACGGTGTAATATTGGTATGCTAGTATAGTTTCAAAGAGGCTAAATTTGTGTTCAAGGTGTCATTGAGCATTTTGTCCTATGCAACTAACATTGATTGTAACCTTGATAGTGGAAGTTTTCGATTGTATCATGATTTATTTTGTCTTGTTATATGTACTGCTAATGATTCTTTATGCTGTCTTTTTATTTAGCGTTTACTGCAACAGCAAATGGGAGAAGAGAAATACAAGCTGTATGCTGTAAAAGTGCGACAGTTGAAGTTTTTTGAGGACGTCACTTTTAAAGACTGAGATGCACACGAGGAATCTTCTGAAATGGCATTACTGCGGACTTACCAGAAAAACACTATTCACTGAAGCCAATATCAACATTCACTGTTTATATGTCTTTGTAAACTTATAATGATAAGACTTTTACACTAGTTATGCCAGAAAGCTGATGTTTTTTGCACCTTTCAAGTTCACAAAGATGGAAAATGACACTTCTTTTTTTCTGTTAGTAATGTGAATTTATGCTGTGTAGATAGCAAACCTGATCTTAATTGCAGAACAGACTGAAAATAGTTGAATAGGTTTTTATATTTTGTTTTTCTGGAGAAACTGTATATTTATACTATGAATAATGTGAATCAATAAGTAATGATTTATAATAAATTACATTTTTAGGTATTGTAGTGTGCTGTTCTTTTGCACCATCACAGCTTCAGTCAAACAAATAAGCACCACAAACAAATGTACCAAACACAGAGCAGACATATTTATTACATATTCAAAATCTTCAAGCAGTAAATAGAAAAATGTATGGATTTTTATATAGATGTTGTATATTTTTCATGTATATCCATAAGGGTTTGCTTTGCCAAATCTGAACTAACAATGCATGTAAATCACTTGTGTTTCTTTTTCTTGAGGTTCTCCTGAGGTTTTTCACGAATCTCTCCCGCTGTCTCAGGAAGAGGAGGCTGCCAGCTGAGAGGATTTTTCCTGTACACTGGCCAGGGAGGAAGTGTGAGCTGAGGAAACAGAATGCAACAATATTAGTCACCATATTAGAGAAATATCAATGTTGCCAATTTGCTTATAGCAGACATACCAAACAGGATAGTGCAAATCCGGCTAACATTATGTAGACGGTCCACCCAAACTGCTGAATAAATAAGCCATAGATGAAGCCGATGACCTGCAGGGTGAACAGAAGCAGGTCAGAAGACTGCTAATGATGGCTGTGATAGTGAAGGTGCTGCTGTCATTACTTACCGCTGACACCAGAATTACTCCTTGGAAGATTTGCTCTGCGAGTTTCTGCCCTTTATAGTCCTTCAAATAATCAGATACATTTATATAAGTTGTCTCACTAAAAAGGCATAGATTTCTGTAATATAACCTACGTTATATGTTTATGTTTATATTCATATTATATATATATATATTTCATATTTGATGCAAAAGGGGAAATACAGTGATGACTCCAACACAGAGGAAACAAAATGATGTAGCGTATATATTTGCAGCTGTAACGTTAACGCTATTGCTAATGCGTTAGCTGGTAACATATGTCAACACCTTATACCCCCTAAAGCTTTTAAACTCGCAATATTATCACATGCATGCAGATTTGAAGTATTTATCCCCATCGTAAATCTTACCATATGCGTCGGGATGGACTTAAACATAGAAAGCATTGTGAAGTGTTTTAATAAATCCGCTAGATGCTTCTTTTCAATGGAGACTGGTGATTTCCTGTTTGAAATGTGTACGTAGAATTTCTCAGGACCCTTCACAAAATACTTCAAAAGTGCTCAAATGCGCATATAAGCGTACTATATAACATACAAATGCTCCAGGATTTTTTCTTTCATGTTTTAACGCTATATATTTTTTATTAGAGTCTCAATTTAATCAAAGTAAGAAAAGTCTTTTTTTTGTATCAGGCAGTATTCTAGACGCAATCTTCAGGCCATTTATGGTCATGGGCGTGTTTAATGACGTCGTGGCCACGGTAAGGGTTAGATCTGCAGCTCATTTGAATAGACACAGCTTGTGTGTGACTAGTTGCTGTGCTCTATGACTATAGTGTATAGATCAGTAAAAGCTCGGTCTGCGCTGGCGTGTTCACTGTCCAGTCTCACACACTGAAGGTAACTGGCTTGTTGAGTTGGCGTTTTGGAAGAACCAACGGGAATCAAAACGTTATAGCGACTAAGGTTTGCAAACACTTTTGTACATGCAGCACACATGCTTTTTCCCTTTTTACAATAAAGTGACTTTTTTACATTGTGCATGTAAATACACATTTGAAATCCCCCCCTGCACTTTATAAACTTTGCTTGTGTTGTTTTCTTGTTCCTGTTTAGGACTGTGCCTGACCAAGTGCCATGACCTTACGGAGGGGTGAATATATATTAGTCTTTATTAAGTATGAAACATATTAAAAACACACAACTAATATAGCACTTGTCTCCTCTACTCCAGTGAACGTGGTCATCCTCGTGCTGCTTGCCATCGCCTTTATAATTGTTGTGCATCGCAATCTGCTAAATCTGAACGATTTTCTGAAACAGGAAAATCCAGGTACAAGCCTGTTCATGTTACTGCGGTTTTACAAAACTTTCTTTTCAATCCTAAAATGGTTATTTCTGTGTTTTGTGTGCAGATACGGTGGCAGGAATGCTGCTGCCGTTTGAGACCGATTTTCTATCCAATCAGAAGGTCAGTAGGGCAGGAGAAGAGATCCCGGTGCTCATCACCGCTCCAGAGGACCGACTGGGTGCTGCTGTCACCGCTATGAACAGCATCTACCAAAACACTAAAGCCAATGTGCTTTTCAACATTGTGACCCTAAATGAGTCTGTTGATCATCTTAGGTAACTAACACATGAATTACTCCATAACTAGTTTCTCTAAACAATTATTACAGTTGCTTGTGATGTATTTGTGTTACATACTTTATATGATTTTGCCAATTCTGTGTAAAACTATATCGAATTTATAATCTTAATTTAGACAAGAATGCATTAAATTAAATTGGACTTTCTTTTTTTTATTGTCGAAATTCATATGAAAATATGTATTGGGGTGTAATGTTTGCAGTTTGGTAAAAGTACATGTTTAATTTAAGTTAATCATTGTGAATTTACAACTGCAAATATTATACAGTGTAATTATTAAAATGCAATGTTGCAAATAAAATTAGTCATTCATTACTTTAAGTAACTTACCCGATACTGAATACATAATTGTTTTGTTTAAAAATAATCATCAAATGTGTTTCTTCTTTCAGAACATGGATGAGTAAGACTGATATAAAACACAAAATTATAGTGTTCGATCCTAAGATCCTTGCGGGAAAGGTATCTGAAGACCCTCAGAAGGGGGATGCTCAGAAACCGGTAATGATGCATTTTTCTGTGTATATTACATTAACACTACATTCGTATGTGAACATTTATTGTGATAATGTTTTTGTGTTGGTGATGTGTTTTTAGTTGACCTTTGCCAAATTCTACATGCCAAAGTTCTTGCCTGATGCGGAAAGGGCAATATACCTGGATGATGATGTAATTGTACAAGGTGAAGTGCAGATAATTTTTTTTGATAACATCAAAATCTGATATTTGGAACTTTTATGACATAAACTAAATGTGTCAAATTATTGGAAGATAAATCCTTTGTGGAATTTTGTTTGCAAATGTGGGAGTATAAGATGTACTTCCTGTCTATGTTCAGGGGATATTCGGGAGCTTTTTGACAGTAGTCTGAAGTCGGGTTACGCGGCAGCTTTCTCTGAAGATTGTGATTCTACGTCATCCAAGACCCTCGTCCGAGGAGCTGGAAATCAGGTGTGTTTATGAAGTTAACAAGAATAACATATCTTAACGTATACAAAATCACATATATTTTTGCTTTAAAAAATTCCCCCTGTACTTTACCTTTACAGAACAGCTATATGGGCTTTCTAGACTTCAAAAAAGAGGCGATCAAGAAGCTCGGAATGAGAACGAGCACCTGCTCCTTCAATCCTGGAGTCATTGTGGCCAATTTAACTGAGTGGAAACAGCAAAATATCACCAGTCAGCTTGAGTTCTGGATGGAGCGCAATGTCAAGTTAGTTTTGTGATTTACTAGTTTCACTAAGTGTCTTATCCGACTTGACTCATTTGCTTCAAAATCTCCTGAATAGTTTGCTAATATCAGTTGAAATCCTCTTTATACATCATGACTGTTAATGGCAACCCTGGTTGCTTTTTGTCCTCTAGGGAGGACCTTTACAGCAAGACTCTTGCAGACAGCATCTCAACCCCGCCTTTGCTTATTGTTTTCTACAAGCATCACTCCAGCATCGATCCCATGTGGCACGTCCGACACCTTGGTAAACAATTTACCGTTGCTCTAGCCTACACAGGAGTCATGAGTATGTGAATGTATTAATCCCATCAATTGAATTTGTTTTGAAGGGGCAACCGGAGCAGGGAAACGGTACTCTCTTCAGTTTGTGAAAGCTGCCAAACTTCTCCATTGGAATGGACATTATAAACCGTGGGGCAGGACCACGTCTTTCTCTGACATTTGGGACAGGTGGTACATTCCGGATCCAACAGGTAAATTCCACCCGATCCGGAGACCCACGGAGGACAAATAAACTCCGATTCGGATATCAACTCTTGCGATGCCAGCTTACCAAACTATTTTGGTGACTGATATTTTAATTGGAAGAACACGAAACATCTTGTTCTGGGATGTTCAGATGAAGTCTTGATGTAAACCATGGAGCCCGTTTTAAGTGTTTGGAGTCATGATCAAAGATAATAATTCCTACATGTCTGGGACCAACATTCAACAGAAATGCACTACCTCAGCATTTCTCATCTTACAAACTAAACACACTAATACTTTTGTCTGTCACATACACATTTTGTCATTTTTATATCTAAAGCTTGATACATCTTAGTCGAGAGAAAACACTCTTGTTAAATGTTCAGGTTTGTTTACATTTCTATGAGTGCATGTATATTTTAATACTGATCAGCTCTGTAATGTATCCAAAGTATACCCAGTGTTGTCCTCCAAAAGCCGAGGAGAAACCATGCCGAACTGTAAATGATGAAAATGTTGTAGCGGAGACTCCAATAAAGTTTAATATAGGTTTTATATGCAGTGGTACAGTATGAACTATTTTGTCAAACTGTAATCTTATACATATTTAATTATGTATAATACATTTTGACAAAAAATCAGGGTTTGGACCATTACAGAAATACACATTCCACAATAAACAGTCAAAAAAATGTTGCGGTTGAATCTCAGTTGACTTTCATCTGTCACACACAGAGGTGCCATTTTACACAAAATCTGTATTGAAATCATATGCATCAACATTGTTGCTCTGTTGCAATGAAGTCAAGTCAGTGTTGATGGGAACAATCTTCACCCTTTTTTTAGCTGGTTTGCCTACAGAAGAGGTAAAAAAAAACAGTAAGATTAACAATAGAATATAGTCAGGAAAGAGGAAGCAAAAGAACAGAGTTCTTAAAAAAACAGACCTTTTCTCTTCTGTGTCGATTCCTGGATCTGTGTCACTGATGCTGCAGCTGGGGTTTCAACCTCGGGCTAAAGAAACAAATTGTGTCAATCAATTTCCCGGCATTAGTCACACTACATTATAAAACATTACAGAAATGTATGTACATCATCCTGTCGATAACTATTTATAGTTAAAAAAAATCATTACAGAAATTTTTCTCCCATTGTAACTGTATTACAGTAAATGTCTTTGTCTAGTGTAAAACCATTCAAAACATCTTTGATAACATTCAGACTGCATCCAAGACTTGAGCTTGCACATTTTTAACAGAGCAGACCCCTCAATTCTCATGATCTCAGATAACAGAAATCTCTCCAGAGGTAATGTTATACAAATATAAAATACCTTTTCTGTGTTGCTGATCGTGTCCATCTCTTTCACTTCTGCCGTTACCGCAGTCTTCGACTTCGTCTCTGCAGTACCAACATTCAGCACACCAGTAGTGGGGCCCTTTGAGTTAAAACTGATACTGCTGGATAAATTGGGGGACCGCACACCTAGAAACAGGTACATTAATGTCAAATATAAAATTAATTTAGTACTGATTAATTTAACCAAGCAAAAAAAAACACTACACAAGAGCAAGGACTGTGCACATATCAACAGTTGAAAGATGATATTGACAAAAAAAAGTCAACATGAGGTCAATAAGCTTGAGTCGTGTAGCGTGAGATGATCTAGAGAAGATCGTATTTGAGACGTACGTTTAATAACATCCTCATTTGCCTTCCTCACTTTGTCCATGTCCAGACCTGATCGCAAGTCATTAACTATGTCATCAGAGAGGTAAGAGGGAAGATCCTGTCGCTCTGGAACTCTGCAGTGGTAACTTAGCTTAGCCCTGTAAGGACATCACACACACATCAGCAATGATATTTCAACACCACAATATATATGTTATGATGACTATTACATAAAACAAACCCTGTCCAGTCATTGAGGAACGTGGTTGCTGCCAGCTCTGTGTTCGGAATGCCACCTTTCTGCAGAAAGCCTCGCTTTTGGGCAAAGGTGGTAAGGAACTCCAATGAGTTTCTGTAGTTTGGGACATTAAACTGTAGCATTACCTGAAAGAGAGACAAAGAGGTTTGAAGAACTACTTAGAAGAAAAGTTCAATTAAAACTTAAGTTGTCAATTTACTATTATAAACAGTAATATGAACTATTTCTTTCTTTAGTAGAACATAAAGATGATAAATTGAAGATTGTATGGAAACGTGTCTGGTTCTCATTTAATTTATGTTTAAATGTGACATGAATTATAAAATCTGATCCTCACATGCTGCTGATCACACTGTTTGAGTAAAGTGTTGACCGCCTCTAGCGCACTCTTCTCATTCTCCTCCACCTCCAGACTCCTCAAAGCCATCACGTCTCCCGGGTTACCTGGAGCCGCCACTATCCCTGGGCTGTCAATCATCTTCACTTTCTTAGAAATATGCACCTCCTGCATACATCTGTGCAGAAGAAAACTGGAATTTAGGGGTGGTGTATCGGTGCCTTCATAGTACATGCGTTTGAATAAATTGTGGGATCTGAAGCTCAGGGTTGGACTGAACACATCACATTGTGGTCAGATCAAACATTTCATCATTCTTCAGAAAAGCTTTACCTGGTCAATCCCCTCTGTATGCCAGCATGACACGCTCTGATGTCTTTTAAACTGTTGATGATGCTGCTCTTTCCAACATTAGGAAACCCTGGAGAGACAGAAATTCACACGATCATTGTGAAGAGTCGAAATTGGATTATTTACACAAAACTCATAACTTCTCCATTTTAAAACACACAAGATGACTGTAGTTTATTCAGTTTGAAGCAAATCTTACCGACAACACCGACTTTGAGCATTTTCTCGTCATCTTTCCCGTTGGCAATGTCAGTAAGTGTTTGTAGAAGAGAATCGCCTCCCAAACATGTAGCTGCTCGACTGTGATCCAAAACATTTAATCTCTGTTTTTTCTGTTGCTGTAAAACAGAACATGACATTGATTTGCCATTTTAAAAACCATAAAACTGAGAGTTGGAAAGAAGAACAAGTGACCAATATCTAACATCAACTCTACCATACATTTTGTTTCTTAAGCTAAAATTGGACTAAAAATCTTTCCGTTTGATCTAGCTACACTCTTAAAAATAAAGGTTCACAGCGATGCCATAGAAGAACCATTTTTGGTTCCACAAATAACTATTCAGTGAAAGGTTGTTCAAAGAACCATTTCTTCCTTACTTTTTCATTATCTGAGGAACCTATTGCGCCACAAAGAAGCTTTTGTGAAGCTGAAAGGTTCTTCGGATGTTGAAGGTTCTTCATGGAACCATTTAGAGAAAAAAGGTTCTTCAAAGAACCTTTTGAAGCACCTTTATTTTATTAAGAGTAAATATTTTGCAAAATTTAAGGTCCTACTTTGGTTTATGGATTGTCCAAGAACAAGTTTACTTGAATACACGATGTATAAACACTTTCTAATAATATGGAGTTATTGTCACCTTACTTATTGACTGACTCTGAAATGATTAGTTCGCCCATTCATCTGTCTAATCCCCTCTGTCAGCCTACTCTGATCTGATTGGTCAGAAAGTCTAGTCCGCTATGATTGGTCTACTGCATGCAGTGTCCCAAATGGAATGTAGGCGGGCATTACACGGAGTGACACAAATCTGAACCAGAACTGAAATTAGAACGACAGACGAGTCGTTCGCTTGATCCAGAGTCGACTCCTTTCCCCAAGACTTAACTTTGTTATTCGTTCACTTTCAGCTTTACATCTGGGCAGACAGCTAACAATTTCACACAGCAACATAAAACACTGTCATTTTAAGGACATTGTAATTGGTAATCTCCATGAGTGTTATGGCAAAAACAGCCCCTCCAGTGATAATCTTTAAAGATCGACAATTGTTTTGAATGGATTCTGTTTCACTTGGAAAGATGTCACAGCAACATACCACAGTTCTGTCCTGCAGATGTGTTGACGCTTTAAAGACAAAAGTTGGACATTCGGCTTCAAGATAACCGACCCACTTCTCCAGGTTCTCTTTAGGAACAAGATCTACAAAACAGAAATGTGTTTTCATTACTAGCTTCCACAGTGATGATCAGATAACTGAAGGTGAAAGGCAACACTGAGACTTTACCTATTTTGTTCAGCGTTAACAAGAGCCTTTTCTTTCCACTGTGTTTCAAGATGGCTTCCTCTAGCTGAGGGCAACGGCAACCCAGAGGGTCCCTAGCATCCAGAACCATCAGTATCACATCAGACGCTTCGATCACCTGCACAGGGATTTCAGTAATGTAAGATCAGACTCAAGATCACATTTAAGTGATAGTTCAACCAAAAATTTAAATTTTGTCATCATTTACTCAGCCTCATGTCGTTTCATACCTGTATAAATTACTTTGTTCTGAAATATATATTTGGAAGAACTTTAGCAATTTTCAATCCTGTGACATCATTGATGCCATAGTAGGTCAAATTAAGTGGTAGTCAAAGGTGCCCCAGAACTGTTTTTTTATAATAAATTCTTTAAAATATCTCATTTTGTGTTCAACAGAACACCTATTTTTTCCTAATATAGTAAGTAGTGTGATGATGTCACAGAACTGAAAATTGCTATCATTCTTACAAATATCTTTCTTTGCGTTTAACAGAACAAATAAGTTTATACAGGTTTAAAACAACCGGAGGGTGGGGAAATGATGACCGAATTTGTAATTTTTGAGTGAACTTTCCCTTTCAACAAACACGTGTTAAAACAATAAACGTAAACCTATAAACTTGCCTTGTTCAACTCGCTGCATCTGAATGATTTGGCACTCTTCTGTTTAGCTACTGCGGCTTTTGTTTCTTTAACTTTTTCTACCTACAAAATGAAAAATAAAGTGAGAGGTAAAACAAACGAAAGGTAGTTCAACTAACACGAATACATTGGCACTTTTCTCACCTTTTTAGCCTTCTTGGCTGCAGGTTCGCTGGCTGCCTCTTTGTCCTTTTTCCTCTTCACAGTTTTTTCTTGCTGTTTTGTCACCTTGTTTTGCTGTTTAAGTGCTTCGAGCTTCAAACAAAAACGTTACATTGTTACTATTAGACATCTTGCTTATGCCATTTGGCAGATGTAAATCCAAAGTGACTAAAGGATCGTACCTCCTGTTTTCTATGCTCAGCTTCTCGAAGCACCTCCTCTTTAAAAGGAGCGCTGTTTGGTACTCCAACATCCTTTTTCGGCCTTCGACTTGTGCCTTTCTTCTTCGCCTCTTTCTTTAGTTTACGGTTGTGCTCCCGAACCTTCAGATGAAAAATAACTTACACACTGCCCATACACAACAGTACTTACAACATTGCTAAAAATATCAACTTACATTTATTACAAAAATATGACAAACCATCAGCTGTTGAGCATTAACACATTTATAAAATGTCTTTATATAGTGTGTTTTGGGACTTTGTCTGGTTGGATTTAATGGTGTTCTCATGTGACATAAATTAGCATCCCAACAATAGCACCCCAACACATTAAGTTACCAGTAAAGACCATAATAGTTTCCATTAAAACCAACACAGTTCATATTTTAACCCTTAAATCCAAAAACATTACCGTGGTGCTGTTATTATATACACAACCTATGTTGGATGTATTTATAACACTTATAGTAAATATAATCTCTTACCCTCTTCTGTATTTTAAAGCGTCTGGAGCACGAGATGCGTTTGCTCGCCTTCTTTAACTCTACAAAACAGACACGTGTCGCTCATAAACATTTATTTAAACACATTAACTGCAATATATCAGTTTATACTAGTTTATCTGCGCCTTACCGTAAAAAATCACACAAATCTCAAAGCAAGTTTAGTTATTTAACGTTCTTATACTCACTCGGTCTCTTCATGTCTATCCAGCACGCGCTCCTGTTGCCTCAGTCGCACAGCGCAGCACGTGGGACTCTTCCTCACTTCCGCTTCCGCTTTCAGCGCTGCATAGGGTTAATTTTTTCCCTCTCGCATTCTTAATAAATCAGACAGTCAGTCAGCCTCAGTGTTGAATGCGTCTCGGTCCTCAGACAGCTCTCAGATCAGACTCTGACGGTAAGGCCGCAGTTCACGACACCGTAGCGCGCGCTCTCTTCGTGTTGCAATAAAGCTCGCGCATCATCATGCAGTGTTGCATGGGCCTGTACGTGCATTAGTGTGTGTGTGCGTGCGCGCGCGTGCGCGTATGTGTGTTAGTGTGTGTCTTTGTTTTTATCCGTGTGCTGATGCATGTGTCATCATGCTTAACATTACTGTCCCATCACAATCATCATCATCGCCAAAACAGCTATCCTGCACGTGCACCAAACCATGTCAGTGCTGTCTGACTGACTGTAAATGATTAGAGATGATATCAGATGCATCTGATTAAAGATTCATGCATTCTTTCATATCTTGCATCCTCTTCTGGACATCACTTACTGTGTTATAAAGCTGAGAAGGGTTTGTATGACATCATCAGTTTATATTGATTTTCACTTTTCTTGTGTTGTTTTATTTCTGTACATCTTCCCCATGGATGTCATGATATATCATCAATGGCCTATCAGTTGTCACACACCCTGTTAGCTGTTTGTTAAGATGGTATTCCTGTCAACTGGTGTGACACTAACAAGATGTCCATTCATCTACAACAAAAGCAATGATAATCTATTGGGTGTAATTAATAATCACTCAGTTTTTTCTTTGTATTAATTACTGTACAAAAAGGTACCATTGTGACCGCAGTAAGTTGCTAGACATTTGGGATATCACAATATTTTGTGAAGATTTCCACGACTTGACTATCGTGGCCAAAATTCATTCTAAATACAGTCATCAGCGTGAAAGACTAAACAATTGTATTAATTATATTCATTTATAAATAAATATAAACTTGTTTTCTTTCCAAAATTCCAGGTCTGAAAACAATGCATTGTTTTGTTGCTTTTAACAAGTTTGTACCGTTTTCTGCAAATGGAGTAAATACAAAATATAAAACAATATTTGAATTGGGAATTTGGGGGAAATGTTGTCAGAGGTCCACAGAATGAAACAAAAAAGATAATTTTACCTGAGCACCAACCTATAAATAGTCAATTTAAGAAACTGAATATAATTTTGGAATGGTCTCTTCATTTTATTAATAAAACAGGTATTGTCGATGCGACGCAACACAAGACAATAGAACTAGTGATGCAACGATATGTAAATTTTGGCCCATAACCAATAATTCTTTAACATTGGAATGCGATAACTGATATATTGGCCGATATAATGTATCAAAATATTAATATAAAATTCCCTAAGACTGAAACAAAAGGCAAAACGTGAACAACTGCTTTTGTTTGAAAACATTTAGTGTAGAAAACAAGGTAACCATTAGTTCTTTTTTTCCCTGAAAATCATGTACCAAGCCTACTTTACACTACACTAGTTAAAGATTCTTTAACTTTCAAACTTTTCTGTTGCATATTTATTTTTAATAAACAAATTATAGATGTTCTTCCAGAGTAACCCAGAAAAAAAAACTTTAATAGCCACATGTCTAACAGCTCTCCAGACTGAAAGCATTTAGACAGCTCTGTGATTTAAACAATAATCTATTGTTCCTATAATGCTCGGATTCATACTATATCTACATATTGAACCTACATCAACAATGTTCTGATAATAGCAGTAAGTGAATGATCATGACAG
Source organism: Triplophysa dalaica (assembly GCF_015846415.1). Taxonomy (NCBI): domain Eukaryota; kingdom Metazoa; phylum Chordata; class Actinopteri; order Cypriniformes; family Nemacheilidae; genus Triplophysa; species Triplophysa dalaica. Next base: position 15,339,749 of record NC_079562.1, read on the forward strand.
AAATACAGTACTCTGTTGTATTTTAACTGTGAGAAGTGTGCAGCTGAAGAAGTTTAACCAGAGGGAATGGTTTTTGATTATCGGCCGATACCGATAACATTAAAAATGACCATTTATCGCCCAATACCGATATGGCCGATAATTTATCGTGCATCCCCAAATAGAACGCATTTAGAACCCATTCAAATTTTACATTTTGTATTCGATCAGATGGTATTTAGATTAGCGAAAATTAGCCTAACCAATTAACAGTTTTATTATTTTGAATAATAAAACTTTAGTACCCACAAATTAACCATACTTTTACAACAGTAAGCTTAGTTTATCCTTGAAATGTATACTTAAACAGTGGTTAAACAAAGGGTAATGTAATCATGTCATATCAAGTCATAATTAATCGAAACCTTGACATAAATTCAACATTTTTTTCGTAATCTAAAATAAACATTTTGCATTTTGTTGTGTTGTATGCCCTCTATACAGTGTAACCATGTTGATAACAGTTATCTTAGTTTAACTGTAGTTACAGTTATGCTGTGTTCACACCAAACGCAAAGCATCGCGTTCCACGCTCTTTATTACTCGCGGGAATAGTTCGTTATTTTCGTGCAAGTAAAGCGAAAAACATCTTGCAACAAGGAGCGTCTTCATGCGTCCAGACATGTCAAACAGTAGGTGTCAATGAGCTCTTTGCACACATTTCTTGCTCGATTAGGAATTTTTTATATTGTGAGGAAGATGCGATTGATGCGCGTTCATGGCCCAATTCGTGTCCTTCACATTGCCCGGCTCGAGTTTGCCTCGTTTCGCGTCATTGCAATGACTTTAATGTAATTTACTCGTTTAATTCGCGTTTGGTGTGAACCCAGCATTACTGTAATAACTTGTGTAAAGAAATATGTAACTGTGGTCTTTTTATAGAATAATGTACTAAATATTAGTACAGTAGCAATAATACATTTCAGGATATGTTTAACAATAACTAGAAAGAAATTTCCATTTATTTACTGAATATTAATTATTTGTGTCAGTAATCCAATCTTTTTGATTGTGTTTAAAGTCCTTTGAGATGGGCTCGAAGCGACGGAGAGCCACTTCTCCGTCCAGCAGTGTGAGCGGAGGAGATTTTGAGGACAGTCAGACCCCGTCCATACCTTCAACCAGCCGAAAGAGGAGAAGAATCACAAACATTCCCACTGTTGACCCTGTGAGTTCAAAACACAGTTACACTACATTTAAATTTAAACATTTGACAGGGGCTTTTATAAAAAAATGAAACGGTGTTTTCTAACAGATTGCTGTGTGTCATGAGCTGTACAACACTATCAGAGACTACAAGGATGATCAGGGTAGAATGCTTTGTGAACTTTTCATAAGAGCACCAAAAAGAAGGTGAGTGGAATAAAACATGATTTTTGTGTTTAGAGAAATTGCTGTTACGTTTTATAAAGAGATGTGAAAAATAGATTCACAAAGTGTTTTATGTGTTTTAACATCATGTTGTTAAACACAAACACACCGATTTTTCTGCAGGAATCAGCCGGATTATTATGATGTGGTGTCTCAACCTATTGACATGATGAAGATCCAGCAAAAGCTGAAGATGGAGGAGTATGATGATGTTGAGCAGCTCACAGCAGACTTTCAGCTCCTTTTCAACAATGCCAAGACGTATTACAAAGTATGTTTTTAAAACAAACACACTTCACTGTAGTGCAGTATGTCCAAAAAATGCCAGATGTGATTCTAAAATGTATCATTATTTTGTATTTCCTGTGGCTGTTATTCTATATTTTGTATGCATATGACAAAATACGTCTATATTTCTTATTTCGGTCTTTTAGATCTGACATTCATAGACATACGCTAACACCAAAAATCTACTTTTTACTAAAATCCTGAAAAATTTTACTTTTTCCTGTGCAGCCGGAGACTCCGGAGTTCAAGGCGGCGTGTAAACTTTGGGATCTGTACATCCGTACCAAAAATGAGTTTGTGCAGCGTGGGGACTATGATGAAGATGATGACGATGGTGAAGATGCACAAGAAAACCCTGCAGGGTCCACCGAGGAGGAGGTCAGACCACAGAGCCCAACCCTCAAATCTCGCAGAATCATTTCAGAAGTCATGGTCATGTGTGGTTTGTGTGTTTTTACAGTCCGTCTCAAGCCTTAAGGAAGTTCTCACGCAGCTTCTGGATGCTGTGCTGACATACACAGAACATGGACGTGTCATCAGTGAACTGTTCCAGAGACTTCCCTCTAAAGTGGTACGTTTACCAATTTTAGATTCAGTTAGATTTGTGAATAGGGCCGATTCTAATATTTAAAGTGCCGAACAATGCGTTGAAGACATATATTTGATCGGTTGATGTGTTCTCTGCGGATCAAACGCATAACCTGTTTTACAGGAACACTTTTACATAAACTCTATTGACTGGACTGTTTATGTGTACATCATAATTATTTGTGTTTTTCTTCATTATCAGCAATATCCAGATTATTATGCTATTATTAAGGAACCAATAGATCTGAAGACCATTGCACAGAGAATACAGGTCATTTTACTCACTTCACATTCTCATGTCCAATACTGCGGTTCATTGGCAATTTACAAGAAAGTTTGTGTCTGCTTTCTTTAGATGGGATACTACAAAAGCGTAAACCATATGGCAAAACACATTGACCTGTTAGCCAAAAATGCCAAATGCTACAATGAACCCGGATCCCAAGTATTTAAAGTAATGTATTTTTGAGACTTGTCATTCATTGAATTTGAAAAATAATGTATTGTTATCATGTCTAAGTCTGGATTGTTAAGAGTGGTGAGTGCAAATGTAAAATCAATTTTCAGGATGCAAACACTATCAAAAAGATCTTTGCACAGAGGAAGATGGAACTTGAACACGCTGAGCCGGTTAAAACCAGCATCAGAATCAGGTGTGTTACTTCTCAAAAATAATGCTGTTTAATGTAATGTATGTCTTCGGAGGTGTATAAAAAGACCTTACATAACAAAGCCTTATGTTTTTATTAAATATGAGCTATTTCTATCTACATACACCGCGCATCCCTGTAAGCGTGTGGCATACTTCTTTTTTTACGCACACGAGAGCGTACACGTACAGCTGAACGCACGGCCTTGCAAAGTATACTGCTTTCGAATCATATGTGTACTCACGGGTTTTGACGCAAGGTCATTACATTTACATTTACGCATTTGGCAGAAGCTTTTATCCAAAGCAACTTACATTTCATTATACATTTCTATATGAGTATGTGCAATCAGTGGGTTCGAACCCTTGACCTTGGTGTTGCTAGCGCCATGCTCAATCCTCTAACCAAGGCTACAGGAAAGATGCATTTAGACATATAGCGATACTTCTCCGGGCCTACAGGGGTCAGGTTTTCTTCTACTACCTTCGATGCTCCCAGGACACGGTTGCCACCTGGTGGTTAAACTAATTACTGCAAGAAATGAAATGCTCACGCAAGACATGTGCATACTTTTTACGCAAGGTGACAAAATTCCGGCTGTGCGTGTACAGTACGCGCAAACTATTCTGATAAAGAAATTTGTGTCATGCACACTGTACACTGTCTCTCATGTATGCGTAAAAAGCAACTATACTTCAGCCTTTACATGGAATTCAACATGTTGTTTCTAAAGTAGCCCTAAATGGACAAACCCGTATCCAAAATCTATTGCCACCTTCTGCAAAGAAGCAAAAACTTAAAAAATTCTTAGTTCTGTGTCAGCCACCGTAGTGCTTCGAAAGGGAGGGGTGGAGTGGAGTGAGCCGTTTGTAGCAGTATGCAACTTCACCACTAGATACCGCACTACTTCATTTAAGAAAACATACACGTTTTTGGTCTGGTGTCATATAATCTGTGTTGATTCATTGACGTTATGCAATTAAAATATGATTTTCATCTGTGTTGGAACACAGGAATAGGAGGTTTGCACAGGGAGATCGTCTCTCTTCTATCACTACAGCTCTACAGTATGGTTCAGAGAGTGAAGAAGACGCCATACTAACTGGTATCTCATGCTGATTTTTATACCATATATGTGCTGATATTATATATGTGTGTTGACTTTTGACTGGCCTTTAATATTCACATGCCTACTGTATAAATGTCTCCCGAAGGCTCGATTCATTATGATGAGGGCGAGTCTGAAGCCGAGAGCATCCACTCCAGCATGGACGTGAGCAATCCCATCTTCCAGCTGTATGAGGCAGTACGGGGCAGCAGGAACAGTCAAGGGCAACTCTTAGCCGAACCCTTTTTTCAGCTGCCCTCCAGGAAAGACTACCCTAACTACTTTCAGCAAATCACCCATCCGATCTCACTCCAACAGATAAGGTATCGCCACAGCAGCTATTACAGACTAACAGGACTTTTATTTTTAAATGTGTCGAAATAGTCAACGCCTAATGTATTATTGGAGTGATGTAGCAATAAACTGAATGATTGAAACCAGGTGGTAACATTATAGCATCAGATGCCTAATAGACACGTTTACTGGTTTTCTGTTTGCATATGAAACCTTTACCTTTCAGATCGTTTTGTTTTTGGATGCATGCATTTCTGAAGAATTTCATCTGCTTTGCAGGAGTAAGATGAGGAATAATGAGTATGATAGTGTGGAACAGATGGAATCAGATCTCAACCTGATGTTTGAGAACGCGAAACGCTACAACGTCCCCAACTCTCAGCTCTACAAGCGTATGCTAAAGCTGCAGCAAATATTCCAGGTGATATGTAAATAATGAATGTTATACTGAAAACATGTTTATTTGTTATACACAACATCAGATGTTTTCTTCACACAGCGCTGTGCAATCCAATGTCCAAGTAGTTCAATCAAAAAATAAATATGCGTGAAATTAATTTATTGCCTATAGTAGGGTTGATCAAACCTAGTCATTCATAGCAATACTATTATCACGATACGAAATAAAAATATAATTTATCGTTCATAGTATTTATTGCGAAATTACGTGCAAGATAGAGATTCCTTTATGTCTGCTCAGATGAAGAGAAGAGAACTGATGAGGAGATATGATGAAGATGGGGACAGCATGCTCTCATCCACTCTTTCTGATGGGGGCACAACCAAACGCAAAAGGTACACAATCACGTCTAATAAGAGTTTATTATAACAACCAGATATTGTTCATCAGACAGGCATCCACAGTACTGTAGTTACCTTCGTGGCTTTTCTGCTGCTCTTTGAACATTTGTGATAGTTGCTGTTGTATAAGGATCAGCCGTATTATCTTCAAGGTCTTGGTTTGATTTACATTCTTAATGCGACAGCTATAAGAAGAACACAAAGAAGAACCGAATGAAGGCTCTATATGCTTCCGTGGCAGAGGCTCGAGAGATGGGAACAGGGCGAAGGCTCTGCGATCTCTTCATGGTCAAACCCTCAAAGAAAGACTACCCAGATTACTACAAGATCATACTGGAGCCAATGGACCTGAGGACCATAGACCACAACATCCGCTCTGACCGGTACCCCAGCGAGGACTCAATGATGGAGAACATGAAGCTGATGTTCCGTAACGCTAGGCACTATAATGAAGAGGGATCACAGGTGAGATCTGAACTGTCAGTGAGAGCATTGTTGACTGCCATTGTTCGGTTAACAACTTTGGTTAGCAGTATGCGACTTCTTTACCTCAAAATAATTAGATTAGGACATAAATATTAGTGTTCAAAACGGCCTCATTATCTTATCCTGATTCATTACGCTAAGCTTAAAATAATGATTTGTGCTTTCCTGTAGCTCAGTGTTTAGAGCATGGCACAAGCAACGCCAAGGTCGTGGGTTTGATCTTAGGGGATTGCACCTAGTAAGACAAAAACATTTTTAGTACAATGCAGTGTAAGTTTTGGATAAAAGCGTCTGCCAAATGCATAATGTGTTAAGGTGTGGGGTGTGATTTTGCAGAGAATGTCATTTTGATGTCATTTGACATAAACATAAGAATTTGAAGTCTCCTGCAATTTTATGTTTCAAACAGAGATGGCGATAGAGAGGCAACAGTTACAAGCTGCAGCTTTAAGATCTGACTTTGTTATTAAACAGATGTTATGAATGCAGAATGCTTAATTTACATTGTTTGAATCTAGGTTTACAATGATGCCAACATTCTGGAGAAGATTTTGAGAGAAAAGCGAAGGGACCTCGGACCCCCGCCTGATGATGATGACATCATTTCACCCAAGATGAAAATTAGTATGTTTCACATGCACACAGATATATGTACATATTGCACTGTTTGGGTAAACTTACACATACTCAGTCGGAAAAGGGTGGCTTGCCCACTTCAGGTAGGTGGAGAGTTCCTGCCTCTAGTGGAGGAGTTCAAGTATCTGGGGGTCTTGTTCACGAGTGAGGGAAGGATGGAACGGGAGATTGACAGACGGATCGGGGCAGCTTCTGCATTAATGCGGTCGCTGTACCGGTCTTTCGTGGTGAAGAAGGAGCTGAGCCAAAGACGAAGCGCTCGATTTACCGGTCAATCTACGTTCCTACTCTCACCTATGGTCATGAGCTGTGGGTCATGACCGAAAGGACAAGATCCCGGATACCGCAGGCCGAAATGAGCTTTCTCCGCAGGGTGGCTGGGCGATCCCTTAGAGATAGGGTGAGAAGCTCAGTCACTCGGGAGGAGCTCAGAGTAGAGCCGCTGTTCCTTCACATCGAGAGGGGACAGTTGAGGTGGCTCGAGCATCTTTTCCGGATGCCCCCTGGACGCCTTCCCAGGGCATGCTGGAGGGACTATATCTCCAGGCTGGCCTGGGAACGCCTCGGTGTCCCCCCGGAGGAGCTGGAGGAAGTGTCTAGGGAGAGGGAAGTCTGGGCATCCCTGCTTAGACTGCTTTCCCCGTGACCCGGCCCCGGGTAAGCGGAAGAAAACGAACGAACGAACGAACGAACATACAGTAGATAAACATTTTAAATAGCCCTGCCCCCAACTCACACAATTGCCTGAAGCAGAAATTAACATTACACCAAGTTCACACTACATGAATTTAGTACGATTTTGGCTTGATCCAGTTTTTGCAGATTTACTAGATAATTGATTCTGGTGAAGTGACAGCCAGTACAAATCATGATATATTTTACTATTATTGAGTCATGTTTCATGTTATTCCAATGTCATTCCAGGAAAGAGCGGCATCTCTCCTAAAAAGTCCAAGTACCTAACGCCTCTGCAGCAGAAACTCAACGAACTTTACGAATCTGTCAAGAACTACACCGACAAGCGTGGCCGTCGTCTCAGCGCCATCTTCCTCCGTCTCCCATCCCGTGCCGAGCTTCCCGACTACTATGTGGCCATCAAGAAACCCATAGACATGGAGAAGATCAAGGGTCACATGCTATCCAACAAATATCAGGATGTTGACGCGCTCGTGGAAGATTTAGTGTTGATGTTCAACAACGCTTGTACTTACAACGAGCCTGAATCTCTCATCTATAAAGACGCATTGGTGCTTCACAAAGTTCTTTTGGAGACCAGGAGAGACCTGGATTGCGCTGAAGACGCCCGTGTTCCGGATGTAGCGAGACTTATTCAGGAACTGGTACGCAATCTTTTTGTGTCCGTGCTTGGTCACCAGGACGATGAGGGGCGTTGCTATAGCGACTCGCTGGCGGAGATTCCTGCCGCCGATCCCAATAATCCAGAGAAGCCGCCATTGAACTTTGAGATCATCAGAGCAAACGTGGATAAAGGACGTTATAGGCGACTAGACGTGTTCCAGGATCACATGTTTGAAGTCTTGGAGAAAGCCAGACGTCTGCATAGGTGATGCTTTGTTTTTAGGAAAAGTATATACTTCACCTGGAGATCTTAAAAGGTTGAAAGATTTGGTTTTACACAACATAACCCCATACGTTCAAGTCTGTTCGTTTTGCTTGGCAGGACGGATTCAGAGATCTTTGAGGATTCTGTGGAGCTCCAGCAGTTCTTCATCCGGATCAGAGATGAGCTGTGCAAGAACGGAGAGATTCTCCTGTCGCCCGCCCTCAGCTACACCACTAAACACCTGCACAGTGATGTGGAGAAGGAGAAGAAAGAGAAGCTGCCCAAAGAGTATGAAGAGGATAAACTCAAGAGAGAGGAGGAAAAGAAAGGTGCCTTACTTTACATTTGATCGGTTTTGTGTTCCCTCTGTATTCCCAAGTGAACTACAGGCACATAACAAAGCCTCCATCTTAACGCTGATTGGTTGTTACTGTAAGACTGACCAGGCAATTGTAATGTTGTATTGATCTGCAGAGGCTGAGAAGAGCGAGGATTCAGCTGGTGGTGGATGGCAGGGAGTCCTTCAGCGTAACTTCAGTCAGGACTGCAGCTTTAAAGATAACATGTACCATGTGGGAGATTATGTGTATGTGGAGCCCACAGAACCTAACCTGCAGCCACACATCGTATGCATAGAGCGCCTCTGGCAGGATGATGCAGGTACTACATTTATGTTTGTCACTGTTTGGGGCATTTTATGTCTTAAGCCCTTGTTATTTTTTCATTCTGATGTAAATTAAGTTGTTTTGGGGTCAAGCCCGAAGGGGCAAAGACCCCTATTGATTCCATTTGTATTCTTCTTTCTTCGCCCTTGCGTCCATGGCGGCATGGTACATTGGAAAGTTATGAAAATTTACACACCGATTGAGGACAGTCTTACACATCACCATGACAAATTTGGAGTCTCTAACTCAAAACTTCTAGTGTCACCATCGGTCCAAAATTTCAATACATCATAACTTTTGAACTGTATGTCCTAGAAAAAAATCATTTGAATCTTCTTTTGTATGTACTCGGTGTGTAGTATCTAGAGACAATGCAAGAGTTATTAAAGGGCCATGTGGCTGTATCTTCATGACCCTTTAGTGTTTTGACACTGGTACAGCTGCTTCATAAAAATCTGGTGACAGCGCCACCTGGTGGTCAAAGGTTATAAGGTATATATTTATTGTGTTCTAAGTAGGGCTGTGCGATATGGACAAAAAAGAATCTTGATTTTTAAATCAATTTGGGGATTTCGATTTGGGATTTCGATTTTCAGTCAAATTTTTTAACACTTTTTTTCTTAACACAAACGAACAGGGAAACTGTAGATTTTATAAATAGATGCAGTGTTTATTAAAACATGTTAAAAAAAGAAGTATAAAAAGCTGTAATATGTCTAGAACAGACATAAGGCAAGTAAAAACCAAGTTAAGCAAAATGTCTATAAAACAGACAATGGGCCAAATAATAAATAAAAGTGTAACAATTAGTCTCTGGAACCAACTTACTAAATAATATGTATCAAAAACATATAAAGTTAATTGTAACAAAATGTCTCTAAAACAGACATAAGGAAAAATAAATGTGTGTGGTTAATCAAACCATCAAAACAAAAAACAGGCTGAAATGTCTCTTGAATAACAAAAACTAGAACAATGGCAGAGACTAGCTGCTTGAAATGTTTAAAGGTTTTTGGCTACGAAAACCAGCATGTCCACCATTTCTGGTTTCACATTCCCTCCTGTGCTAAACACTCTTTCTGATGGTGAGCTTGTTGCTGAAACACAGAGATATTGTTGTGCGAGCCTGCTCAATCTTGGGAAGTTTATCTGGTATAGTTTCCAACCTAGCAGTCTGTTTCTTAACTACTCCACATTCAGTTTTTTTTAAAGAAGATAAAAAAATATTTTATATTTCAAAGTAGTAAGCATCATATATATTCCAATTAATATTAATATTGCATTAATAAATTAAGGCTAAATTTAAACTTACCAATTGCAAGATGGAGTCTGTGTCCAAAGCAATCTTATCCACTTGTATAGAGCGGCAGCCTTCATAATGTTTGATCTGTTATCAGTGGTGATTGACTCCTGCTGAGCCTCAGAATGTCCCCAGGAAGCCAAAGCATCTCTTAAACCCTGAGACAAATTATCTCCAGTGTGGTCATCGGGGAAGTATGACGTTTGCAAGACTTTGGTTTTCATTTCGAAATCATCATTAATAAAGTGCACCGTTAAACTTAAGTAAGGCTCTGATGTTCTGCTTGACCACATGTCGGAAGTAGTCGCGTAGTATTTCACTTGTTTTAACGCATTCCACACTGGCCTTGCATTTGGAATACATTTCAGGGATGGCAACCCTTGAAAAATAACTTCGCGCGTCAGCTGATATCCCTTATCAAGTGCGTGTATCATTTTTTGAAAGCCGGCTTTACTGACAATATTGGCGGGCATCATATCTTTGCATAAATGGTACGTGACGGCGTCGGTTATTTCTTTATGCCTTTTTAAACTTTTTTTGTATGGTGTGCAGCTCGCAAATGCATGTATTATAGATTTTTGTTCACCTAGTTTTTGGGGTGCACTTTTGTTCGTGTCCTGGCTTTTCTTATCCATGCACTGGTCGTAGAGCTCTTTGTGGCGCTGCCTCAAGTGTTGAAATAGATTAGATGTGTTACCATGTTTTGCTCCAACGATGGTTTTGCAGGTCTTGCAAATTACAGTGCTCTGTGATGCATCATCTCTGCTAAATCCAAAATATTCCCATATCACAGATTTCGATTTTCTCTTTGTTATCAATTCGTTAATCTGTTCTTAGCTCATCTTCGCTGTTTCAATACAATCCCCCTGTTCTGATCAACCGTTCGTTCTGTTAAATTCTCGCGGGCTGTGTTGGCACGCTCGCTGCGAGGGATTCTGATTGGTTCGGATAGCATACTGCGAGACGTCAGTGGGCGGGAAAAGAATCGTGTCATCTACGGTTTAGAAATCGCAGATGCTCACATCGAGGTTTTTTAATTTTATTTTTATTTCGATTAATCGCACAGCCCTAGTTCTAAGTGCCTTTCACTGTGTTTTAAAACTTGGTTTTCAAAATCGGATCATCTGACATGTCCAAAATCGTTCCCTTTATGCTGTTGAAAGGTTCCCATTATTGCTGCTTGCAGCTATATTTTGTTGTATATTATTATTCAATTCTTCATTTCAATAGTCTATTTTTTTACATTGTTGCAAAGCAGCTTTTTGTAAAAGAAAATTAGAATTAGAGACAAAACTGTATATAAATAAGAAACATCTATTATTTTACTATAGGAAATTATAAAATACACGGTATTAAGATGATTCGCAAATTTCCTACAAGATTAACACTATTATTTGTATTAATATATTTTTATGCATTTCCAATTTTATATATTGCTAGTTTCTCACTTTCATTTTTGATGCGTATATGAAGGTATTGTTTTAACCATTTCTATAGCATTTTCTTTACAATGCCTTTTAGAAGTAAAACCTTAGAAACATTTTAGATACAAAGAATAATATAACTAAATATTGATTTAGAAATAGGAAAATGATTTAACACAAAGATGTTTTATTATTTAGCAAACAAACAACTGTGAAACAGTAGTTATGTAACATAACTACTTTGTGTTTTTTTTAGGAGAGAAGTGGCTTTATGGCTGCTGGTTCTACAGACCCAATGAAACATTTCACCTGGCCACACGCAAATTTCTGGAAAAGGAAGTTTTCAAAAGCGACTACTACAACAAAATTCCTGTCAGTAAAATTTTGGGGAAATGTGTCGTAATGTTTGTAAAGGTAATGTCAGTCAACATGATAAACAACACATTTTTTGTGTGTTACTATTGTGTTTTAAAACATGCCTGTTTTGTTACATTTCAGGAGTATTTCAAACTTCAGCCAGACAACTTCAGACCCGAAGACATTTTTGTTTGCGAGTCTCGCTACTCTGCAAAGACCAAGTCTTTCAAAAAGATCAAGATGTGGACGATGCCCCTGAGCTCTGTCAAGTTTGTTCCCCGTGAAGTGCCATTACCTGTGGTCCGTGTGGCCTCGATGTTCGCCCCCAAACTGGACAGCGAGAAGCCTCCCGAGGTGCCGGAAGATGGCAAAGCTGCACCTTCTGTTATAGATAAAGTAAACACATTTTTATTTACCTCAAGTTCTTTATGAACCTCAAATGTGTGTAAATGGTGATCTGAACATCACACTGTTTCTATAGGAGAGAGAGGATGTTACCATGGAGATCAGTAATGGAGAACCAGGTTGTCAGTATTATGAGCAGCTCTGCTACAATGACACGTGTTTAAAAGTGGGAGATTGCGTCTACATCCGATCTCATGTGCTCGTGCGCAACCGTGTGGGCAGGCTAGTTGCTGTATTCATATCCAATGTATTTATATTTCTGAATTGCTTCATCAAGTGTCTTCTTATAAACCAGCTGGTTTGTGTTGAAATAGAATTGAAAAGATGTGGGTGCGAGATGGAGCTGCCTATTTTTTCGGGCCCATCTTTATTCACCCGGAGGAGACCGAGCATGAACCCACCAAGATGTTCTATAAGAAAGAAGTTTTTCTCAGCAACCTGGAGGAATCCTGCCCTATGACTTGTATAGGAGGTAAAACTATTTTATATGTGTACATTAAACGTATATGCATACATGTGACATTAATGGCTATTTCTATGGGCTGCTATACACAAGTTGTCCACCATATTGAAACAGTCAAAGCCAGTCAAAAAATATAATTGCTAAACTAACAGAATACACAAAAGATAAAGCGGCAGCGCTATGGTTCCCCGAAACCCCAACCTTTAGAACCTGATCGTGAATGCAAGGACGAACAAGATTGCAAATTAACGGAGGACAATGTTCCGTCTGAAGCTGTGTGTGTGAGTGGCCGCATAGACGCAATTTGAGCCCCGATTCACATTTCGCGTAAAATCCGTGCATATTTGAAATGTAGACGTGTCCAATTTGGGGGCGTCCAAATACATCGGACGTACGTAAATACGTTATCTCCTTCATCAAAGAAGTGAAAATGTGATGTGTCAGCCACCGTAGACCTTCGAAAGAGAGGGGTAAGGAGTGGAGTGAGCCATTGGTAGCAATTCTCAACCTCACCTCTAGATGACGCTTAATTTCAAACACTGAAACACTGAAATTAATATCTAAAATCTATAGATTTTTACTGTGAGTGACTGTGTTCCAACATAGCAGACATGTGGTCATGAGGTCAAATGAATTCTGACTCACTTTTAGAAAACTGACATCACTTAGGGATTAAAAAGACTGGTGAGGCTCAAGCATAAATAGATGCTGTAGTCAGCTACATCCCAACCTCTCTTAACAGTGTTTTTGTTTCCTCAGGGAAGTGCACAGTGTCTTCTTTTAAAGACTTTCTGTCATGCCGGCCGACTGAGATGCCGGAGGAGGACGTACTGCTGTGCGAGAGCCGCTACATTGAGAGCGATAAACAGATGAAGAAGTTCAAAGGGCTGAAGCGTTTCTCTATGTCTGCCAAAGTCGTTGAAGATGAAATCTTCTACTTCAGGTCAGTTGATTCATTTAAGATCTGCGAAAAACACTGCGTTGTGCACTCCATTTTGTAGAACGATAACACATGGACATCACATGTCTTTCAGAAAGCTCATAGTTCCTCAGAAGGAGCCTTCCCCACTGTTGGATAAGAAGATCGAGGAGCTGGAGGCCAAGTTTGCTGATATGACGGACGAAGAGCTGGAGGAGCTGGGTGATGATGATGGAGACGGCTCTGATGGTCACATGCCTCAGCTTCAGACTTCTCTGAGTGGCGACATGGACATGCTGCATTACGCCCCACCACAGGTCTTCTGTTGTGAAATTATTTTCTGTGTCACACACACCCCCATGTCCTTCTGCAGAACACAAAAGAAGAGATTTTGAAGAATGCTGGTAACCAAACAACATTGCGCCCTATTGACTTCCATTATATGAACACATTAATCAAAATATCTTCTTTTGTGTCCAAAAAGTCACATGCAGGTTTTGATCAACATGAGAGTGAATAAATAAACATGACGGAATTAACATATAGTCTCATTTTTTCACAGTCCACGCCGAAGTCAATAAAGGGGCTGTCAAAGAAGGAAGGGGCAAAGAGGAAGATCAACATGAGTGGCTACATCCTCTTCAGCAGCGAGATGAGGGCCGTCATCAAGGCCCAGCACCCTGACTTCTCTTTCGGAGAGCTTAGTCGACTGGTGGGCACAGAGTGGAGAAGCCTGGAGGCCACGAAGAAAGCCGAATATGAAGGTGAAGTTAAACAAGATTTCCCAAATTTGCCTGCAATTCATATGGAAACTGATGCGAGGTCTCCAGATTCTCCTTAAGTCGTTCGTTTTGTCTTCTTCGTCAATCCAGAGCGGGCAGCTAAAGTAGCAGAGCAGCAGGAACGAGAACGGGCGCATCAGCAGAACCCGAGAGCAGGTACCCCAGTAGGGGCACTCATGGGGGTGGTGCCTCCCCCGACCCCTATGGGGATGCTTAGCAACAGCATGACGCCTATGGCAGGTAACCCCTCTCAGGTGTGGTGGACACACAGAGCTGGAAGAAGAAGCCTAACTGCTAGCACGCTCATCATCAACACACTTTTCATCTTCTTGCATCTGTCGTTTACTTCATTTCTTCTGTAGTGTTGACATGTGTTGGTCTCTAGATTCCAGAAATCTGTTATCTGAAGAGATATTGAGTTACTGTTGCATGTACTGTAACTATCATGAAACTTCATGACCTTGTTTCCACTCAATTGTGAATTATTTATAAGAGCCTTATTGACAGTTGAAACGGGGGATATACATTACACTTTATGTGCTGGGTTTCATGACAAATCTGCTAAAATAGTCTAAATATAGCATTGGCGTGCAGTGCATGAGTTAATTCTTCTAGTTCGCTGCATGATATACTGATGCATGTACACGTGTCGCCACCTTCCTCCTCTGTCTTCTAAGGCATGATGGGTAGCTACAGGCCTGTTGGTAACATGATTAACAAGGTCGGCATGCCTCCTCATCCCATGATGGTGCCTGCCTTACCCCTCCACCCTCTGTGGGGTAGGCCTGGTATGCCATATCTGGGTAAGAAACCATTTCACAGGCACATGATCCTTAGCCCCCCACATCATTTGCAGTTGCTTCCTGTCTGCCTCTCTAATCCTTACAAGAGGGGCTACCTGCACCATAGGTTCAGAGGCTCATCTGAGGGACCAGTCTGCCCTGAGTATGACAAAATGAAATGATGACTCTCAAGGTTTAAAACTAACTCAAACTCATTTTAAATTATCAAAAAAAGAGGATATTTGGAAAAATACGAATTGGTCCCCATTGACCTCTATTTAATGGACACAGAAACACTTCTAAAAAATATCTGGTTATCTCAGAAGATAAACAGGAACAGAACACAAGAGATATGAACGTGTTGTGGTACCTCTGTCACAGGTATGAATGGAATGACTCCGGGATCCACAGGAAACACTTACGGGAATCAGGTAAAAAAACAAGGAATCTTCCATTTATTCCTTATATTAAAGTGCCAGAAGTATTGTGTACTGGCAAAAATGTCAGTACTGTGGCAAAAGTGGGAGTCTTGTATTTGTATTAGTTGAATTGATGCCTTGACCACAGAATATGGGAAAAAGAATATACTGACATGATGTTGTTATTCTAAAATAGTCCAAGATGGTATCAAGCAACAAGCATTGAAGAAATGTGATGCAAACAATAAAAATCCCTGTTCTGTTATAACAAATATTAAAGGACTAGTTCACATTCAAATGCTGTCATTATTTACATCATTTTAAACCTGTATGACTTTCTCTCTTCTGCAAAACACAACAGAAGATATTTGGAAGGTGATGGTAACAGGAAAATGTTGATCCCCATTGACTTGCATTGGTGTTGTGTCCATACAATAGGAGTGAATGGGGACCAACAGTTTTCGGTTACCATCACCTTCCAAATATCTTCTGTTGTGTTTTGCAAAAGAAAGAAAATCACCCAGATTTAAAGTGACAACAGGGTGAGTAAATAATGACAGAATTTATATTTTGAAGGAGGAACTATTCCTTTAAGTTGAACCAGGTACGATTGTTATAAAATAGACATTATAACCATTCAGTGGAAACGGCAAAGTGTTTGATAAAATTGCAGTTTATTGTGGTTATAACTTAATGTTCATTTAGCTTCTTAAATGCTCTGGATACAGTTTTGATTTTTAAAGTCATGTTGGTTTTTAAAAAGCACTTGTACATAATTAAGAACAACAATAAAGATGTGATACAAACTTGCAATAATACCATATACCACGATTAAAGCGCTGGCAATTATTGTAATATTACACATTTAATACCATCGCAAGTTCTGAGCTAGTGTTTGTTATTTCTGTAGATGGGCGTGATGAACTCAGGCCAGCAGGCTCCTCCTCCGTACCCGGGTCAGGTTGGGCAGCCAGCTTTCCAGCAACCCTCCACACCCATATTTGTAGCTCCTCCTCCCAAACCCCAGCGTCTCCTACATTCAGAGGCATATCTGAAGTATATCGAAGGTCTGAGTGCCGACTCCACTACTGTGAGCAAATGGGACCAAACACTTTCTGGTGAGTGTAGGAGGATACTTTCTTAACATGTATTGGTGGTCTTCCAATGCAGGTTCCATGACATTTACTGTAATGTATTTGTATGGTAATAGTAAATGTGTATGTCACCCAGTTCGCAGGAAAGATGTGCGTCTCTCAAAAGAGCAGGAGAGCCGTCTCCCCTCTCATTGGCTGAAGAGTAAAGGAGCCCACAAGACTATGGCCGACGCTCTGTGGCGACTGCGGGACCTGATGCTTCGCGACACTATAAACATTCAACAGACATACAACATCTAGAACATTTGAAGCATTCCCTCTCATTCTCACTGCTGAGAAAAAGAGTCATTCTTACAAGTTTAATGTTGTGATGAAATAGCGTTATTTTAGAGTTTTGTAATGCTACGTATAGTCCGTTGGCTTTGTTAGTGTTCATGCCCTTTCATTATTCTTGACAGCACTTTGAATTGTCTGACTTTGTATGTTGGCTATTAAATGTTCTTAGACGGATTTAAACATTTTCATAAAATGATAAACTTTTAAAGTGTTGACCTTAATGTTGGTGCATTGTTATATGTGACAAGTAGATTTGTTATGAAAGAATGTAGTTATGGCCGATTTTGGGTCTTGTCTTGGTTGTTGAGATTGTATCTGGATAAAAACAAGTTTTTTTTCATATTGTTCAAGTTGTACTAGTTAAACGTCGTTTTGGAATGGACACCGTCTGCCTAATGTTTCAATAAACTAACATGGACAATTGGTAACATGTTTTTTGTATGTCTGGCTAAATAACCCTTTCACAACTCCTAGATGGTTACCATTTGTTAATTGTGATGTTCAGCATTATTAATCCTATTAAACAGCCTATCTCAAAGGACAGGGGTTATTATAGGTTTACTTTATTTATGAAAGAATTGTTCAAATGCTTTGAACTTTCACGGAAGAAAGGTGTGATATTATTGGTTTTCCTCTGTATGTGTGGGTTGTTTTGATACTGGGTATGCAGGTGTGTATATATAAATAGTATGTTTTTTGAATGTTGCTTCTAGTGCAGTCTGTGAAAAACAAATTTCCTCCATTTAGGAAAAAAAAGAATGAATCTGAATCTAAAAGCGGAAATGTAGACTATTACCTACAGATCAAAACATTTTTATTATTAGATTATTTCCCTGAAATCTGGAGCTAAATTACAGGGGATGACAAATGAAATGACTTGAATCGAAATGACTTGAATTGCTGATTTATTTGAATTTTGTTAGTACATTTGGTTGACTTCAGCAATGAGAATAAAAATGAGTAAAAAGCACGCTTATCTTTACAAAGTTGACATGCCTTTTCCTCAAGAAGTATTAAAAATATAACTTTTTGTGTATGCCTTTTTGATCTAAATTGATAAGGAGTGATATATAGAGGGTTGAAACGGCATGCTGGTAAATGAAACTCTTATTTTGGGATAGTGCGGAGACTTTCACGTTGAGGTTCATTGTTCGCCATGACAGTGACGTCATACGTACGGGAATGAATGAAGCGTCATCCTTCAGCAGCAGCAGCGCGAGGCCTCACTGCTGCACGCTCTGCCATCTCGCTGGTTGAATATTTACATAAACCACACGTCACATCTTTACAATAAAACACTTTAAGACGATGTGGAACACAGGAGCGGTGAGTTTTGTTCTTATTTCGTGCTTTGTCTGCGCGTCGGTGCGCGCGGAAGGGCTGGTGAACGAGGATGTGAAGCGCACTGTGGATCTCAGCACTCACCTCGCGAAAATCTCCGCCGAGATCCAGCTCGCGAATCATGGCCACGCGAGCGCGCAGACCTTCACGCTGGCGCTGGAGCCCGAGCTCGCGCCTCACATCGCATTCATCGGTGCATCTGTGAGTAAATGCATCTTAAATCACTAAAATGAAATAAATGTGAACGAGCGTATGAGGGCAGGGGTGAATGTTAGACGGTGGATGCAGGAAGGTCTGGACAATCACTATATTCTTCGTAGCTGTAAAACATGTATTCCTCGTTTATATCTGACGATGTTATTAAATCATCGGGATATAAATATGTTAGTTTCCTTGAAAGTTGGACAATAGGGAGGAGAGTAACTTTGCATCTAACGTTACTCTTGCTAAATCTGGCTGTTCAGTTCTGCACGGTTTGTGCATTTCCACACTTCTTTGGCGAAGTATATCCTAAATTGCGTGGTTATGGTGTTAGTGTGGTTCTATAAACGGGTCCAGTGATTAATTAAGGTTGTTTTTCTTTAATGTTTTGTGTAGTTGTTAGCATTAGCAGTGGGTGTGCGGCGCACTTCCGGTTTGCTCTGTCAGTGCCTGCGTGACACGTAACTATAAGTTAAGCGCTGGAGTCGCGATTCACTTCCGTGTTACATAAGTCCTTCGATTTTTTTTTTCAGTTAAAATGAATTAAAATCCCCGCTCTTTAATCGTAAAGGTAAAAATACTAAATAAATAAAAAATGATTACATGACTTCCGGATTTAATAATGGAAGCTGTTATGGATTTTACTCATAATGTGTTGGGTTAACTTAGTGGGATGTTGTCTGGCAGATGGGAACCAATAGAACATCATTATATCCTCCTGGAATAAGTCCCAAAACGCACAACATATATATTTTTTTAAAGGTTTATTGTGAGACATTTGATGACTTATATTGGTATTTGCAACAGATAATATTCGAATTTGTGTTTAATTTCGCAGGAATGTGGTTAAATGTGTGTATATTAGGGAGCAGTGTCACCAATAGGATTGCTGTATAAATGTGTAAATCAAGAGCTAAATTGATCCTCTCCATTGTATGAATCCCTATTATACACACATTTTATAGTTTAAACATTGATTCTAACAAAAACCTTTGTTATTAAAAGGTGAAAGGAGAGGAAGAGGAGGATGAAGCCCTGGAGCTGAAAGAGATAAACATCCGTGGACAAAGGTAAATGCTTTCTTCAGACATCTGCAGGATGAATCAAGGTGTAACTTGCAATGTAATTTGTAATACGATAAAGCTCTAAATGAGTTAAATCAATCGATAAAACGGTCTGTTCTGGTCCTTGATTCTGATTGGTTGTGGATCATTCTAAGCCGTTATAAAAACCCTGATTTATAATTGCTGGCCGCTTAACAAGTATCCCTGTGCCACTGTTGTAGCGCCTGTGTTTTTTGGCCTTGCTACACATATGCTTTAACTGTTTTATAAAAGTAAAAAGCCCCATGAACCCCTTAGCTGTTCTAAAATGCATGGCAACCCACTGCTTCTTGGGGCTTAATGCTTTATTAATTAATATTAAAATGTGTTTAAAAATGGAAAGCATGCATGTTTCCTATTCTTAAAGGTACAGTTTGTAAGAATTTTGCAGTAAAATATCCAAAAACCACTAGGCCAATGTTACATATATTTATAGTCGCCTGTCAATGGCGTCATATCCGCGGTACCCTTTGTTACCGTTCCACCAAACTCAACATTTATAAAACTTTATTAGTTTACCTCTTCTGCTAACATGATTTCTCGTTCCCCTCTGATGTATCAGCGGTACCATCAGCGCTGGAATTGAAGATAACATATCCCATCATTCAACGCTTCTTCGTCTACGTGATTGTTGTTGTTTTGATCGTGCGCCCTCTAGCGGCGATCTCTACAAACTGTACCTTTAAAGGGATAGTTAAGCCAAAAACTCAAATTTGCCGTTTTTTTTGTCGCCCTCAGGCCATCTGAGATGTAGTTTACATTTTTTCTTGAGTAGAACCATAAAGAAGATTGTTTGGTAAATCCGAAGCCCTCTCTGTTTCATATAATGGGAGTCTATGGGGTCCACCCGTCTAACAGTTCCTGAAGCACATAATTCCAAAAAGCGGCTCCTGCGACATGTTGACGTTTCATGAAGCGAATCATTTGATATTTTCTTAAAATTGAACGTCATTCTTAATAATATTAGCCATACTGTACAGCCTCAACACTCCCTTTCTGCAGGTAGCACTAAACATACCAGATGGTGGTATGGCATCCGCCAACAAACACTACAAGATTGCGATTGTGTGCAAAGGCTGCACATTATGGCTAATATTATAAAAAATTACGTTCAGTTTTATGAAAATATCAAACGATTCACTTCACACATCAAAAATGTCACCTACATATAAGTAAATAAACAGCGAATTGGAGTTTGGCTGAACTATCCCTTTAATGGGAAAAGAAAGCAACATTGCAACTTCTCAAAGTAAACATCCAGGGTTTTCTGTGACTGTACATAAAATAGTCCAACCATTGCAATATGCACATTTGTGATGTTTCTGTAATTTGTATATATGTTGCAGCCCTACAATGTTCCGTATTTACTTTGGCAATTATAAATTAAAGTTAAGAGTATGCAACAGACGTCATGTCATCTAATTTACATGGCACCCAAAGTGCAGCTAGAAACTGCTAAAATCATCTGCTTTCGGTCAGATTTCCAAAATGGAAAGTGCCGTCCATGTACTGCCATCTATTCTTTCAATAACCAAGTGAACATCATCTGTGTGTCTTTATTTGCAGTGGGAAATTCTTCGAGGCGCGGTTGCCGTCTCCTCTGGCTGCGGGTGGTAAGCTGTGGGTGAAGGTCGAGACCGTGTTCAGTCACGTGCTGAAACCTTTCCCCACCCACATCACCCAGGCAGAAAGACAGCTGGTCGTCTTCCAGGGGAACCACTACCTGTACTCGCCCTACCCCACCCGCTCTCAGACCACCCGTGTCCGCCTGTCCTCCAAAAACGCGGAGAGCTACACTAAACTGGGCAACCCCACAAAGAGCGATGACGTTATTGAATACGGACCATTCAAAGATGTTGCACCTTTCAGCCAGGTGACTGACCGTAATGAGACTTATACAAAGTACGCTAGTGTGTCACCTCAATCTAACCTGTAGAAATGTCATTCTGTTCTGTAGGACACAATGAAGATCCACTATGAGAACAACACACCGTTCCTGACCATCAGCAGTATCACCCGCACCATTGAGCTCTCTCACTGGGGTAACATTGCTGTGGAGGAAACCATCGACCTGAGACACACCGGTGCTTTCCTGAAGGGTCCCTTCTCTCGCTATGACTACCAGAGACAGTCGGATAGCGGCATCTCATCTGTCAAATCCTTCAAGGTGTCTAAACTCTCTACCTCGCATATATTGTTTAACACTTTAGCCTTGTGTATGTTCAACCCCTTTGACTTTATCACGCAACCCGTTTCATGAAAACCTTCACTGTTTTCCTGCAGACCATCCTCCCAGCCTCTGCTCAAGACGTCTACTACCGCGACGAGATCGGAAACATCTCCACTTCCCACCTTCAGGTTCTGGAAGATTCTGTGGAAGTTGAAATTCGTCCCCGTTTCCCTCTGTTTGGTGGCTGGAAGTCACATTACATGATTGGTTACAATCTTCCCAGCTACGAGTACCTCTACAACCTTGGTATGTATAAAAATTCAACGTAACAGATCGATAATATGACACAACTTAAAGTCTCATTAACATACCGTGAATGTTTCTGTTTATTTAGGTGACCAGTACGCTTTGAAGATGCGTCTCGTCGATCACGTCTATGATGATCAGGTTATTGATCAACTGACTGTCAAGCTGATCCTTCCAGAAGGAGCCAGGTGAGCATCTTAACCCTCTGGGACCCTTATTTTAGGAATCACACTGGGGTCCTACGCGATCACACTTGGCTGCTGTTACCTTTTTCAAGAAAATGTATTTAATACATTTTTGTTGAAAATATTTCTTCGTTATTATTCATGTTATAATTATAAATTTATAACTATAATGTTTCAAGTTTGAATTTAAGATATATAAATATTACTTAAAAAAATAGGGATGCACAATAAATCATCAGGCTAAAAAAAATTGTTTTTAACGTTAACGGTCGCTAATAAAATTTAGGAAGCCGAAATTAAGAAGCCGACTGCTGTGTGAATGCTTTCTCTCTTAAGACCTGTTAGACTTGTGGCTATTCAGAACACCTTTCTGGGTTGCTATGAGAGAACATCTATTTGTTTATTAAATAAACATTATACCAGAAAAGTTAAGAAGTTAAAGAATCTTGAATTAGTGTAGTGTAATTAGTACATGATTTTCAGGGGGAAAAAAATAAATGTTCATTCTCAGAAAATGTTATATCAATATTTAAGTACTGAATATCGGCCAATTTATCGGTTATCGGCTTCCAATGTTTAAGAAATATCGGTTATCGTTTCGGGCCAAAATGTACATATGGTTGCTTTTTTTTACATTTACAAAATAAGAATTTTCAATAAATGCATTATTTCAGTTTAAAACAGATACCAGGCCAATCCAATCTTTGAAAAGCTGATAAGTGCCATCAAGATTCTTCGAGTTTTCCTATTTCCCATTCATTTCCTATATCTGTCATTTTTTACATCGAAGGAGCAAATATGTCTTTTTTTATATGACCTTTTAACATATACGGATCATGTCCATAATTGTTTTTTGATCACATAGCTAATGTGACAAAAGTATCCAAGTGTCATCTCATTCCGATGAAGCTCTGTTTATTTTATACCCATGTATAATGTATAGGATAATGCACTGTAAGTCGCTTTGGATAAAAGTGCCTGCCAAATGCATAAATGTATTTAACATTTTAAAAAAATTGACCAGAAATGACAGAAGAGTCCGAAGTCAAGTTTCTAAACTTTGCATGTAAGAGTAACACCGAGCTCAAAGACATGCAGTGCACAATGAACATGTTCAGAGACTGACCACTGTTTTGGTGTTTTGCCTAGAAATATCGACATGGACACACCATACTTCATAAACCGGAGTCCGGATGAGCTGCATTACACTTACCTGGACACTTTCGGCAGACCCGTGCTGGTGGCCACCAAAAACAATATTGTGGAGCAGCACATTCAGGATGTTGTGGTAAGCTCAGCATCACAACAAGAGATCATTTAAAGTCTTCATTTACTTAACCTTGAGGTGTTCAAAATCGGTATAAATTTCTTTGTTCTGATGAACATAGAGAAAGGTAATTGGCAGAATGCTTGTATATAAAAATGACAATTGTAATCAAAAGTGTCCCAGTACTGTTTGCTGTCCAACATATCTTCTTTTGTGTTTAGCAGGAGAAAGAAATTTAAGAGTAATTTTTCCTTCTGTGGTAGTAAATGTAGCACATCCACCTATTACATCATTGTACATCTATTGTACATTAAACTGGTCCAAAAATAACGTTTTCCTGAAAGTTTATACAATAAAGGCATTTGCATGATGCAGAATATGTTTATAATTGCCGCGTCTAACTTGTTTTTGTAATTTCTAGGTTCACTACACCTTCAATAAGATCCTGATGCTGCAGGAGCCATTATTGGTGGTGGGGGCTTTCTACATCCTCTTCTTCACTGTCATCATCTATGTGCGCCTAGACTTCTCTATAACCAAGGTACATCTGGAGATCAGTGTTTTGTAAACAGTATTGTTAAAAGGTTTCCGGAAACCTTCTTAACTCTTCATCATTCTTAAGTTATACCTTAACAGTGGTAGTGATATATCCTTAAGAATAACATAGAGACAAAGGTTTCGGGAAATGCAACCCAGAACTCATGCAAGCTATTTGCCAAATCTCTTTATTAATTCTATCCGCTAGGATCCAGCAGCAGAGGTGCGCATGAAAGTGGCCTCCATCACAGAGCAGGTCTTAACTTTGGTGAACAAGCGTCTGGGTCTGTATCGCCATATGGATGAAACTGTGAATCGTTACAAGCAGTCCCGTGATACCGGCGCTCTAAACAGCGGCCGCAAGTCCCTTGAGGCGGAACATCGTACCCTCACCAATGACGTCACAGCACTGCAAACCAGACTCAAAGCAGAGGGCTCCGATCTGGCTGAAAAGGTCAAGAGTTGTCTTTAACATGCATTTCAAACTGCTTAAGTGTTTTTATATTTGTTTTCTTAAGGTCTTCTGTCTGTTCACAGGTGGGAGAGATACAGAAGCTGGACAGCCAGTTGAAAGAGCTGGTGTGCCGTTCCTGTCAGGAGGCCGAGCGCCTGGTGGCCGGCAAGGTGAAGAAGGAAGCCTACATTGACTTGGATAAAACCCTGTCGAGCAAGAGGAAGGATCTGGTCAGCCGCATCGACAGCCTGCTGGACGCCTTGTAATTCAGTCCTCAGATGTTTTCAAGAAGGCCACAAAACACCACCCTCCCAAACCATCACACACGCTCGGTGCAAATCAGACTGACATACAAACAAAACCATTCTGTGAACATCATTCTTGGTGCCTTTGTGGAATGAAATTTGAAAGGTTTTCACAGGACAAAAAACTGCGCAGGGTGTGCATGTTGTGTTGCTGAATGTGTGCGGTTGTGTAAGAGGGTTTTTTTGTGTTCTGCAGAATCGTTCATTTTGTTTTTCAAGTTGCTGAATATCAGATGCAGTCTTCGTTCTTACAATCCAGCAAAGCAGTTCTGATTCCCATTTGTTTGGATATCTGGTGTCAGATTTGAAATTAAATCAGTTTTTGCACTCATGTTTCTAAAAAATATTCCCCGTCCTTAATCAAAAAGATTAAACGGTCATCGCTGATTCAGATCTGGTCATGCAAATTTTTTATTTGGTTTTTAGTTCACATTTTTGTATGATTTTGAATTTTTGTAAATGTACTTCGGTTCCATGGTGAATGGCAAAATGAGATTGATTTTTGTATGTTATGGGTCAAATATGACATTTTCAATCCATTAATAAACAAGGTGTGTAAAACCAGACATGTTGTTGTCTTCTATTTCTATTGTCAGAAAAAGTCCAATACTAGCGAATACTGACGTACGTGACAAATGTTATAGAGATGGCAGGACATATCCCTCAAATGGCAAACCTTTTATGTTTAATGTGTTACAGTTTTTAGATTCAGACTCATCTAATTCAACTAAGTTCATAAGGATGAGCTTGCATGTTATAACCAGTTGAGGGCGCTATCACACTACCATGATGAACCTCTATTTAATACCATCCAATATCTATACACTTTTTTTGTCGTAATTCATGTTCTTAATATTAAACTCGGATTAGGTAAAAGGAGAAAAATCTAATATCGCACACATTTTCCATTATTAAAATGACCCCAAAATTCTTCTGATCTAAAATGAGAGCCACGTTTTTCCTCTTAAAGGTGTTTTAATGTAGAACATTTCATACAGTCCGAAATCCCATTCCCAGCCAAACCCAACAAACCAGAGGCCAACCTGAGGTCATCACCGGTCACCGAAGGGTCATTTCCTGTGCCGAAATAACAAGAGGCGTTCTCGTCTCTATTATAAAGCAGTCATATTGTACATGCTGTACAATAATCTTTCTGAAAATACACATTGGAGGGAAACCAAGACAATGTCTGTTAGCACTGATGCTTAGAGTGCCCGGACCCTTACAATGGCACACATTCTGTGTGTTTGTGGTAAATCTTGTGCGAGGGTGGGAAACCCTGCGAAACCCTTATTCTCACACATTTGTAGACAAAATGCTGTCAAAATGGCTTTTGTGAGAATGAAGGGCAAGTGTGAATGCTGAACATAACATACACATAGTAGAAACAGTTCTAGAATGGCTTCACGTCTGTGTTTTTCAGTGTAGCTCATATGTTTATAGTTACAGAACTTGATAGGATCTGTCAGCATTATTTTGGGTCGACCAAAGTGTGTTCTATTTGATTACACAATCGCATGTTTGTACATGCACTATTTGAAAAAACCTCAACCCTGTGTATTAGTTTTACTACAGTAACCGTGTAGTACAGCTGTGGTTCATTTGTGTAAGGTTAATATTTTTTGATTAAACAAACTCTTTCGCTATCAAACTAAATTAGTTTGGGGGAAATGCCTATCCCAGTATGGATTTCCAATTCTGCCTAAATTAAAAATAAATAAATTAAAAAATAAATCCATTGATAAATTAAAAAAGCCAAACTAAATACAGAAATTATTTTTTCTAAAAATATAAAAATGAATGAAAAATAGATGTTTTAACTTTGAATTTATTTATTGAAACATTTATTATTTATACATTTTTGTATATATTTTATGCATTTATGTTGATATTTATGTTCTCCACATTTTCACATTTATTTATTTTGACATTTATTTATTTATTTCCACATTTCTGTGTCCATATGGTAATGAGGGGGCGTGTCTAGCTTCAGACATAACAGTCCAGCATAGATCGCACTGACACAAACTCTGAGGCCACAGAAGCATCTTGTGTTTTAACAAAATGACATGCAAGAAATGAGTGGGACCACATAAAACAATAATATTGTATATTATAGCATTACCCATTGCATACTAGCCTCTATATCAGTGGTTCTCAAACTTTTTTGGCTTAAGTACCCCTTTTTATGATTTTTTCAAGCCAAGTACCCCTTGACCAGACAACAACATTTTACTTTAAAAAACAGTGAAATGAGAGTCAACCCGTTATTATATCTAAATTTATTCATTTATTTTTTATGCATCTTTGAGTAGTCCTGATTTCATATAAAAATACTATTATCATAATTTATTGATTTTCATTATTTATTCCTAAATGTCAGTTTCTCTCACGTACCCCCTGTAGTACCCCTGGGGGTACGCTTACCCCCATTTAAGAACCACTGCTCTATATTATAGCCTAGTAGTGTATACTGTAGTGCACTATGGTATTTACTATACTATGGTTTAAAAGCCCTTAAGGAAATCAACCATGATTTTATCATAGTAGAAGTGTTTTTGGCAGGTTTGTATAACCACAGTTCTCCTACAAATACCACTGGTTACTGTAGCAACACCATGGTTAATTTCTGGTTTCAATGGCTTAACTATAATAGTAAATACTATAGACGCCTTTACTGTTAGTAAACATGTGACACATTTTTGTTGGCAGAGCTTAGGTGGAGGGAGATCTCCCTGACCGCATTACTAAAGCTAGGTCAACATTTTGTTTTGTTTGCTTTTTGACAATGGAATTTTAAATGTATAATTTCTCACTGTCTACTTTCCCATTTGACTTGCACTACTAAAAGGCACCAACTTGAAGTAATATTACTTGGCTTGTGAACTTGGTTCCTGGATGGGCCAGCATCCTGCAGAGTTTATTTCTAACCCTAATCAAACACACCTGACCAAGCTAATCATTCAGGATTACTTTAAAATGATGAACAGATGCCTGACTAGTCCTGCTGTAGCTTATATGCCATACCATAGTATTTACTATTGTAAAGTGTAGTAAAATTCCCAGACAAAACAGCATTACCTAATGCAAATAAACCATGGTTTTACTTTCAATTAAAAAAACAAATATAATGGCCACTATATGTATGTGTGTATATTACCACAAATGAACCATGGTGTTGCTGCAGTAAACAGAGTTAACCATGGTATTTGTAGGAGACGTGTGGTCATTCAAAGCTGCCAAAACAAGGTTTCAACACTTACACTATGATATTATCATGGTTGATTTCCTTAAGGGCTTTTGAACCTTACTATAGTAGATACTATTGTGTACTACAGTTCACATTACTATAATATATAGTATGCTGCAGTTATACACATAGTATACCATAGTAAATGCTGTAATATACTATATTATTGTTTCATGTGGTCGCACTCATTTCTTGCATGTCATTTTGTTTAAGCAGAAGATGCTACTGTGGCCTCAGAGTTTGTATGTACAGTATCTACATCAAGATCTGTGCTCGACTGCGATGAGAAGACATTACCCTCATTACCATATCGAGAATACGAGAAATAAAGGTAGAAATAAATAAATATGAATGCATACAATACATTTTTTTTACAAAAATAATGTTTAAATAAAAATATAAGTTTAAATATCTAGTTTTAAAAACTGTATATATTTTTAGAAAGAAAAATGGGTATTCATTTAATTTTGCTTTTTTACATTTCTTTATAGATTTATTTTGTGTTTTTAATTTTGGTGGGAGTGGAAGCACACAAAGCTAATGCTTACAAAAGTGGGCCTGGCGTTTTAAATCGACATGTGTGTTTAGTCCAGCTAAGGCTAATTTACATTGATCCAATGAATCCTAACAAACACATTCTAATAAAAGAACTAATGAGTTTGTAGATGTTTGTTGGTGTTCCTTGAATGTGAATCAGCCTTTAAAATGTTTCAGCTAGATGTAATCCGTGTGTTCAAGTGTCCATCCAGATTTATTGACAAGCTCGTTTGACTTCAGCCAATAAACAACCACCCAGCAATAACCAAACAACTATTAGCAACCACTTAGCAACACCCTGGCAACCACCCACAGCATGCTAGCAACGTAGCGGCGACCTTTGCAGGTGCAGCGGCACTACATTTTTGCATTTATTGAAAAAACATATTAGTTCCATTTTGTAACCTTCATAAAACCACTTTTTATCCTCATCTTGATGTAGAGCAGGCCAAATGTCACATACTAATTGATATTAAACCCATGTGTGCGCATGTTGAGGTTCGTGTCTCAGTTTTCAGCATGTGCGTCTAAAGTTCGTTACAGGTGATGTCCCTCTATCTTTCCCTTGAACCTGCAGTCAGCTCCTGCCAAAACTGCGGTTTAGCTGTTGACCAAACCGGAGCTTAAATTCTGTTTGAACCGGAATTCACCAGCAGTACTGTATCCTGATGTGGTGTGCTATGAAAGCTGAGACGTAGAGAACGAGGTGTATGTGAGGGTTTAGGGGGGAGGTGGAGGTTGAGGGTACACACACACATTTTCTCCAGGCTGAAGCATTAAATGACATGTTTCTTAGACCTGAAGAAAAAGCATAAGAAGCTCCAGCACCAAACAAAGACTCAAACTTGGCCGGTGTTCATTAGCGATAGAGGGCTGACAATAGCTGCGAGTGTGAGGTGGTCTCGGGCCTTCGGACTGTACTGACCCGCCGTTGATGGATTGTGCCGGCCTGGGCTCACCTGCAGCCCTACACACACACACACACACACCCTGACAGCCTGCAGAGAGACCCGTCACTGTCAGAGAACAATATCCTGCACTGTGCGGCTCGCAACTGAGCACGCTCATAAATCACCACGGTGACAGAGACACCGCCCTCACTGTCCACACTCCACGACACACACACACATGCACACGCCCTGTCAGAAAACCTCAAGCTGTGAAACTATATGAAAGGACCATTTTTGAAAGGTTACATTATGGCACACGATTCAGGGCGGCCAAAACGCTCTACTTTTGTAGTTGTGCTCCTCGAAGAACGACAACCTGTGTTATTAATGTAGTAGTGACTTAGATTAATTTTGTTCTGAATGCCGATTGGTCGATACAGCATTACAGCCTTGCTTGAATACACGATTTAATATCAGTTATGGCGTGAAACAATGGTTCGTTGAGGCACTTTATATATTAAGGACTGGTCACACCAGTGGTTCTCAAACTTTTTTTGCAAGCCCCCCTAAACCAAAACCATACAATTATAAAATGCTGGAATATAAGTTGTTGTTGATTTTATTTGATGTTTGATTCCAAAAAATGTATTTAAATCTATAATTATGTTAGCAACCACGTCAGAAGATGATGATGTTGTTTATTTGCACAAAGTTCAAATGGATTTTGATTGGCTGTCAATGTTTCATTTGTTTGAAAGTGATGCCAGCAATATTGTTCCTTTGTATCTTCATATAGTTGATGCTATTCTTAATGCGAGTGATCTAGTTTACTTTAAAATAAACGGCATGTTACAAAAATAAGATGAATGCCTTCAACTTAGTCTGTGAGCTTGATCTACACTGTACGACATCATTTCATATTTTCTAGCTGCACAATTTTACCATCTAGTCTTTTCCTAAGAACAAAGTCTTCCAGGAGAGGAACTAAACATGACATCTGGCTGAAGTCAGTCAGCCTCCTCATCACAGGTGAATGTATGACTACTAAACATCAACACATGGACCCCGAGCCCGGGGCTCATATCCTCCCTTCAGAACAACTTCTATCTCCGATACACTTTCATATGTCTTTCATCTTGTCTTTTTTCTTTAATAAAGAAAGATGAAGTCCAGCTGCGGATCCCTCTATATCTCCATATTTCTCTAACGTCTTTGAAAAAGGCTTATTTTAAACAAAGCATTGACTTTAAATTAAATGTATAAAATGGATCATACCAACATAAGCCAAGTAAACAACCTACTGTACATGTACATCCTATAGTTGTATTACTTGGCAGTACATTCTCTGTTTCGGACTACCTATGCTAAAATCTGTCACTATATTTTGTATATTGGTTCCTTTCACTATGTTGCTATTGTAGCTACTTAAAGGAACAGTTCACCCAATAATAAAAGTCTGTCATTATTTATTCAACCTCAAGATGTTCCAAATTTCTTTGTTCTGGTGAACACAGAGAAAGATATTTGGAAGAATGCTTGTAATCAACAGTTCTTGGCCACAATTGACTACCATAGTAGGAAAAACTGCTTTATAAATTTCTTTGTTCTGTTGAACACAAAAGGAGATATTTTGATGAATGTATGAAAGCAAACAGTTCTGGGGCACTTTTGACTACCATTGTTATTTTTCCTACTATGGAGGTCAATGGTGGCTAAGAACAACACAAGGGTGAGTAAACGAAGACAACATTATGAAGAAAACACAAGGGACAAATTTGTCAAGACTTATTCAACCTCGTGTGATTCAAAACCTGTATTTTTCTATGGAACACAAATGAAGATATTTTGAGAAATGTCATAGTGGTTTTGTCCATACAGTGGAAGTCAATGGGGTTCAATGTTGTTTGGGTCCCAACATTCTTCAAAATATCTTCTTTTGTGTTCTGCTGAAAAAGCAAAGTCATACATCTGTCGAATGACATGAGGGTGAATAACTGATAAAAGATTTTGATTTTTGGATGAACTATCCCTTTAAACAAATGTTTGACTTGATAGTAGCATCAAATGTTTCAACTGAATGCATTTTCATTAGTGGCTTGATGTAGAAGTTTAACTTCTTTAAATATATCTAATTTAGAGCTTGACAAAAGTGTCATATCAACATCTGTAACATTGCTCACAACTCCAGCGTATCTCAGTCCACTCAAAACCACCTTCTAGTTTACAGCAGTCCTCAATGATACAGTATGCGAGAGAATCCGTCCGGGCACTGGCCAGTCCAGCGGTCATTCCACATTGACAGAGGTTCAGCAAGAGCAGGATGAAAGGTAAGTTCTGCCCTGCGCAGGTGGCAGGTGTGATCACGGCGGTAAAAGATGGGGGACGGCAGGAACGGAGGGACACAAAGGACCGGTCTGTTACCCGCTCGCAGCTGCAGGGGGTGGAGATGAGTCCGGCTGACAGATAGACAGACACGCAGCAGAGGGGAGGGAGGCCGTGA
This sequence comes from Triplophysa dalaica, assembly GCF_015846415.1. Lineage (NCBI taxonomy): Eukaryota > Metazoa > Chordata > Actinopteri > Cypriniformes > Nemacheilidae > Triplophysa > Triplophysa dalaica. The sequence goes on from NC_079562.1 coordinate 15,371,566, forward strand.
GATGGAAGGAAAACTCTGACGGTGATACTTCAAACGCAGGAACGGGTGCCGAGAGATACATTCTTTATGAAAGAAGGCGGAAGAAAGGGGGAGATAGAAAAGTATATGTTAATGGTGCCTGTGTGAGTGAGTCTACTGATGTTGGGCATAAAAGAGTCACATGCAAAAATTACTAAATTACTTTTTCTAATGATGGTCCCTATTCATGACCTGGTTAAATAAAGTAAACTCGTTTTGCACTTTTGTAACCAATTGAGCCCATTTAAATGTATGTAAAAAGTCTGCATCCCTCAAAATTACAGGTGATGTCCAAAATACTTTTCAAACTTAACAGTCCAAATACAGTACCCCAACCTTGTGTATATTCACTGTGAATAAATAACACATACAGTAATGGTGATATAACAGCAAAGAAAGTCTCCAGTATAATAATGTATCTGTGTTGATCATATTCTAAACCTGTTTGTGTTACTGTCCAGAGCTCCAGCTAAGACCCACTGATCTCTGCCACATGGCATCCCATCAAAGCCCCTCGACTCTGGGCGCAGTGAAGGAGTCAACCCCTCTGAGTCATCTCTGGAGGAAGCATGCCTGTGTCAGATCCCTGTCTAATGTTTTCTCATGACCGTGTGTGTTATTCTTTGCCTCAGCATGACTCCAAATGTAGTTTCAACCCCACTCCCTGTCAAAATACTCCTACAATGGTCCAGCCGCTTCAAAACACGACGCACATACCCAGATATATAGATACATATCCGATGCTTTCCTTTTAAATGTCTTCACAACCATAACCATCTGTGTGCATGAACCTGAACACACATTTATTTAGCTGTGTAAATGTGGACATGGATCTTGTTGGGTAACTGAAACAATTTTGAATTAAAAATTTTCAGAGACAAGAAAAGTTTTTAATTTAATGACACTATAAGCATGCTACTCCTCTTGGTGTAAAAATATAACAATAAACTAATAAATATAAAATTGAAGTGAGATATTATGTAGTTCCATTACAATATTAGAGTTAGTATAAACAGTATAGTATAAAAGTATAGGCAGCAACTAACAGTATCAGCAGATTGAATTTGAATAAATGACTACTGTGAAACAGATAAATCCTGTAAAGAGGTATTTTCCTTGCAGCTGCGGAGGTAAAAATAAACGGTAAAATAACAGTTTTTCAGTATTTTCTTCTTAATGTGTGTTTTCTTACTGTAACTTCACATTTATTTATTTATTTTCATAGAAAAACTGTACAAATCCTGTAAAAATTATTTTTTTCTGGCAGCGGTGGCGGCAGAAATAAATGGTAAAAAAAATAATTTTTCCAGTATTTACTTCTACATTTTATTTTTCTGGAATTTATTTTCATAAATAAACTGTAAAAAATCATTTAAAAAGCGGCAGAAATAAACCGCAAATGTATTTACCCCCTGTAAAATTACATGTTTTCCACCTTTTTCTTGTAAAGTCCAAAAAATGACCAAATTTAAAAAATACATGAACATTTTTAATACAGCAGAAAAATTCTGTAAAATTACGGTGACCTCAACTTCCGACGTGGAAAAAATTAAGAGACCATTCCAAATGTTAATGTATTCAGCATTTCTAGATGTATTGTGATCATTCCAGTCCAGTGTTTGTTGAACTTCAACTAAAATCAAACCTCAGGAGTGTTTGTTTTCAAACAAAATATTCCCCGAAGTATTAATAAATATGTACACGCGCGCAAACACTCGAAATGAACTTGAAATGATTGGAAGGGCAAGGTCACTTCCCATTGGCTGCAAGTCTAACCCTGTGTTTTCCAGGGCAGCAGTTATTCCCCTACTCAACTGCTGATAGGAAACTCAGATAATCCGCTCTGCTCAGCGCGGACAAAAAGACTTTTCCTTCTCACCTCCCCTGACACATCAAAACATCTTTCCCCATCCTCCCTTTATACTCTCAATGGCTCTGCATTTTTCCTATCCTGCCCGGCTGCATTAACTATTCGCCCTCTACCTGTCAGAGCGGACCGTGAAGGTGAGGCCAGGTGTGCCGTCCAGCTCACGTGATGAAGACTGAAGTCTTCTAGACAGGAAGTGACCTCCTGTCACATCTGTTTCCTGTGTGACTCTTTATTTACCCTTGTGCCAGCATCTACGTCTGACGGACGGACGTCCATCTGTGCTAGTCTGGACCGCACAAAGTTTGAATAAAGTTCAAAAAGGCCTTCAGGTGTATATGTGCAAACTTGTCTTTGGTTGTAGTGGTTTTTTAAATATTTTTTAAGTAACATGACAGCGCATTTGACTTTTTTTAATATCTGGATTGCCAGTTGAACCCTCTCAGTCCAGAAGCAAATATCATTGAGTTGCTTTGAATAAAAATGTCTGCCAAATGCATAACTACAAATGTCTGGCAAGTTTCTGAATATTCGTGACGAAAAAAGTAAAAAACAGTGCTATAAAAATGTCAAGAATGGAACAAACAGTTCAATAAGTCAAAGCTGGACGTAGATCTCCTGAAAGCTGTTGATATCTCAGAGGTCGCTGGGAGTGATTCTGAAAATATGATGTTTAAGTTTGGAATGCAGTTATGGCGAGAGAGAGCTGGACATGCATTATGGAGTTTGGACTTACTGGAGAGGGAAAGAGAATCTAGGAGCTGGAGGTAGTTAAGAGGAATATCAGGAAGCCCCCCTCCTCCGGCTCACCCAGGACCACCCCTCCCATCTCCCTCTTCCTGCCAAAACTCTGCACACTTCCTCTGCAGCTATTGGGATTCCCACCTGGGACATTCCAGCCGTGAAATGTGTCTGGCAATCTCCCTCTTTCATTTTGTTTTTAATTTACAAAATGTACACTCAATTTTGGTTCTGCTTTCTAAGTGAAGCCTTCCCTTTTGTGGTCAAAGTCATTCCAGGTTTCGGCCAACGTTGGTCATTTTAATTCCTTTATGGGGATGTGCAGTAGTCACATGAACCACAAGAGGTCACTGTATCACAATGCAAAATCGTTTAGAGCCTGTAACAAGTTATGTGGAGCGTCAGACCTGTACCATCATCTCGTTCACTGCGTGCTACTTATATTTTTCTAACATAAAACAGCTGTCTGTCCGAGCCCTGGTGATGTAGATACCCCCCTCCTAAAAAAAAACATTATCCTGATGAAATTAACTAAATGAAATGACAGACGAGTGAATGTTACATGCGCATGAATGTGCATGGACTCGAAGGAAGGGTGAAAATACCAGGTTCCATGACTTTGTGTTTGACCTTTTGGGGAAACGAGCTAATCCCGCGGTATAATGGACTCGGGTGCAGATATGGAAAACGGCTGCTCCGTTATCTGCGTTGCCGTGGAGACCATCGGAGAGCGCGCGAACGGTGAAGATGCCGCCTTATTAAAAGGGGAGTTTGTATATATTGGAAAAGGCGCTTTTTGTCAAAAGTGTCACTCACACGCGCAGCATTACCCACTTGGATTGTAAATCGAAACCTGTTTCTTTTCTCCAAAATAGCACTATTCAGTTTGAGCGCGTTCAAGACGTACTTTATTTTATATATCCTTTTTTTGCGCACTGATTGAGCCTTAGTAAAATGATGCAGAATATCTCGCACAAAATGTGATCTAAACATGTTCATTTAACAGTAAATCTTAGAAATTAAGATTAGATATTCATTTGATATTGTTTGAATTGTTTTACAATTAAAGACCCCACTCAACAGAAAAACAATAGGTTATGTAATAATTATAATAATAGGCCTACAAATAATAATAATACGTTGCTTGGTATAACTTTTAAACGCTTTTAAATGTGTAATATGTTAGCGCGGGAAATATTTAATCATATTTTAAATTTGATTGAAATGTCTGTGATGCATTATGACGTAGCCTATACTCAGTTTTAATTCAGTTATCTTGTATGCATTTTCGACATTAGTGATGAAACGAGATCAGTGCTTTTTTGAAGCCTAATGTACGGCTTGATATTTAATTAGGCTACTGAACACTAAATCGTTACGGTTAATATAATGTATAATGGCCTACTGATGTGAGTTATTTTTCAACTGAAACAATCGTGATTTAACGCAAGGACTAGGCTATAAGATAATATGTATTTAAAAAAAAATCAATGCAAAAAATATGAATGTTCTTTGGAAACCAATTTTATTAAGGCCTATTGTTGTTACGGCTTGACGTGTTTTGAGAAAATAACTTGTTTCTTACTGTTTCAGTTATTAATTTGCCTATAAACAGTATTGCACAGCGGTGCCACTGCCAAGTGTTTTCAACCGTTCGATTCATTTATAACACTGCTGATTTGATTTCCCATTACAAAGACGTGCCAAAAAAGTGGGGAACGATGCTGGTGATAAAGAAGGCAAAACAAGTGTTTGGATGAAACGAGCTAATTTCACAACTAATTCAACACGTTACTGATCTAATGACAAGACAGAATAATCACACAGATACCCATCAACAGTACAGCTACAATATGAATGATAATGGCTGCATTGATATGTTAAGCGTGTGTACCCTGGTCCATCCAATAAACCCCAGCTAATATTGGCCCGAACACGTTAAATGTGTAAATATTTCTCCGTCGGGTAGCCTATCTGTCTCTATCACCCCGTGCGATCTTCCCCCTCAAATGATGCATTAGATGCATTGAATGTATTTGTTGTGGTGGCTTGAAAAGGCGGCGATAATCTGGGGGAGAGAGATAAGGAACACCAATTTATTCAGCGCCACTTTGGACCCTGTTTCCAGCCTCGCTCGGTCCTGACACCTCCAGCGGTAAGCTGATAACGATTAGGCCATTTATTATCTTCACAAAGAACAAAGATTGCCTCACGCCGATGAAATATTACCCCCGGTAATAATCGGAAGGAGAGGGCTTGCATCTGATGCATGCATATATAAATAATAACTTTAGAGCTCTGCTCAAAAAAAGTAATAAAATGCTGAGAATAATGTGAGACAAAATTTCAAATAATAAAAAATAAAATCAACCACCGATTTCAACATAATAATCATAATGGAAAAACAAATAATAGGCTACAATTAACATTTAACATTTTCAGAAACGAGTGTCTTAATGTCTTTATCCGCATTAATAACAAATTAAGATATTGAAAACCGAGTCGGATTCAAGAACACGTTGGACTTCGACCCAAGTGAGAACTCAGACTTACAGACAGCTCTGCTGTGGTCTTTGATGGACAACGTGAAATGGAAATGTCACCGTGTCTGCCACAGTGTGCACTGCTGGAAAGGAGGAGGCGAGCTTAGCAGTCGCCTTTATTAGTCTAAAGTGGGTTTTTTAATGCGCTGGAGATGCAAGCTCGAGACTGATAAACCCTTATCTCACGCGCATCATGAGTGAGCATCTTCTGCTGGTCAGATTGTAAAGCTCATGTAAACCCACCTACTGCTCTTAACGCCTTAACATGACAATAGACGCATTAATAAGAACATTAATAAATTACCACAGACGGCGTTTATTTAAATAAAATACTACTTCTACTACACAGCAAAATCGCCAGTGTTAAAAAAGGATAAATTAGTCATTGTGAGAGTTAACCATTTTTAACACTGGCGATTTTGCTGTGGAGTAATATTAATAATAATGATAAAACTATCTTATTTTTTTTAAGTCGTAAAATTACACAAATGAAACACACAATTGCTGCCAACTTTTTAGAGAGCGGACAAAATATTATAAGGCTACTTGCTATGATTTCCCTTTTTAGTGCATAAATTGTTTAACTCGGCACGAAAGTTACATGAAACATCTAAAGCACTCAAGGCCCAGACGATTTATTTCGTACAGTCAGCAATTTCTTGTCAGAATAACTGTGGTAAAATACGATTAAGAAGGCCATGAAAGGATATGCGAACACAAGTACACTTCTTGACTTTATCACACATTGTTAGCACTGATAACTGATGCACTTAAAGACCAACTGATAGACATAATATAAAACAATCATTAAAGGGAAGTTTGAAGCATTTGCCGGAGACTCAGTCACTGATAGTCAAATACTTATCCTTCTATTGACAATGGGACAGCTAAGGATTTGTAGAATTTTGATTTTTATCATATTTCCTAATCCTTGGCCAAACCATAGGCCTGCCATTTCACCACTCCGCTATACCAACCAACTTAATATCTCTGGCTGGTGTAAATCCGTCACTGCTCGTGGTCTCTTAAAAGAAAGCAAAACAATAGCGAGCATTTGGACATTGTTATTTTGATCATTCTACATAATGCAATTAATTCTGTCAGAGTTCACTTCTCTCGCACTCTCATTGTGCGCGTGCACTCTTGGGGGAACCCGGGTGCGAGAGGCTGGAGCTGCACCTGCCCTTCCTTAGCCGCTGCACGCGAGCCCACGGTCTCGTGCCAGAGATTTACCAAGGCTTTGCATGTTTAAAAGTTGGTGTTATGTGTGAGAGAGTTAAAACTGGGTGTGTTGGGGGAGGCAGGGTCGACTTTAATATTATAGACAAGACCGGGCAGGAATAGAATTCATTAAGATGGGAATCCTAAAGGGTTATGACCCTAAGACTTATATTTAAAGTAAACATTTACATACTAAAAAAACACGCAGAAACACATGTGCAAACGATCGGAATAGCATTGGTTTTACGCATCCGATTTATTGTGTGTCTGGCTTTTAGAATTATGAAATAGATAAATAAACACACAATGATGATAATTATTAGAATAATAAGAATACGTTTGTTATTGTAATATTATTATTGTTCTTAACGATTATTAACAATAACTCAATTTATTGTTTAGGGCGTTCAAATGTTTTGGGTACTGGATTAACTTGTTCTCATTTTATCCCCTTTGACGACTGGGACTTGTTTCGTAATTATTTAAGTGAGAACACCATACACTGCAGCTTCAGCACAGCTTTCAGCCATCAAAGCACGACCCGGAAGACCAGTTCGGCTGACGCACGACTACGTTGCAGCAGCCCTACTTTGTGCCTCAAGTTTCCCTGCTTCCAGAGAGAGAGAGAGAGAGAGAGAGAGAGAGAGAGAGAGAGAGAGAGAGAGAGAGAGAGAGAGATAACGAGGTATCAGACACCACACCGCAAGTCACTGAACACAGATGCTCAGCAAAGGCATACTGGTGAAGGGACGCTGACTGTCTGGAAAGGTTGGCATTGCCAGCTCGAGCGGATTTGGAAAGCAGGCGAGGACTGCGCCTTGAGCCTCAGCGCTTCGCTAAGCACAACGAATCACCTCTACTATTCCCTCAAAGACGACACACGGACTTGGCCCCAGGACACATTTCTCTCTGGTGTGAAATGTCAAGAAGAGAAAGCCCAATCATAAACGCTGGTAAGATGCGTTTTGTGTAGACAATCATTCGACACAGCTCGTGTATAAATCGAGTAATGCGGGGAGATTTTTCACGCGCTTTATTAATGTATTTATTTCTGCCTGAAGTAGGATGATGCTATTTTAAGGAGATCGTTTTATTTGAAATGATTTTATCCTTTTTATTTTTATTTCTATTTAAAATCGTTTAAAAGCAATCACCCAATAATTACAATAAAATATAACCAGGTATTATTAACCACGCATAATTGATATTGTTGCTACCAACAATAGATAATAATAATTTGTTATTGTTGGTGCTGTCGTTATTGTTACTGTTATTTTATTGTAGTTGTTGCAATTCATCTGTTGTAAAAGTAAATCTGCTGTATTCTTAATGTCACTACACGGTATGACAGTAGTTAAAACGATTATAATACTAGTGCTAAAAAGAACAAAAATCTCTTCATAACAATGTTTTATTTTTTATAATATTATTTAATTAATATTTTTTTATTTTATTAATCGTTATAGAAATTGGTGTACAGATGTGGCACAATATGCGTTTCATCTTTGTAAAGTTGAAAGTAAATATAAGCGAAATGAAACAAAATTCAGTAACGCAAACAGTATTAAAATTATAAGCAAATTGTACTGCATAAAATAACAAATATAAAATAATGTTTATAAAATATAGCATCGTATTATATAGAATAATTTCATTAATGTGTATATTTAGGTCTTGATTCAGCAAATAGAACAAGCGCAAAAGCACATTCTTAAACTGAAATATAGCCCAAGTGATTTTCGGTAACATTTCTTGAACAATCACGACACTCATTGATGATTCTGTATGTGAGGTGTGAGGTGAGCCGAGGAATTAGCTCTCTCTGTGATGCCCCAGGGAGTCCTGCAATATCCCACCTGTACTGTTTATTTAAATCATTGACTCCAAGAGCTGTCAGCCACAAAAGGAGGGGGGGCGCCCCGTCATCACCCTTCAGATTTATGACTGTCACGGAATCATTTTTCTATTCAACTAACGCCCTCAACCAGAACAAGACTTTTACCAATAGGACAGCATGTAAATAAATAAAAGAATAAACATCGCATAATGCCGAATAATGCTAATTAATGGCTGAAATAAATGAAGATATGCATTTTACGTTCAATTCGTGTTATTCGTGCTCCAGCAGAGGACAGGGGACTTGTGACTTTGCCTGCCTGTGTCTGCCCCCGAGTGCCCTGTCACAATCTAATTACCCGTGAGTAAAGGACAATACCGCTTCAGCTGGTCTGTGTCATTCCCTCTATATCCCAGCGCCTGCTTATCTTCACAAACCCTTCTGCGCTGCTCTCTGCCCCTCCTGCCCTCTTTTAACCCCACGGAGAATGATAAATGCGCAGAGAGGGAACGAATGGACAAACCCATTTCACGGCACCTGTTAATTAACGGAATGATTGCCTCCGTTTCCACCGACTTCAGCAATCGCTCTCCATTATTTTTCTGATGCTATTAATTCAATGCGAAGTAATGTGACATCACGTGTCGTCGTCAGGTAGAGGAGTCATAATGGCGACCCGAGTTAGAGTCCTCAGTGATACTGCTGAGCCCCTACGAGGGCAGTCTGTTTTGTTTAAACATCGAAACCAACTGGATTACCAAAGATACTTAGTTCAGGTATTCTCTAAAGATATTCAGCCCTGCAGGTGAGCTCAACCAACCACCTTCATTAGCATTACTGGTGATGAGCAGGATCAGAGGAGCCAGCCAAACACACAATTCCTATAGCCTTCTCACCACAAAACCGTAAACAATAATTTTTGGAGGCCATGCATTTTTATATCGGATTCCACTTATATCTGTTATTGCGCATTTGCCCTTCTTGTAAATATGCAAAGCCAAGCGTTATATTAAACAACAATCATTTCTTGACTTGTCAGGAAATGCTGTCAGGGCTCATTTACGCTGTAGGTCCCCAGGTCAGATATTGGCACACACCCAAAACACTTTATCGACTACTTGTATACAACAGTATGGTGGCAACAAAATGCCTGAGTCTTTCAGCGTTCCCCATGCGTTTCAGCCATACTGGTACAACCTTGCAAAGTCGCCTATGGATTTTTTTCTTTTCCTTTACCGAGATTCAGTGACGTCAAGTCACGGCGTCGGAGTGGCGGCTGGTAGGGGCTCTGAGCTCGCGCTCCAATTATTGCATGTCAATCATTATTGCTTTACTGGAGTGCACTCTGACTAAACCCCTCCTGTTTCAAATTATAAAAATACATTACCTTAAAGAGACAATTTTTTTAAACAGATTATTATTTTTGTTGTTGTTATATAACTCAATCAGTAAATCCGTGCAACGTGTTACTCCTAGAGCCACAACCTGCTATAGAGCCAGATCATCAGGACTGTCCTGTGGCTCTGAAAACAGTGCTCTCTTAGATTGATCTAACCAGACAAGCTGGTTAAATGAATAATTAACACACACAAAACGTTGCGACAAGCATTGAGGCTGCAGAGCTACCAAAGGTGAACAGCAATAATCCAAAGGAGCACATCTGGAGCTTTAGGCCAAATAACGTAAAGAAGACCATCTCACCACACCATAATAATAACATAATAATAAGCAGTGTAAACGATTAATTGCATTGTCACAATTTAGAAACATTACATTAAACATTTGTTCCATGGCAACCAATGTGTAATTCAATCAGAAAGAATTCAAAACCAAACCCTATATATGTGAATGAGGGCCTTCAGTTGACCAACCTGAATCCACAGTTTATCTAAACGCTTATCAAGGTAATTGGCGACGGTCAGTCTTTCTGCCTGCGGTGGGCAAGCCTGCTGCTTGTTTTGCCACGAGATAACAGCGCACAAGAATCAACCAAGTTGCCCTAATGGCCACCAATTGGCTCTCTCTGGACCTGCCCATGCGACCTGTCGGCACCACCGAGAGACAAGCCCGCTATTAATATGTAAAGCGACGTTTGATCGCTTGAAACAGCATACAAAGACAGTGTTTTCACAAGAAGAATGTGGTGACAACTAATTTAAAACAATTAGACGCGCAAGAACAATAGCCCCCAATTTAGAGACCATAAAATACTCCTCCCCAATTAATGCCAGAGGTGGAATTGTGTATGTTTGCATTAGGTATATATCGCATGTGACACTTCACTGTAAAATGTTTTGTTCTTTTAAGTAAATGTTAATTGTCACGCAACACGTCGTGTTTATGAATAACCAATCACATTCTATTTTAAAATCAATAATCATGTGCAAACAATCACAATAATTACAACATAATCATACAATAAAATAATTCTGCTTGTATAGAAAAAAATCTGTAATTTGTTAATTTTCACGACAAAAGTAATGCATACATATTATTTAATAACAGACAGCTCGTTTGAATCTTGTAGGCTTGTTTCTAAATATAAAACAGTAGCCTTACATTATGTTTCAATCTCTTTTGCTTTGAGTTAAGGAGCACATTATCGGACATCAAGCATTAAGAAAGGTAAAATATCTCAATAAATTGCTCCGCTGAATGATGAGTGTTTCAGCTCTCTAAATGTGGCGCACTGTATGCCGACGGTCGCCGTGGCAAGCGTCAGGTCCAAGCCAATGGCAGTAAGCGTGATCTGCTATTGGTTAACAGAGCGATCAATGCCAGCTCGTGACTCCGCCCATGCTCGTAAGATATGGAATCTACTGGCGCCAGGTCCGACAGTACACAGGCACAATTCATTAATGAGACATCTCTTCGCTTCAGACAGCCGCAGAGGTTTTCAGAGAGACTTTTAACAATCGAGCAGCCGACAATTCAAAGCTGTGTAAATTGCGAATGTCAACAGACGTCCCGAGGATTAACATTCTTTGTAAAGGACTAACACGGCATTAAATAAACACAGGATTGGAGTGCTGAAATGCTGCTTTGCGCTGTGAGTAGCTACTTGGCGATACTTTCATATATTGCTTACGGTAATGCAACTAATTTTACAGCTTGCTAGAGTTAAAAGCCTTCCGATTAAATGCGGAGATTGTTTTTACGAATTTACGATAAGGTTTTGACATCATTCGTTAGATGTGCACAGTGCACTTTTCTACTGTACTGTTGACACTCGAGCTCATTCATTTGTTTTTCTCTTACAGGTGATCACAAGGATTGTTGAAAACCCGAGGATTGTTTAAAGCTAAGGACCTTTATTTCTCAAAAATAAAGGCATGTGCGGAAAGTGAATAGGGGCATCAGAAGCACCATTTTTACTGTAGCCTAGGCGAACGGCAATTATTTTAATATTTTACTGGACTGTGGTGTTGCTCCTCTCAGCGTCTAAAACGATTTCAGTAAGCAGACTTTTAGAAAAAAAACGGGCCCTTTAGAAATGGAGGTTGCGTCCGATCAGTCTCGGTGGATGGCCCATCATCATGCGGTACTCAATGGTCAGCACCCAGACTCCCATCACCACGGGCTTACACACAACTACATGGAGCCCATGGCGCCTCTTCTGCCACCGGACGAGGTGGATGTGTTCTTGAACCACTTGGATTCGCAGGGTAATCCCTACTACCCCAACTCACGAGCCAGGGTCTCCTACGGACAAGCGCACGGTACGATGATGCTTCATGTCAAATTGCTCTTGTGTGAATGAAAAAAATAAATGTTATAAAATGTTTTTAGATTAACACAAAATAGACTAAAATATATAATGCAATAATCCGAATAATACAATTTTGGTCTAACTTAATTGGCAATGTTAATGTTATGCATTTTATAGGTAGGCTAACATTATAGGCTATAAAATGAAATTAGTAAACAAAGTTGACCCTAGTGATGACAACGCATTACAATTTTAAGTCAATTTTCTATATGTGTGTCATCAGTAACATACAACCTCTCTATTTGTAAAAGTAAAAGATTTCGTTTTTTTTACTTTCACTATGTTTGATGCGAAAAGCATTGCGGCCGTTAAAGAAAGCCATCTCTCTTGACTAATACTGTTTGATCTATTTAGATAAGAATATTAACAATATCTATTTTTGAAATTGAAGCATATTGTTATTTTAAATTATGTATGTATGTATGTAACTAGCTGCTTTATTTATTTATGTCTTGTCGTCAACTATTAGCTGAGCAAATGGATGAGAAACAATGTATTTAAAATGTTAGATATCAGATTTCTTTACTACGTTATGAACTGTCATCTCCACGACGTATGTGTTGAAATGTAAAGATGACAAGAAAAAGAAAATGTCCCGCGAATGACTTGAGGAAAGGGAAGTTCGTGTCAGGGAGAGAGAGCGAGAGAGAGAGATCAAGGCACTTCCCGGATGCCAAATCAAAACGAAAAAATCCTGATGATTTTCTTAGTCCAAGTGTCTTATTTGTGAGAAGAACAGACTTTCCAACATTTTTTTCGTTTTACATGCGTCGTGCCTCGCTTTCGAGGGCAAACCGTTTGAAGAGGGATCGCGTTTTTATATAAAAAAGTAAAGATCACGTCGATAAGAAGGATATTCGTTTTTTGGCTGGGCTCATGAGATGAATCAATACAAGTTTTTTTTTATCTCTATTGCGTAATTTATATTTAGGATTCTTTCCGATCTCAATGTCGAGTTTATATTGTTCGGTTACCGAGTCAACAGGTGAGAATTAACAATAACAAAAACATTTTGTGAAAACAAAAAACATTTTAACTTGTTTTAATTATTAAGATGCCAATCGAAAAAAACGCACTTTGGTCGTCGTTTTAGTTGAGGATTGAGCTTTATTATTTCTTTTCTATTTTTCTCAGCTCGTCTCACGGGAGGTCAGGTCTGCCGACCACACCTCATACACAGCCCCGGTATTCCCTGGCTGGACAGCGGAAAAGCAGCGCTCTCTGCCGCCCACCATAACGCCTGGGCGGTGAGTCACTTCAGCAAGCCCGGCCTGCACCCCGCCAGCGCCGGTTACCCGTGCAGCAGCAGTTCCAACACGGCTCCCGTCTCTTCTCTTACATCTGCGACCCACTCAAGTCCGCATCCCCTCTACAATTTCCCCCCAACCCCACCGAAAGACGTCTCCCCGGATCCCGGTCCCTCTTCCCCGACCTCCATCACGGCAAGAATGGACGAGAAAGAGTCCATTAAGTACCAACTGTCTATCGCTGATGGTATGAAAATGGAGGGATGTAGTCCCCTTCGGGGCAGCCTGGCAATGAGCGCCCAGACACAGTCCACGCATCATCCCATCCCTACCTACCCGACATACTCTCTGCCCACGCCACACGACTACGGCAGCGGTCTGTTTCACCCGGGAACTCTCCTCAGTGGATCGGCGTCCAGTTTCACACCCAAATGCAAAAGCAAGACACGATCGTGCTCAGGTGAGTTTCATTAGCTCATGGATGTTTCCCTGCCATTCAACCTCACACTAACAGCATTACATCAGTTTTTAAATTATGTTAAATTCGAAATGTATAAAATATACAAGATACACTGGATTTTTGGTGCAGGAACGCATTATGATTTTATTAATTTTATCGTCTTCTCAACGTGCCTAAACAAAGCATTATAAAGTTATATTTATCAGGAGCGTCTCATTTTTCAATTTTGCAGCTTGTTAAATTTGGCAATTGTCCTCATTTCTTTTTTCTGTGGTAGCCTACATAAAAACAATCCAATTTTAATGCCCTTAAAACAAACAAAACAATCAAGTAACAAGGCCTAACTAGATCGTACTAATGGGAAATGAAACCGATTTAGTTAAATAAATATCAACCTAATTAAAAGTATATGTAGGCAAAATAGAAATACGTACATTACATAGGCATAGGCCTATATTACGGCATCAGTGGTGTTTAAATGAAAATAAAACGATTAAAATGAAGAAACATTTTAAAATGTGGAAGCGAGATTTTAATCGCGATCGCATTGAAAGCTAGAAAATAATCATATATCCCAACATCACAAAGGATTTGAAAATGTTCAGCTTTTTTAGCTGTAAGCATGAATGTTTTTATAATTGAGGTTATTTGATCTTGTTTTTTAGTTGAGGGTCAAAATTCGTGCCGTGTTGTTCTTTAAATTGAGTCTTTATCACGCTTATAACGTTGAGGAGTCACGACGCGCTGGCTCCAGTCATATCCTGCATACCTTTAGCCGAACAAATCACGACACACTCCCGCCTCCGCCCTCCCACGACCCCAATACTAACAAAACCCTGGCGGGACAGGCCTTCACAGGCGACAGGACCCTGCTGTTTGTGTTCTTATTTATACACGACTTTGACCCGTTTCACTGACCAAGATCAACGCTAATTTTAAGTTATATGCTTGTAGCCTACACATTAATTTAGTCCTCTGAATTTACACAATTATGCTTTTCTTGTGCGGAATACTATTATATACGTACTCCACGTAAAGTTAAGCATGCATTGGCAGTGTGCTTTGGAAAATGCGAATAAAGTTTAGGTTGATTTGCATGGCAAATTATTCTGGATTTCTGCCCAGTTTTAAATACATAAACTTTAAAAATTGTCTAGTAATCTGAAAACGGGTTTGTGTTTCAATTTCTAATCTTTTACTTTTACTCACATATTTTCACATATGACTAAATAAACCTGAAAATAAGGTTATTAAACTATGGATATTTATAAATTAGAGATACATTTTCACTATACACTAGAAATATTTTCTGAACCTGAGTTTCGTAAGTCTTAAATGGGGTTGTAAAACGAGTCGATATTACACACTTCTAGGATTAACCTTTATTTACGCAACCCATTAATGCCACACCTTGAGTTTGTGTTGCAGGCCATTTTCACCTAACACTCCCAAAACCAAGTTTCGGTACATTGAGAATGCGAATGATTCCTCTATCCACACCGTCCATGAACAAGAGTAGCGACTTAAAATGACTGAATTACAACACATCACATACACATAAAAGGCCGTTCATTGTCCAGGGCGGATTCCATTCTCTGGTCAGGGTGGGACAGCGACTGTCTTGCATTATAATGTGAATAACAGAGAGATGCTCAGGGGACAGACAGAAGAGCACATGCATTAAAGAACTGGGTTAAGAGTAGGACACCTGGACATCAACACAAACCGCCATGTCTTGCACAAATTTAAAATGTTTCATCCAAAACTTTGTAAATTCCAAGAGAAATTATGTTATTCTGTTTTTGAACCTGGCCTCCAGCACACTTTGTGAGATTCCAGCACCATGACTGCCAAGCTACTCATTGGTTCATTAACTTTAGAGTTTGCTTTTAACTGCGACCCTGTGTTCCTGTATCGTGCACGGAGTGTGAACCTTAATTATATAAATTTCCCTTTGCTTTTCCTCCACTTGAATTCTGCACAGAGGGGCGCGAGTGCGTGAACTGCGGAGCCACCTCCACCCCGCTGTGGCGGCGGGACGGGACGGGCCACTACCTCTGCAACGCGTGCGGCCTGTACCACAAGATGAACGGGCAGAACAGACCCCTCATCAAGCCCAAGCGCAGACTGGTGAGTAGACAGACCTCTGAAATTCCTTCAGTTTCACCTACATGTGAGAACGGGGGCTAAATAGGAGCTCGGAGCAGAGAGCCCGAACACAATTCCAGGAAAGTTATATTTTCCCTATATTCTTCCTGGAATTGTTTGTAGCCCACCCCCCCTGGTGATCCCCTACTCGCCCTGTTACAATACAGCTACTATTGCCATTGTTACCGCTATCATTATTGCTTCTAGTTCTGATACTGTCACTGATACCAATGCCCACGCCGGTGTAATTATCACCACTCCACACTGATAGAGAAACAGCATGCTGCCCAAACCCATCTGTTTAGATCTTGCTGTTTGATCTGGCCGTTGTTGTTTTTTCAAGGGTTGTTTGGACATCCACATGTCATTGGTTTGCTCTGTGGCGCTTGGTTATGAATCTGGCTCCATTTTAGATTCTCATTTCATTTCATCTCGATAAGATGAGATGTACATAAGATTTTTGTTTTAATTAGCTTTATCTAACCTTTTTATTTGCATTGCGATGATCGATAAAAAACACGACCGACATTTCAAATTACGGAGTTTGTTTTGTTTGATGTTTTTCCTATTGAAAACTCAGAAAGCAAGACGTGTGAAAAGTCAAACTTTTTTACATTTTCTTTATTAATGTCTAATTTGTATGTGGTTCATAGACAGCCTGTCCCGTGTGCATTTATTTAAAAATAACCCTCTTTTCATAATAAGATGCTGTGTCCCAGGGCTATAGGGAATGGATTGTGTCTCTCATGGAGTTTTTTTTTTCCAGCGTTGATATTACATAAAAACAGCTGACTTTTCAAAGAACAGAGGCAGGATATTTTTCCACATTTTTCCTCTGACATAATCTTATTTTATCTTTTAGTGGATGAAATTCTATATCTCTAGCTCTGTCTCTTTCGCTCTGGTATTGAGTCATTCCTCACAGTCTTTTAAATGTGATGTAATATTATCATATAGATTAGTCTGGAGACACAACAAGCCATTTAATTGAGTGAAACTGTCTTTTTCTATCAGCCATGTGTCATAATTTAATTTTCTCTCGGTTAAGTGACCATCAGAGTGCAAATATGACCCTCTCAAAGGGAAGCTTATTTTCAGTGTGGAATAGAGACATACGCAGCATGTCAACCATGAGCTTTATACATAATTACAAAGTGACTTTCACAGAGGAATTAAAATACAGGGCTTTAGATGGTGATTTCAAATTATGAAGATTATAACTTCGTTTTTTGTAGTCTTTCTTTCTTTCTTTCTGTCTTTCTTTCTGTCTTTCTCTCTGTGTTCTCATGGTTAAAAAGGCCACAGGGTTTTCCATGGAGTCAGTGTGCTTGCCCATGCTTTTGCATTTTGGTCTGAAGTGTTTTCAGAGCGCTGTTCAAAGGCCATCCAGTTGTTTCCTATCCGGATATCTGCCCGGGCCCGATAAGGAAGCCAGGCTCCCGGGTGTTTCCGTCTTCAACAAACCGGGCTGAATTTTCTCTGGCCCCGGCAGGCCCGAATGACATCTACTGTAAAGCGATTATCAGCGCGCTATGTGTGAAGGGGCTGGGGCAGGGATTGGAAAATAAATGGATTTATACTCTTTGCTCTCTTGTTTGTCATGCTCGACTGGCACTGAGCTGAAGTATCGGAATGCGGGTGTTTCTGTTGTCGCCTGCGCGTCGTTTAATAATTTTTTATTTAGCGCTCAGTGAGAATTATTACACAAACAGTATTTGGTGTATGTGTTGGACTGCGGGGGAATCGCGTTGTATACGCCTATACATGTTTCTCATTATGTGTGAAAAATTGATCCGTAATGGACAACAAGAGAACAGAGGGTTGATGACCCGGCTTTGCAGTCGCTCCGCCCAACGAAGCGTGTGATGCTCAGTATCTGCATCAAAACATTATAATTGAATGATCTGTCTAATATATTTTCAAAACTATAATTTTTTTGTGGATACAGGTCGGAAACAACTCATTGTTTTAATAAAGACACAAATCGACAAATTAAATTCACATTGTTTAAATGCACAGAACTGGCTATATTTAATTAGCGCACGCAAGTCCCTTTAAGAGATTTCATATGTCCAGGACGCTTTTACTGATGTTATTTAGGGGTAGTTTTGAAATGCTGTCTGGTGCAGAGTACACATAGCAGCACAGAGTCATAATATTAGTCACATCATCAGATTCTTATCGTAAATGCGTCTGCTCCAACCCAAAGCTGCCCCCAGTGTGGAGAACAGAGGAATGAAGGTTACGCGTTCGACAAATATCCCCAAAACACTAACAAATTCGCGTTTAAACGCATACTATAAAATCATGTGCACGATTCATATGCAAAATGCATACATATAAATGCGTTTCCAACCTCCTGTCAAATTAAAAAGACTTGTCAAACAAAAATGTCTTTACACATGCAATGGTGACAATACCAATGAACGATGTTAATATTCGGTCTTTCTTGTCTTCACAGTCTGCTGCGAGACGGGCCGGCACCTGCTGCGCGAACTGCCAGACGACCACGACCACTCTGTGGCGGCGCAACGGGAACGGCGACCCGGTGTGCAACGCCTGCGGGCTCTACTACAAACTCCACAACGTGAGTATTAACAACCGCAAACACCGAAAGTGACAGCGAAGTGGTCAAGTGGGCGGACAGCTTGTATCGATCTAAGAGAGGGAAGAGAGAGACCGGGGACGCAAAGCCGGCTTTCCCTGTCAGGCAGAGCCCGTTGACCGTTTTTCTCTTTAGATTAATCCAGCTTTGTTTCAGAGGAGGGCGTTTAGGGCGTTATTCCCAGGAGGGGCGGCGGGGCGGGAATGCTATTCAAGATACGGCGTCAGTTATATAAATTCAGTGTTGTCTGAAACCAGGCTTTTTAATGTTAAGCTTGGCGGCGAGCTCTTTAGCCGACAAATAAATACATTTCACCTTAATGAAACGAGTGAAACAAAGGAGGAAAGAGAAAGAGTGACAGCTGAGCTGGTCTGCGTTTAGCCATAAATATAGAATACAGCCATCATTAGACTACACACGCACTTTATTTTGTTTTGTATTAACGTTTCTAAAATAAAAATAGAAATAAAACAACCATCACATAAATAAAAATGATTTATAATGGTTATAATTGCAATTGCATTGGTTTCAATGGATCTCCGAGGGTCATATTTAAACCGATGATGATTCATAATGTTATTTTAATAGAATAATTTAATGTGTATAGGATTTTTTTCTGCAGAATATGTAGCATAAAAACGTTAATCGAAAGTGTAAGTCAGCTGGTTTTATTGAAATCAAAACATTTAATTGGATAAAATCAAGACCATAAAGTCATCTGAATGTTCAGATCAAATAGAAACATCTTCATCTTTGGCATGAAAGAACTGATAATCTGTTGACGTTGTCCTCCTCAATAGCTTATCTTGTCCCCTTTCTTTGTAGGTCAACAGGCCAATGACCATGAAAAAAGAGGGCATCCAAACACGCAACCGCAAGATGTCCAGCAAGTCCAAGAGGAGTAAACGATCCGGAGAAGGTTTCGAAGAGCTCTGCAGGACAAGCATGCAGGACAAGTCCTCTCCGTTTGGCAGCGCTCTGGCAAGCCACATGCCACACATGGGCCACCTGCCACCTTTCAGCCACTCCGGACACATGCTGCCCACGCCAACTCCCATCCACCCGTCGTTCAGCCACCCGCACCATTCCAGCCGGTCTCCCGCATGGGCCGAACCTCACTGAAGTTCCACCTTCACGTGCATTCCCTCAGCAGAGGCCTTCGCCGCGGCAAACATCTCCATGCACCCCCTCCCTTCAACATCTAGCACAGGCGAGGGGGTTCATGTTGGTTTAGTTTCTGGAAGGACTGTAATGACAGCGACGACCATGTCGACTTGTATAGAGGACGATTTGTAAGGACCTTTCCTTCTTCAGGCTCACTGGACGCTGAGAACACTCACAGAGCAGAGGGAGAGAGAGAGAAAGAGCTTTCTTTGCTTTCAGCTTCTCATTTTACTGAGTCACTTTGGTACTGTCCTGAAAGAGAGGATGTGTGTGCAGAATCACTGTGAGGCAGTTTCATTGAAGACAGCCGCCTCAGAACTATATTTGGCTCTCTTGCAAAGGACTCACATTGACTCTAAACATAAGAAAGAGAGAGAGAGACCCCTAACTCTATCCTCCTAACATGCTGGAATACGTGGTTCCCTCTGAGTGGACTCTACGGATACGACATACGCAAACAAATGTTTATAAAGGTTAATTGTTATTATCGTTATTGTTATAATTGTTATTATGATAATTTATTTTCACTCTTTATCTCTTGTTTTGCTTTCCTCGGAACACATTGTCATATCATAAACATTATTTGATTGGTATTGATGAAAAACACTGACCTATCCTAGCCAAGGCCATGTTGCCGAGCTGTACGTTTTTATCATTTTCCATTACACAAATAAAGGAAATAAAGTTTTAATACTTCGCCGTGTCTATTTGAGTACTTCCTTGTCAACGTTGTGTGCATTTACGGTCGCTCTTCACTTCAATGGAGACGTCTCTGTGGCCACAGACGGGTTTGATCATATATGTTTCCGACTCCGGGGCATCGTGTTTCCCCGCAGTTACTGTAGTTTAATATGAGAAAAACACACAAATGCCAAAACATGGAAAAGACGGAACACAAACACAACCAAGTGCCCAGATACGCTGCTGTTGCATGCACTAAGTGTCAAATGAAATTTCATGTCACCTAGACGTCGTTGAGCTCTCAAATTTAAGCAATATCAGATGCACACACTAAGTGCCCGCGGTGCGGTATGGCTTGGGTCCCTATTTTTTACAACTCAAAATGGGTAAAGATGAGAATTTGTGCACTCAGACCTGCTTTAGTTTGACCCAGACAACAGGTACCAAACACGGGCTCCAACCAAATACCATATATTTTAAAATAACGGGGACGTGTCCTCGACTTCAACCCCCCAACCCACTTTTTGCTTGTCTTTGTGGAGCCAAAAGAAAAGTAAGCAACAGTCTGGCGCGAGACAGAGAGACATAGAGAGAAAAAAGAGAGAGGGAGAGAGAGGGACAAGAGGAAGGAAAGGCAATCAGTCCGGTCCATGAACAAACACGTGGGGGGCAGTTTGGAACCTTCTCCCACAGATGTGCTCGCAGCTGAGGCTTGCAGGAAACAGCTCTTAACCCGGTCTCATTTTTAAGCTATTTAACCCAGCGCAGAGACTGAGGAAACCATCAGCCTGGCCAAGAGTTAATGAGAGAGACCCAACAACAGTCAGGACCATGCTGAGAAGAGGCAGAGTTCAGGTCAACATCGACTGTTGCACAAGTGCCCATGCCCAGCCCCCTTTCAGACAATTACATACCCTTCCTTTGTTTTTTTATTCTATTGTATTCCATTCTATTTAATGAATTGGTCAAGTTTTTGTTGGACATCATCTAATGAAGGTGCACACCAGTCAAATAAGGCTTTAGAGCCGTGGTCTAGTGGTTAGTCCACATCTCGAACTGTGATTCTTCTGTGGGCAACATGAGTTTGAATCTGCCATAGTTTTTTTTTTTTCATTGCTTAAGACAATCACAAAGAAGTTCTCTTTGGAACGTCATTTATTTCTCCTAGACAATAATGTGATTAACTGTCAGATTGAGACATTAAATCTGCTGTTTCTCAATGTCTTCTCCAGAGAAAAAGACACTAGTAATATCTGATGTCTCTCGTGTCAAGAGTTTCAGATCACAAGATCTCAACAAGGTCACAAATAGTGCTTAGGTTTGTCAGCTGTCTGGATTCAAAGTCAGATATTTGAATATGCACGAATCAATTCCCATCAAACTCTTCCAAGACCAAATAATATGAGCTCTGCTGTCTACATTCATTTTGTAACTCAAAACGTTGATTGCATGTCTTATATTATTTCAAATTCATATTTTCAAGTCAAGAATAAACTGCTCGCACTACTGAATGACTTCATTTCTTCTGCAGAACAGCATCGTACCCCATCGACTTCCATTGTATGAGCACAAAAGCACTATTTCTCAAAATGTCTCCTTTATGTTCCACAGAAGAAAGTCACATGTATGTTTTGAACAACACGAGGGTCAACAAACAATGACAGGTTTTTTATCTGTCAATAAAAGTGATAAAATGTTTGAAACGTGGGTCAACCAGAAACCTGAAAATAACCTTTTAGGAACAGATAATCAAAAACCTCTAATTAAGTCAAAATGTACAATATTCGACACAGAGAGCCTCACAGATTAAATGTTTCTCGTGTTTGTAGCAATAGTCCATGACTGTTCGACTGAATTCCTGCTGTGTGTTTGCCAGTTACAGATGCCACTGGGCTTTTCTATTTGTGTGTGGAGGTATTTGTGTGTGTATGTGTGTGTGTTGTTCTCTTTGGCCGGGCTCCCAGAGCATGAAACGTCCAACGCGCTCAAACAGGGCCCTCCTGAGGGAACTAACTGTCTTCCCCCAAAAAATAATGGGACCGGTCCGCGTCAGAAAGACGGGAGAGGGAAAAA
This sequence comes from Triplophysa dalaica, assembly GCF_015846415.1. NCBI lineage: Eukaryota > Metazoa > Chordata > Actinopteri > Cypriniformes > Nemacheilidae > Triplophysa > Triplophysa dalaica. The sequence continues at coordinate 15,393,940 of NC_079562.1, forward strand.
GAGGAGCTTTATTCGCCGTGAAGGCTGAGGAACCGTGACATGCTCGCGTAGTTCCACATGTGTCCCTGTCCTCACTGTTCCTACATGGGGTTCTGTGAGGGGGGAAACGATGTATTGTGGAATAACATATCGTGATACAAAAGGTATTACATTTATTGTGCTATGATAACATGTCTTATGATGTCTGTTGAAATATATTGGTTGAGCAGCAGACATGTGACATATATAATGTCATACTTTTTTTTTACAGCTTTATTGACAAATGCAATATAATATACATAACTATGTATTCAGAGGTGTATAAAGACCTTACATAATGAACCGTTATGTTATCATTATCTTAGACTGAGTTATTTCTATCTACATACACTTCGGTTCCCCTTACATGGAATTCATCATGTTGTTACTACAGTAGCCCTAAAAAGACCAACTGCTCTACAGAGCGTGTTTGGTAAATACATTATTACCTGCAGCAAAGGAGTGAAAACATGACGGCGTCTTAGTTATGTGTCAGCCACCGTAGTGCTTTAAAAGGGAGCAGTGGAGTGAGCCGTTGGTTGCAATTCGCAACCTCACTGCTAGATGTCACTAAATTTCATACACTGGACGTTTAAGAAGTTCTCTCTTTTTTGTTTACTTTTTTTGATTTTTGAATTTTTATGTTATATTTTTCCATGAGAGATACAGTATATTCAATTAAAAAAAGTTCTTGGTGTCGACTAAAATGTTGTCAATTCTTGATCATAACGAAATTATTTAAAAATGCTTTGTAAATCTGCTATTTAATTTTGTGTTGAGTGTAATCATTTTTTATATTTCGTTAAAAATTGATACTCTTGTATCAAGTATTTTATCAAATCGTTAAATGAGCATATCAATAAAAGCCTGTTTTTTTACAATGTTAATTATTTGTCTTTGTTTAGATATGTACAACTCTAAAAAAAGTTCACCTATGTTTGGGTGTTTTAACGCAAAAGGATGGGTGTTTTAATTATGTCAAATATAAACATTTTCTAGGTTAATTTAACCCAACAACCATTGCTGGGTTGAAAAGTAACCAACAAAAAGGAAATGAAAGGTTAAATCCAGTGCAGAGCATTGTGGGATACCGTATTCCATACAGTGTTTCCCGATAGTATCCAGCACATTTTTGGCAGCTGCAGTAGGTCAACTGTTTACTCCACACATGTAGAAAATCTCCACACTGTCCACAGTATGCACAGCACATACTGAAGAAAAAAGAAGCATGTTAGCGTCCTAATTCAAACACAGCCGGTCTTTGAAAACATATGGCTGCAAAGCATCATGTGACGACATACCAATAAGAGAAACGTGATACATAGAGGCGAGGTAAGATGTACACCCACAAAAAGTATTCTTGAATAATAACAATATTTTACTTTCAATTTAAAGGTGGCTAAATTATGACTTAAAAGCCAGTGGATCTTCGGACCGTACGATTATGTAGTTTGGCCAAACGAAAGACTTATGGCTACGGCTTTATAAAACAGCACGGTGGCCTCCCGTCTCCGAGCCGTGAGAGCTTTATGAGCTACAATCGAGACGAGTCTCATCTTCTTTTCATCCTCTCATCCTTCCCTCTCCTGCCCTCCCTCACTCCCTTCATGTATTTGTTTATGTATTAAATTGAATTAAAGGAATCAAAAGGTGGCGGGGGCCGAAAGCACACAGACTCGAGTTATGGAGCTAAAGATGAAAGCGTTGAGGAACGAGGAGAGCAGTTCAACCGCGGGTCTCTAGAAATGCGCGGGGTCAGACGTTTGACCTCGTCCAAACATGCTTCAGCTAAATGCTCAATACCCTCCCTGTTCCCTTTTGTTCTTGCTCATTTTCTTGGCCTCTTTTATTTGTCGCTGTTTCTTTGCTTTTCCAAGGAAATAAGGAGTCATGTCCTTCGGTGAAGTAAGGAATCTTACTAGAGCCACTTTTACGGTCATGTAATTTCTTTGTTTTGATAAGTGTATATAACTTCGATTTACATGGTTCTGTTTTGGTATATATTTATGAAAATGCAGTCATATTGTTTTCAGCGCCTGTGTTTTTAAATCGCTTTTGACACTGCAGTCATTTTCTATTATCCACTTGTGTGACAGCAACAAGCACATGTCGATTTAACAAATTTCAACCAAAATATTCATTATTGTAATGACCCTGGACTCTGTTGCATTTGTTGAGTCTATAAACTGATGATACTCATGCTGGAGATAGACATACAGGTGCAAAAGAGACATTAAAACTGAATTTTCGGGGCATCCCAAGTCACACACACACTCACATGTGGACAAATCATACATTGCATTTGTTAGATATTATTAGCCAAACTTCCTCTTTCGGCTCTGACACAAATTCATAGAAATATGGTCCCCTGGTAATAAAATGTCAAGTAAGGGGTGTGGTAACGGTACCCACGTTCAATAGCCTGAGAAAAGAAAGTAGGTTGAAGGAGTTACAGCATGCGTTCTGCCATTGTCTAAGACCCCAAAGAAACACATTTATGCACATGAGCGCATACACGCACATATGAGTTCATGCACTCGCTTTCTATACTGTATCTGCCTCTTGATTAGCAAACTAAAGGAAGCCCGTGCCTCAAACTGGGGCCAAGAAATAGCCATGGGAAAACTGTTGTGCCTCTCATTTTACCATTTACTGTTATTTCATTCTAGTTTCCTGCGTATGTTTAATGCCATTGTTTGAAAGGAGAAAAGAAAAGGGCAGAGAACCCAATAGTTTGAACAATTTGAATATTTTGAAGAAAACGTGCTCTGTGGTTGTTAGGGTGTTCTTGGTGGTTGCTAGGGTATTGCTAGAGTGTTATAGACCGTTTCAGCTGCAACAACATAAACAAACGTTATGTGGCCCAGATTTAACGTCCTGTAGACCTCTGCAAAGAATAAATAACCATTGAGTTGTTTTAAATCAATTTATACAATAAATGCACAATAAAAATGTAATATGAATGAATATTAATATAACGTAAATATAAAATATATTTTATATTATAACCAAATTCATGCATCCGATGAAACAGTCTATAGACCATTTTGGAAAAGGTAGACAACGCTGCTTCAATGTTGGTCCAAAATAACTTCCTGTTTACGTTTCTTTAACACGACACGAACGTTCAAACAAAATTCAACAGAACGTTTATGACCGAATCAAATCACCTTATATATTTAAAGGGGTCATATGGGGCGAATACATGTTGTTCTGTGTCTTTGGTGTGTTATAAGTTGCCCATGACTGTATTAGACACATAAAATTGCAAAAAAGCGAAGTGTCGGGAAAAAAGATGCATTCTATCTAAAAGCGAATGGTCGCCCATACCTGCCTGAAACGCCCCGTGTAAACAACCCCCCCCCACAAATCCACGTCAGTTAGAGGTATGATTTGACTAAGACCGCCAAAATGTATACACAAGTGAGGTGGTGTACCTGTCAGTACAATTGAAGAGGAACCTGATGTTCCAAATATGGTAAGAGGTGTTACATTTCCGTCACACGCTTGCAGTATTCCACCAATCACTACGCACCCTTTTAACCGTGGCTATGTGAAAATCTGATCACTTTAAAAGGAAATACCACTCTTCTTTTAAACAAACCCCTAACATTACACATGACGCAACAGTAATAGTGAATCTAGCAAGCATCACTAAACTTGGCAGTAGATGATTCATTTATGAAACAAAAATTTCCGTAGCAAAGATCATCTGCCGAGGTCAGATAAACTGTGATTGCTTCTAGGAAACATTTTTCAGGAACAAACCAGATGCAGGTTTGACCTCTTACCTTATATTGTATCTCAGATTTAACTTTTTTCTCATTGATTTATTCTGTAAGGACAGTTTGCTTACGCCAAAACACCCTACAACCGGCAAAAACCTCAGCTCACTATACCGCTGACCTTGAGACACCACACACACGTGCACACAGACCATCTCACAAAACAGGAAGTGAAAACGTTCAGCAGGAAATATTCATATAGTATTATTAAGTCTGAGAGAACACCAAAAGCTGTTAAAATGGTTTAAAAAGCAGAGAAGAATATTGTTTTTAATCTTCCACAGATGACTGCTTGTTTCACGTCACAGTGCGTGGCTGTTTGCAAAGTCAATACATCTGTACTGTTTTACTGTAGATAACTGTACAGAGAGTGAGAAAGTAAGAAAGTGAAACGTGTTGCGTAGAGAGAACTGAAAACAATAATAAGGAATAGAGAACGCATGTTTTGAATGAATACTCGTGTTAAGGGCCACATTTATTGCTTCTTGTGGTTTTTTTATTGGGTTGAATTAAGTGGAATATTTTGCCATTCTCAGTACACTGTGGAATGTTCGGAAATCCCTCTAAAGTAACATTTACCTTGATACATGTCAGTATGAATTATAAGCCTATTTTCATTAATGATAAAAAATGGCGGGGTAAATATTTCATATTGACTGCTTTGAAAGGCAAGTGTGATAATTCAGATGTCATCGTCCTTCTTTTCAGCATTTTAGCAATTTTGTCCTTGCTTTAGGCAACCTAGATAAACTTAGTGATTTTAGTAGAACACGTTCGAGTCCTGACAGATGTTTTCTTTAGGGCATGGTTTGTACATCTTTGATACAAATCTCTCCCGTTACATACCACAGCAAAGGTAGATCTCTTTAGTTAAAGGGATAGTTCTCCTAAAAATGAAAATTCTTTCATTATTTACTCAACCAAGTCTTTCCAAACCAGTAGAAGTTACTTTGTTCTACTCAACACGAAGGAAGATATTTGTTAAAATGTTCCTTACCTTTGGAGTCCGATTCCGAATCCGAATTGGAATAGATTTTTTCCCAACCTTATTGTCTACAATAGAAGGAAAATTGTATGTATGTCAAAAGTGCCGTAGAACTGTTATCTTTTCTACATTTAAAAAAAAAAACATTGACAGAAAATTGCAAACATTTTTACAAATATCTTCCTTCTTTTTCAGTAGAACAAAGTAATTGATACGAGTTTGGAACAACTTTTTTTTTTCGGTGAACTGTCCCTCTTAGACCATGAAGTGTAACAGATTTCCTGTTTATTTACTCACCATTGCTAGTTTTACTAGGATTTGATGCTTGGAAAGTTTTTGTGGAACTTTTTTAGTACATAAATGAAAGCCACACACAAAATCACAGACACTATCCATACTGTATTTCTTTCTGTACCTATTTTCAATGTAAATTTCTACATCAAAGGCCTGTGCTTGATTGTTAATAAAGTCTAAAGCGGGAGGGTGTGGTGGTCGTGCTCTATGAGAAAATGGGTCGGTCTTCTCACCTGGGACATGTGTATTGTATCCTCTAGTACCCAAGCCTGAATTAAAATCTCTCATGCAAGCCAATGCAGAAGCTGTAAGATAGCAAGCCTGACCAGATGACTCATGAAAATCGTATTTAGCATCATATACTTTGTTTTTTTTCGTTCTCAAACAGCTACTCATATAGAGATAATCACATAGCTCACTATTTTGGTAAACCAGTAAGCAAAATCACGCAAACAAATTTAGACAACTGGAGAATTCTGTATGTGCCAGAGACTGAACACTGAGATGCTCCTCTGGAGATGCGGCATAAACATCTTTGTTACAGACTGTACACTCACAATGTTGTCAGCTTTGTGGATTCTTGTATGTTATGGTTATACTGTAAACCTCATGATTGTTGGTTGGTCATGTTACATTTATGTCTTAAATTCACTTAAACTCACTGTCAAACAAAAGTCAACACTGATGTTTGTTTTGGAACGAATATAACTTTCAAGGACTTGTTTGGTGTTGAGTTAGAATAAGTGTTTTGAAGATGACATGCGAGAAATATATATTAAGTTTCTGTTATTTTTTATACTCAGCAGCCCTCTTCACGTTTAACTATAGTTAATAGCGCAACCATATAAAACTAAGTTTGTTTATTATGTGCACATGATGGACATATTGTGCATTAGTTTTACGACAAATGTGGTTAAACCAAAGTTGCTGTAATGAAATCATTGTAAATTTGTTGTAACTAAATGAATGTTACTTATGAAAGCTTGACTATTGTTTTAGTGAGAGATGTCGCCTCTCTTAGTAAAAAATTGCTATGCTAGTTTTGTAGAAATTTTCTGAGGTGGCTACTTTGTAGAATTTAACAATCTAATTTGTGCATTTCAGTTTGATCGGCTTCTAAACAAGTGACGTTGGATTTAGGGGTGGGGCTTAAATTTTCATTTTTTTATATTTTGTTGTTGTTAAACAATTGACATCATGCAAATGTATCCAAATGACCCTTCAAACGAAACAGTTCGTAATTCCAGTCAGATTATGCTGCCGTGGGCAACCTTTGAAAGCTGTCACATCTGGGATACGTCCATATTTCCAGCTTTTTTATGAGGGCTTACTTTAAAGTACTCTTTAATTAACGTCAAAATTATTAAAGATGAGGTAACACACGCAGATTCTGCCAATCTCATATTAATCTTGAGAAACAATAAAGTATTATAAAACGGTCAGTTCTGGTCCTTGATTCTGATTGGCTGAACCGAGTTCTTAGCCATTATAAAATACCCCGATTTATAATAGTTGATCACCTTACATTGGTAGAAACCTTGCTACGCATATGGAATCATATTTTTATTAAAGCAATAAGCCGCTAGAAGCAGTGGGTTATAGTGCATTTTATAACAGCTAATGGGGTTTCAATGTCCTTTGCTGTTATCATTTCATTTATTTATGCATTTGGCAGACGCTTTTATCTAAAACGACTGACATTGCAGTAACCTATACATGTATACTTAGGTTTGTGCAATCCCCTGGGATCAAACCCACAACCTTGCGTTGTTAACGCAATGCTCTTACCACTGTGGTACAGGAAAGCCTGTTACACAATGCACTGTAACCAACTCCTTCTTGGGTTTATTGCTTTAGTATTGCATACTTTGTATCTTCGAAGAGTATTTAGTTTGATCACATTTATAAAAGACAGATACAGCTGTACGATTATTACCAGGGGGGGACGGAAATACAGCACAAGCTCAAAATACATCATCCCATTTATTCACTATATGTTTGTGTCGTTTACATTATACACGTACATGCTGATTGCCAACAAAACACAAACGCATGACTTAGTTTGACATGCCACTTGCGGTTCTATTATGCCACTTCCGGCATCTATTAGAGCTGGCACCTCACACGGAAGTCATACTTTCAACACATTTTTTGACAAGTTGACCATGTTAAGCCTGAGAAGCCAGCATGTTTAACAGTGTAAAGAAGTCAGAATGCATGAAATAGCATGTTACCTCATCTTTAATGCTTACATAAGAAAGCACCCTGATGCAGAAAAGCAAGCATCTATTTGCATTTCTCATGAAAGAGTCAAAAGTGAGGCTAGCGTCTGGGCCACTCTCACCTGTGAGAGGTAACATCTATCAGCTTTAGCATTATTCATACGTCCCACCTGAGACAATGTCGCATTCACCGCATCCTCTCGGGACAGACAACATTCAGGCCTTCCTGTTCTTTTCCAAGTCTGACAAATTCATCCCCACTGTCTGTGCACAAACAGGTACATTCATCCAGACCCCATTGACAGAGCAACGAGGGCAACTGCTAATGCCAGAACGGGCTCAGGGGAGCGTAAGTCTGGACGGCCCATCCCCATCCGCACCCCATGTGCTTTCACCGTCAGGTAACCGGAGAGGGTAAATCTAGGCTAGGCTGGCACACGGCCAGCGTTGGGGGTGGGAGGGTACAGGTCCCGGTGTTTGTCCCCCAGTTAGTTTTAGTGGGACCAGGGATCAACCCGAAAGAGCAACAGTTTGTTGAGACCTCCGAATGCGAATTCACAGCGGACATGAAGAAGTAGATCTAATTGGACTAAGTGTTTGGAGAAACGACCAACTGGGTTTCATTATAAAGCAGTGAAGCTTAGAAAAGGCTTTATTTGCAAAAGGTTCTCTCCTCACAGGCATGCAAAAGAGCATGGCAACACAGGTGCAAAGCTCTCCAGACGACACTGAACTATGTTTTTACACACTTCTGCGTTTTGTTGTGTCTCAGTGTCTGCACTACCCCCAGGACGTAAGTGCCAGATCAAGTAGAAAATTCATCATTCGTATCAAAACAATCACCTTTTGATATAATCTTTGTAGATTTAACAAAAGCTAACAAACAAACAAAACTACGTTTAACTTGCGCACCTTTCCTGAGTCTGACCTTTAATTTTGACCCATCATTTTATGAAAAGTTTCCAGATGGGAGACTTCACTTTGGCCTGTCAGCGAGGCGACATTCACGGTCGCATCTCCCTCCGGAGCGAGAGCGCGGTTATAGCTCGTCCGTACTGTAGGGGCCATGTGCATATGTGTTGCCGGGCTGGCAGACGCCAGTCTCTGTGAGATTAGAGCACTAATCAGTGATGCTGAGGGTGCTGGAAAGGGTCTATCTCACAGGGAAATCGCTATGAGAACCTGTCTGTTCTCTCATTCGCTCAGCGGGATGTTGCAACTCCAGCATCTAGTGGGCCTTATCTCCACAAAGCAGATTGCAGAATTTGATATGCATCTGTGAAATAGTCGGAAATGACAGTCCCCAAAAAAACTACATGATGAGTCAAAGTGTGTCTCAACATCACCTCTCTTTTGCTAAACCATTCACCCTCTCTCTCTTATTCTAAGCATGATGCCCATCGCTTTCAATGTCTAATCTCTGATTTTGGAGAGAAATGTACAACTTGCACATCATCTTCCCCAATAAACAACCGATGCGGTGCGGACGTGTGTTTGCGCATGAAAATTATATGTAGAGCACATCAAGATTGACATCAGACAGAGGCCATCTTTCTCTCCAACATGAACATCACCACTGATAAGAGTTTGTACTCGTCAGCATGACAGACTAGCAACAGGAGGGCAGATAATAGCAGGTCGGGAGTTTGTTGTGAGGTGTGCTTCGACCTCTATCGTAAGTGCTATCTGAAATGATAGGGAATGGAAGTGGGGAATTATGATAGAAGCGTGTGTTTGGGGTTTGAGATGTGGAGATGGTAGATTTGCATGGGTATGTGTTCAAGTGTGATAGCGTCGCAAAATACCTAAATCACATGAATGCATGCATGTTAGGCTACACCTTCCTTACATCTACACAAGCGGTCAAGGTTTATCTGGTAGGTACAGTAGTGGCAAAAGTTGAAAATTAAAATGTTTTATCAAAGATTTTGAGTGAGAACCGATGGCCTTGTGGTCAGTGGTCTGACATATTAAGTAACCATGCTTCCCGAGTTCCATTCTCAAATTGAGGTTCTTCTCTGATCATGTTTACGTCTTTCCACCTTGTACTTTTATGTCCTCTTCATACACCTTCCTATCGAATAAAGTCCCCCCCCAATAAAACTGTATTCATGAACATAGTTTGGAGCATAGCCTTGTGGTTAGTGTGCCGACACATAGTACCAGTGTGCTCTCGGCGAACTGAGTTCAGTTCCTGTCTCGGAGGGTCCTTGCTGATACGGCTCCATACGTTTTTCTGTCACCTCTCTACTGTCCCTGTCATAATAAGATAATAACAATAGAAAAAACGTTGTGAAGAGTTTATGAAGGCTTGGCAAAACACATTACAACACATGTGCATAACTTATTGAGTCAATGCTACACAATATTTCTATACGAGAATATCATCAAATGTTAATAACAGGTAAAACTGTACTCAATTCATGCATTGTTTCTTTAGCTTTTTGTTGTTGTTTTTTGGCACACATAAAACGTTTGTCCGATCTGTACTGTACACGTCAGAATTTTATGGTTGATATCCTCTGGACATCACTTTTGTCCACTACTGTATGGCCTGTTAGCCCCTGCTGGTAGATGTTGTAACTATACCATCTGGTTAATAAAACGTTTTCTTGCACGGACAACCATTGAAATGTAGCAATGCATTCTGTCAATAAAAGTTTTATTTAAGCAACATTTTATTTTGTGCCTTTATTTAGATAGAAAAATGTATGAGGGACAGAGGGATGCACCATCAGCACAGGACTTGAACCAGTTTTCGAACTTGGGTCACCAAAGGCACAGTTGCACCATCTGCTATCTGCTCGGGAAAAAAATCATATTGTTTTCATTTTATTATTGCAGATGTTCATCAGTGCCTGACTCTCTGGGTGTTATTGGCCAACTAACACCTACAGCCTATTTGTGTCTTTAAAGCCTTGAGTTTAATGCACTGCCATTAGACCACCCTGTGTTTAAAGAGCAAGCACATCCCAGCATTTGTTGCAAAGATGAAAGGTAATAAAGGCATTGAAGTAAAGGCAGTGGAGGGAATCATTCCAGTGGATTATGGGAGCATCATCTCAGAAGGCCGATAACCGTTTTACTTTGCTCCGCAGCGCACTCTATAAAAGGAGAAAAATATCTCTAGACATCCATGGTAGGAGAAAGGCTCTCCAAACAAGGGGAAGCAAGATCATTTTACTGCTATCCACCCTCCCCACCGAACAGGCTCTGGGAGCCACGAGCAAAGGCGCCCCGGGGTCAACTCCCACTGCCCCCAGCATCAGTCATGACATCACGGGCCGAGAAGGTTGTTGAGGAGCGTGCATAATGCCACGGGATGCATCGTGGTTATGCAGTTAGAGGTCGACTGTACAGAGAGAGAGAGTGAAGCAGAAAGCTAGACAGAAGTACAAAGAAAAGTAGAAGGCCTTTTGATTAGCTTCCTTGGCAGGAGAACAAAACTGCGAGGAATGCGGGCGAGAGGGGAAAGAGAAGCGAGTTGGAGAGAAAGGACGACAGAATGAGAGGAACTGTGGAGAACTTGCTGAGTAAGACTGACCGATTCATTTCCTCCCGGTGTGTCTTTCTCTTCAGTCACACAATAAGGGGACAAGCTGGTACACTGTTCCCACATCATGACATGTTTCAGATACACAATCAATGAGCCTAGAACTGAAAGTCTTCAAAGAGACCTTCAGCGATTCATTGAACCTTGAAGTCTTGAGTATGTACAAGAAACGTGCAAAATCTCTATGAAGAGAATTGCAGTTGCTTCAAAGTTTACCTTTTAAGTCCTGTTAGTGAATTACTGACGCAAATACTTTCAATTCGTACCAACTTATTCGCACACAGCCTGTCATTGTCCCATTTGGTGTCTTATTGAAGCATCACATACACACCAATGTCAACAGAATTTCACAGAGCGTCCTCAGCCTCCTCTGTGTGTGGCCGGGGGGCAGCGATCGCTCTATTGCTACATAAACACTGGGACACAAGCTCACACCCTCCATCTGATTAATGGACCAACAGCATTGGACATGACAGCAAAACCAAGCCTGCGATATCCAGCAGCGCACACTGCAAAAGAGCGCTCTGTTCTCTTCTGTCTCTATCTGTTTTCACACTGTCCTTCATAGAGAAGGGCTAAATTGAAGCGCTTATGGCTTTTGGCTCTTAAGAAACCTCAGATAAGCTACAACGAATAGGAATCTTGTAGTGGTAACTACTCCACACGGGAAAAGCCTCTTCTGAATGACATTTCTGATAAAGCTTGACTAACATGAAGTTGCAAGTATGACGGAAGACGGTTTATACGTTATAACTTTACAATCAAGAGAAATTCAGCTTCTACAATGCAACGGCTAAGAAAACAATACAAAACAATATTGTATGAATCTGAAATAAGGAATTTAAAAATAAACTAGAAATGTAGTTTTCTTTTCTTTTTTATAAAAAGCATCTATTCTATTTCATCATGTAAGCGTGAAGTTAAAAGCAGCGGTTAAAGATTCAGAAGTCTTAATCTCTGTGACTTGCGCAATCATAATGACACTGCAATGTCTTAAGATCTCAGTTTGGGTTTCGTAATCGTAAGGCACATCTTTTCTCTTGGTAGGTTCAAATAAGATTGAAAGAACAGCATATGCTGGTTTGGTATGTTTTGAGGCTGAGCTGGTCCATAGTTGGTTTAAACTGGTCAAACCAGAATTAAAACATACCTAACCAAGCATATGCTGGTTTTTGCAACAGGGAAATAGTAAACGTCATAACAATCCTGCTAGTTTGCCAGATAACATGCTAAGAATACACATAGGCCCGGTTTCACAGACAAGGTTTAGCTTAAGCCAGGACTATGCCTTGTAAATGTAAATGTTGGAGCCTGATGAAAGATTGCCTTGTTTAACAAAATGAGAGATTTAGATGAACTCTTCAAATTGCCTGTCAATATATTCAATTATTTATTATGTTAAAGTTTTTAAGAATACATTGTTAATGCATTACAAATCATCAGGAATTGCCACTTTTCATATGTGACCCTGGACAACAAAACCAGTCTTATGGGTCAATTTTTCGAAATCGATATTTTTACATAATCTTAAAGCTGAATAATTAAGCTTTCTATTTATGTATGAGTTGTTAGGATATGATAATATCTGGTGGAGGTATAACGGTTTAAATATCTGGAATCTGAGGGTGCAAAGGAATCAAAATAATAAGAAAATTGCCTTTGAAGTTGGTAATAAGAGGCACTGTTACTGGTCATCCACTAACAAAAATAAAGTTTTGATATATTTACAAAAGTAAATTTATAAATATCTTCATGGACCATGATCTTTACCTAATATCCTAATGATTTTGGGCATAAAAGAAAAATCTTACAATGTATTTTTGGCTTTTACTTAAAATGTTCCCCTGCTACTTAAGACGATCCAGGGTCACATATATTGAATAAATACAAGAACTTTACTGCATTATACTTTTCAGTATATTCACATATATTTTGGGTTTTAAGGGTCGCTTGATATGATGATGGACAGCATGCATGGGGTTTAGTTTTCTCTGTATTTTTGTGTGTACTTAAGGATGTTGGTGCTTAAGCTATCTGTGTCATGTTGAGATGCAATTGGGAAATAATTTTGAAGGAACTGTGAAAATCAGTAAACCTTAAACCTGTCTTTGCACTTTATACTAAGTGCACTTTAAGCGTGATAAGGACAATGCAAAAGCATCATTTCAATGTGTATTCTTACGCATATGGCAGATGCATTGACCTAAAGCGACCTGCAGTATGTTGCAAACATTTTATCCGTTTGTATGTTTGTTCTCTGGGGATCGAGTCCCAATTGCGGAACACTGAGCGTTTCCATTCGCATGCAAGGTATGCCAGCCCTCCGTTCACACGGACCCCAGACTCTTCCGTCTCCCCGGGGCCTGGGCCTTTCGACGCACAAACACTCACACACACGCTCACACACAAGAACGCTCGCTTACACACGCGCGTCCACTGCCTCTGCTCGGATCATGTGTCATCAACATTAATACTCTATTGTTTGAAGTGAAGGAGTTTGGCTGCAAACTTTATTTGTCATGTGACCCCAGTCAGCAACAACTCCCCCCGTCCTCGAGCGCCTCCCCTCCCTCCTGCTGGCGCCTACACGGTTTGTTAGGGGCTGCCATGGGCCATGTGATCAGACTGCCATTTGCCAAACACATACACTTACGCGCTTACAAATCAGGGTACAAAACACGCATAGCTACACGCGCTCATCAGTCTCTCCTATTCATTTGGAGCACATATTCTCTGGCGAGTCGCCCGCTGCTTTCATCAGAGTTGAATCAGAGAGCTAATACCAATCACAATAAACGGCATTATGCTGCACACATCAGAGATCCCTCTCTCTCCCTCAGACACAAGGCAAAGCAGTCGCACCTCAAGGCAAGCGAGCTCAATGCACTTTCTCATCTCGCTCAGATGACAAGTCACCTCTGTTTCAGCTTTCCACGCTTCGTTTGTGTTTGTTGCAGATTGAACACGGACGGTTTGTTGAAGTTTTCTGATGTTTGCAGTCGACGTCATTTATCAAAGCAAAAATTTAAATTCTGGCTTTGTTTACTCATCCTTGTGTCTCTCAAAAAAAGACACGGAAGGAACAAACTGTCAACGCTGTTATTTTCCGCACAGTAAAGTGGATGAGGGCCACCGTGGACTTTTTTGCATTGAAAAAAGCAGCTTAGTAATTTTGATAGACCACATTTTGAGTTTGAGGGCAGACAGAAATTCCATCTGGTATAGAACAACATGAGTGTGTGTAAATGATTGAATTATTTTTGGGTGAACCGTCCTGTGAACCTGTTGAGATGGACGTCAAATGCTTTATGTTTTAATAATAAGAGACTCCAATGCCTAAAATAAAATCTGAAAAAGATAAGAATACTACATCAGAAAATGTAAAAAAAATGTATGTGTTATATCTCGTGAGACCCCAAACATAAGTAATAGAATATCACTTTATTTCTTTTAAGATTTAGAACGTCTCACAGACAGAACATGAACGTTATGAAATTTCAACAGATGCTATTTCTGCCCTAAATAAGTGTTATTTTCCACTACAGTAAACAGAGAGATTATTGTGTTTAATGGAAAACAAGGAAGAAAAGGTGGAAAGACTCAATGTCTCTGTGTCTCTCTCTCTTTCTGTCTCTCCCACTCTGGAAGCCGGCCAGCCAATGTAACCCAAGACGACATCGGTTTTGCCCTTCCTAGAGAATTTAGGAAGCCATTAGCAACATCAAATCATTACTCTAAGAGAGAGAGGGAGCGAGGGAGGCAGAGAGAGAAAGAGAGAGAGAGAGAAGGACAGGAGGATTGAGAGAGGAGGAGAAGATCAGATTTCCTTGTGTTTTCATGTGGCCACTCCATTACAGTAATGTGCTGGGGCCCATTTAACTAATGTAGAAAGACACACTGATACCCATAATAAACAGTATTACACAGTGAATTAGAGCCTCGGACGCACAAACAGAAACAAGGACCCTGTCCCAAAACACACACATACACAGATTTTACGTTCTCCATTTGACTTTGCTCAATGTCCTAACTTAAGAGCAAAACGGTGCCCTTACTGAGTTCATTTATAGACGGCGTGTTTACAATAGAGAAAACAAGCTCGTAGCTTCAGCTCCAGTGGAAAAGGTTTCTTCTAATCATGGTTTATATGAAATTATATTTTGAAAGATGCTTTTGCTCTTCTTATTGGCAAAGCAATCAAGCCGTAATCTAATCACTTATTTCACATACGCGATCTAGACCTCAGAAAGACATCTCGCAGACTTGAACGTCAAAAAAATAACGTTTTCTTCCAAAAGGCTTCTGATGTTAGATCAAACACATTCATATACACATACGCATATAAACACAAACTTTACAACTGTTCTTAAAATGCCGCCAATGTTTTTGAACATCAACACGCAGGTTCGCCAAAGGAAAATTAATTAACAAGCCTGGAAACTTTGAACATCACTAATGGGATCTGTTTATTAACTCAATTGTTTGGTCCTAGACAGCAATGAGATTAAAGGAAGAGCAAATGAAGATCTGTGATAAAGACCCCAGTAATCTCACATGCATCTCTTCTAGAGTTTCAGAGGAGATTTCGACAAACTCTACTCAGATTTGTCAAGAAATGATATGTTAAGATGTCAAAGTCTTATTATTTTCTTTCGACATTTCTTTTTTGATGACACATATTTTTCTAAATCAGGGGGAATTTTTGCAAAGTTACTATCAAGTATGAAATATTAAAATAAAAAATAAATTTATAAAATAAAATAAGCAAATAAACAAACAAATAAATAAAAAAATATAATAAAATAATAAAACAAAAAATAAATAAAACAAAATAAAACAAAAAATCTAAGAGAAAGATAAGTAAGAACTCACAGTCTCCTGTGCTTAACAATAATTGTTTTCTTCTGGGCGGTGATGAACATCAGCACAGTTCTTTACAATGTGCGATGTCTTCTAAATGATCTTTACATATTTAATTGAACTCCACTAATTAAAAAACACACAAGCCAGCCAACACGAGCTCCACACCAGCTCACATATGCGATGAATATAAGCCATTTCAATTACACATGTCAAGATACATACAAACACAACTCTCTCTCTCTTTCTGTGTCTCGTGAAGCCACTGTCACCCCCACGTTAATCCAGTTCAAATGTAAACAGGCTTATGTCTTCATTCCACACTTAAACCATATCAAATGTATCAAAGCCAGAGCTCTGTGGCGTCCTTGGCTACAGCGGGGTCACACTGCGGCCACACGGGGCCACACACCCAACTCAATTAACCTCAGAGCCAGGCAGTCTGTCTGTCCGACACTCACTGTGTGTGTGTGTGTGTGTGTGTGTAAGCCGGGATTTTAGGGTTTAGAGGCTGTAATTGTGTGTGAACAAATCTGTGTTCCAGTGTGTATGTAAGTTAGCACTGGGTTAATAGGTCAGAGCGTGGTAAAGAAAATGGAGACTCTGAATCTATGTCTTGTGTGTGTGTTTCCGTGAGATAGCTTTGTGTACGATTTGTCTATCAGATGCATGAACAACTCTCTGTCTCCAGGTCATCAGATCACCAGCAATCATCTGTGTGTGCGCGTGTAATGTTATTTGTAATGTTACATACCTGTGAAAAATCTGCCATAGAACACACTAAAGCATGCAGCGCAATGTGAATGTTAGTCTTTTATACCTACAGCGTCATAGCTAAGAATTCTGGGACTATTTTGCCCTGGGCCTCTTCCCGATTAAATAAAATGTGGAAGTGATATGTAGTGTGTAAACATGCGTTCATGCTGTTATAATGTGTTTTGTGTAATGTGTGTGTTATCTATGATAATGTGCTATACAATTGAATAACTTTATCACAATTGCTTCGGTCCTCAGTGGTTGACAATAAAAGTTTACTGCTGCCACCATTATAACTTTGTGATTGTTGTTTACTCTTTATCTGATAAACCGAAAAGATAAATTGTGTGGCTAGGTGAGTAATCACAGTTTTAATGTTGTAATATGTTTCCATGTTTGTGATTTATTTCTATATGTGATGTAACAGAATCTGCTTTTCTTTGTGTGTGATGACAGTTTATTGTCACCAATGAGGTTGCGCCAGTAGAACTGAACATTTAAGATTCTCCTCATCCATAAATAATTTCACAGACATAACACTGTAGTAAACTTGTTTTTAATTTGACTATGCAAGTTTGCAAAACACAGATAAACACTGCAGCGACAGATAGAAAATGGTTATTTAATGTGGTGTTGCTGCAAAGATATTATCTGTATTGGTTTCAACGACAAAATCTGATTTACCGAGACCAATACAAGACCGGACCAGCATTACTCAGATTCATCTGAGCGATTCACATAATCATAAATCTAAAAAAAAAAAAAAAAAAAAAAAAAAACGGTGAGTGTAAAATGAAAATTGTATGACTAGAAATTTCTCTTTGAGCTGATATGTATTGGCTTGAAACTTTTTTCAACACCAAAATAGAGCAAAAAGGCCTAAAATCAGCTCTTGTTAATGTTTCATTTGCACCTGTGCCCCTCATAATGGAAACAACTCTTTTGCTCCTGTGATATTCTTTAATTAAATCAGATTTTATAAAATAAGAAACAAGAGTCTTAAAACCAAGACCGGCCTCGACTATCACACCGCTTAAATTTGCATGGAACTAGAGGTGGGCGGAGCTTAACATGGACTTTGGCTGAAATTAAAATCCACATATTTCTTTGTTTCCTATTAAAAATGAGAAATTATTTTGTTTGTGTTAGAAATACGAAGACAACAGCACAGCTTCTTTTCTCAAAAGTTCATCATGTTTATAAAGAAATCATGTTGATAAAAATAAAAAGCATAACTGCCTCATCTGCACTTTCTATCTTTCAGCCTGTTTGAGAAGTGAGTGAGGCACAAAGCTTCAGTCTACTACGTCTGATGTTATTTCATATCTCTAATGGTTTAAAACGAAAAGATCACAAAAAGTGACAATTTGCATTGGAGTATACGACAATTCACATAGCAATAATGCTTTGAATCTCACACCAAAACTAGTTTAATGTGGTGCAACAAGTGATGCATGTCACAAAGATGGTTTGTGGTTCAGGAGAAGTGCAGAAATGATAATATTAATTATTTGTGACGTACTGGAATTTATGATAAAGTTATTCTGGCACATTGGTTAGAATCATCCTAGTCTGTATTTAAAGAGACTGATGTGTTATCATTTTATTTAGAAATGGGTTTCTGTGGGAAGTGGATTCAAAATCTCACCCTAACCCTAAACAGTCAGCCAGAAGACTAATCAATATAAAATACCTTTAAAAACAGAAATATTGGTCTATTGGTATTGTGGGAAAGACGTGTTTCTCTTTTTCTCATTCCCAAATATTCCCAAGTGGACTCATGCCTCCAAACCTTCTCCTCTCATACCCCTGCATCAAACCCTATTACAATCACCTTCTCATTCCCAAGAGAACACTTTCCCAATCATTCCCACATCTTTCCTGAATCATTGCTAGTTTGATTCCGTGTGTCTATGTTTGAATATTCTGTGTTGGTTGGTCGCATCGGTTTCCCAGAATTCCCAGGAGTCTACCTGTCATGCTCGATGGGGATTCTATTAAAGATGCAGCATCATGGCTGTGTTTTGGGGTCACTGTCACCCCATTAGAGTTAGACTCCCTCTTACTGTCTGAGTCCTCCAAGCCCATCATTCTTATTGTGGTATAAAAGTGTCAATAATGCTCTGTTCTGGGAACAGTCCTTATCTGATGCCACACAATCCCCGCAGGACAGGTCGCCCCCAGCCAAGCCAAGCTCAGTGTCTACATTCACACTACATTCCCACACAACACATGTTTCATTTGCGATTTGATAAATATGTGCTTGATTTTGCATATATGAATGACAGAATCCCATAAAATGTCACAAAAATCAAATGAAATAAATTTAAATATATATGTTATTTTTATTAAACATGAAGTTACGTATTTTAATGATAATAAAAAAGATATAAGGCTAAAATGAATAAACAATATTAATACTATCAACAGTTTTAGTCTAATCTTCATTTCATTGAATTGAATATTACATATATATCAAATATATCATTTGTATTCTAGATATTCCCTGTTTTAAAAAAAATAAGATTATGGTGTCTAAAAATTTTAGTAACTTTTTAACACAAGTCTAGGAAAGTGTCTAGGACAACATACTTTGAACTCAACTTGTGTTGTCTCTTCTATTTATTTAACAAACAATCAACACAAAATGACGATCATGCGTTAAAATAGCACACAATTATGTTACTATGTCTTTCTTATGTCTCTACAGTCTGTATTAATTGTTTTTACTGTAAAGTTGTTTTGCAACAACGCCTAAAAGCCATGTAGAGTATATTTATGTTCAATTTTTTAGTCGTAGTCTGTGAGAACCTCGATGACGTATGCGGTTGACAAATGCGACTTCCGGAAGATGAACCCAAATCCTGGCCTGGACAGGAGAAATGGCTCATATGGTCACCCTATAATAGTCTATCAATTATACTTTCTTCACATTTATGTGTTTAACTGTAAGAAAAACAGTAGAGTGCCGTAATAAGATTGTGCTTTGATAATGATGGAAAATACAAAACAAGCTCAAAAAAGGTAATTGTCCAAAAGCTTTTGATGGGATTTGTTACCAAGTCTTTTTGGTGTTAAAATATGCTTAACATTTTCGATATAAATATACATGGAGTATATATATATAAATATTGCATATATATATAAATATATATATGCATTTGACTTTTGGTAAAAGTAAATGTGACATGGACGTGGTTTTATCCTGTGTGTACCTGTAATCTGTGTGCATTGCTGACTCACTGTAACTGTGATTACATCTCTCAGCTCCGCTGCTGTAATTGTCCGTGTCCCGTCCATCACAGCAGATTTAATTGTGCTGCTTAATTAATAATTGCGTTTATCGAGGGGACATCAGATGCTGGGACGGTGGGAGGCCCTGTCAATGTAATTGGAAGGTCTGACGAAACGCCAGAGGAAGGAGAGGAAGCTTTTAGCCGGGAAGGTTATCAGCCTGTCATTTACCGCAACATGCTCTCTCTATTTACCTCTACCATTTTTTACCCACTCATACTTAAACTTCCTCTGACTTTCCAACTCTATCCAAGTCCCACGTCTTCATTAATGAACCTCTCTTGAGCTTTGTTACAGTTGCGTAACGTCAGTATTTAAACCAGCCGCTCTGTGAAACGGCCCCCTGGACAGAGACGTCCCCCGTCGTACGATTCTTTCTCCATTTACAGAGGACTTCAGGACAGATCAGTCATGCCGTATTGGCTGAGATTGCTGAAATTGATCTATTGATGCCTATTGGCCGAGCTAGAAATACTAACACAATTACCTCTAGCCCAAGTCATTCCCGCCCCACGTCCATCTTCATCAGCACAATGCCTGAGGGGACGTGTGACTGCTGCACAAACACACTCAAACACTCTCCGGCTCCTCTCTCTTTCTTACCCCGCACTTCATTATGTTATCTCTACATCTCTCCTCCTTTCTCTTTCAACCTCCTGTTCTCTTTAGCTCTCACTCCATCTCTCTTTTAAGTGGTGGATGGTGTTGGGTGTACAGTAATAGTTACAAATGGACAAAACAACAACACACACATGGGGTCTTATAGTGCTACTTCACCAAGAAATTCAGATGTTGTTATTATTTACTCACCCTCATGCCATTCTTAATTCAAATGATTTTACTTTGCATTGCTGAACACAAACAATGTTCTTTATTTAAAAAAATGTCACTTTATGTCCAAATAATGGACTCAACAAGTTAAAGCTTGAACGATCATCATTGAAGTAATCCAAATGACTCTAGTGAAACAATGGATGTGACAGAAATGACAAAACACACATCCAACATCAGGACATCATTTTCATAATAAAACTGAATAAAAATAAAAATAAAACACAAAAAATATAAAAGACAAAAATAAATTTCTTAGCCATAATGGTACCAAAATAAACATACTAACAATGAAACCATTTTTAACTTTTCAATGAAAGTCAAAGGGACCCAACGGTGTTATGCTTCAAAAAAGGACACACAGGTGTTGTAAAAGTAACTTGTCTTCCAAAGTCTTCGCTTTGAACATATTTTAATTTAAGTTGTCATTTACTCTCAAATATTGATAATATTGATAATATTGGTCATCTACGTATGGCACAAATCAAATGTGGTGGCGTGCTGATAACATCAGATCCCTTTGGATCTTGTGAGTCTCATTACTGGTTTGTGTGTCAAGATGTTATGATATTTAAAGACACAAGAGATTTGACATTATGGATGAAGAAAGTCAATTATTCATGTTTAAAATGACATGAGAGTCACAAAATGTTCATTTATGGGTGAACTGTTCTTTTAAGTGGAGGTGTGTTGTCCTAATGATATCTTAATTATCTGGAAAACATTTACTTTTATGCAGTTAACAGACTGCTTTATCCGATGTGACTTACAGTTTAGTCTACACTTATTTTTATCAGTATGTGTGTTCCCTGAGTTCAAATGCATGACATTTGCGTTGCTAGCACAATTAAAGCTGATGAAATAACCAAAACAATGTTTTAAACAAGAGAAAGAGCCTAGAAGAGAAACTTATAATAGTAAAAAATGTATTATCAAAGAGTAAAGTGACAGGTGGGTGGGGGGAGGAGAATGTTAACCGATACAGTTCAGTCTTAAGATTGTAATAAAAACTGAATTTGCGTTCCAGTAAGCAGACTTGAGGTCTGCACAGGCTGACCAAAGATTTAAAGGGCTCGTTCACACAAAAATCATTATCCTATCATTATTTCAAACTTTTATGACATTTCTTTGTTCCGTTGAACACAAAGAAAGATATTTGTAAGAATGTTGGCAATGTTCAGTTCTGGGACATCATACAGTATAGACCATAGTGGGAAAAAAGTATAATTTAATTTGGTTGTGTTGAACACTAAATGGGTATTTTGAAGAGTTCTTGAGCACTTTTGACTATAGTAGTCAATGATCTCCAAGAACTGAAAATCGCAGACATTTTTCCAAATATCTTTCTCTGTGTTCATCAGATCAAGCTGCAGTTGGTTTGTTTTGATCTAAGCCATAATAACTCAAAAATACAGCTAACTTAAACAACAAAACACAATAAAAACTTGATAACATAAGTATCTCATTTTGGAACCGAACTTCAAATTACTCTTGATACATAACGCTGCGACATTGTAAGTGCCATTGGCTGATTTCCCACCTGTTGAGGCTCTGAAATGAGTGAGGGCACAATGTGAGGTTTGATTTACTTTTTTGCATGGTTTGGTCAAAACAATCAGACCCCCCACACCCATCCCTTCCAGCATGTCCCTTGGGTAAGATCCCAACGGTCATGCTGCGCTGTTTCAGACATGTGTATGTTTAAATCTATTCAAATGCACCAATAACAGTGATGGTCTCTGTCAATTCACACATATACACAGTGCGCAAGTGCACTGACAGAAGAAATGTGGTATGATGTGTGGGTACAAGCGTTCATGTACAATATATTTATTTTCCAGAACCAACAACACTATACATACAGTACATTACAATACACATTACATTACCTTTCAGTTATTTGCAATCATTTCATAAAGCAAAGCGTTTCACATACAGGAGACAAAAATCACTAAACTTCACCAACATTGTAAAGCCAACACAATTGATCAGTCGGATTCAATGACATGAATAAAAAGGAAGTCATCAGAAATAAAAACTGCAGAGCGTGAGAGAGAAAAGGTGCAGGGTCACGCAGGGTATTATGGGATAGGATTTTTTCACGTTTGAAGGCGGTTTTACGTAACCTGTTGAATGCTTATTGATCGCTTTGTCGTGTTTAAAGAATGGCTTCGACAATGGCATCTTCCTCTGTGGAAGAAAAGAAAGTGCTCCTTTCTTTCTCCGAGCATTTGTAAGCCGCACATGATGCCCTGGGCGCATGAATGTGCCATTGTTGAGCCTAAGAGAACGGCTTACAAGAAAGCGAACAATACCTCACGCCGTGAAACAATGTGCTATCGGGGGTATAGGTTGCAGGAGAGTATAGCTGTCTCTAGGCCTGTTCTGCGAGGGCGGGCGGTCTGAGCGAGATGAGAGCAGTACACTTGTGTGTTTGTGAGGAAATGGATTTAGGGGACAGAACCACAGTAAAAGGAGGATGAGAAGATGAAACACAGCTTTATTTTATTGGCCTGTGACTTACAGTTCCTGTAACATCAAAAGTGAACACTGTTAAGCCTCCTTTTTCTCAATGTCTTTCCACAGAAAACAACCTAAACACAACACAACTGCATAAAAGCTACAACAACATGTCAGTGTTACGCACAAGTTTGTAACTACTAGCAATAATACATATTTTTTTCATTCAGCTAGACTAAAGAGGTCCGTTCCAAGTGGCCTTGTTTACACCTTATATTAACATCTGTCTCAGGTGGGCCGGTCACAAGTGGTCCTGTCATACAGATTGCTGTTTACACCTGGTATTTACGCTCGTTTCAAATGCATCTCTTGTGACCACTCATGATCGGATTTCAAGGAGAGGATCTCTGACCGCAGAACGTCAGGGGTTATACATGACCCATGGGTTAATGTGTGTTGAATAAGCACAAAATGCAAAAAAAAAGCATTTAAAAACACATGCCACTATGACCAGAAATGATTTAAATACAGAAGAGAAATAAATACAGCAACAGATAGAGCTGTCTGGTATAATTTTAGAAATATATTATATGCAATGTGGTGTATTAAAGCCTGATATCTGTAATTGTGTATGTAGGGAAAAGCAGGGCAACTAATAATATATAACTTATTCTGAGGCAAAGGTCCAAATACACATATATTTTTATATCCTGACCAAAATATAATACTAACCTGTTTCATATATCATTAAAAATCAAGAATCAATTAAGTAAATAGAGTAAATGCAAATTTCTAAAATGTTATAAAGACGCAAGTTTTGTCTTTAGCTTTTTTATATATATTATTAGTTTTATTTGACCTTAATGTTATCTTTTACATTTGGCCTCATTAGAAATGGTTTGTGTTTAATAAAGGTTTTACTCTGAATTGTTTTATATTTTAATTAACCTCTAAAGTGTGACAAAAGCGGGGCATGTTGTCACAAAAGGTAAACATGTGATCAGTTAACTTTTTCTTGCTCTTGTATCAAGACTTTTTGTCAGTGCAGGATATATTTTTATTTTGTGAGGTACCCTTGTATTGGGTTCATGCCTTTGTGCTCCGAAAGTAAGACACATTCAGATTAATTATAAAACATATTTAAGTATACAAAGCTAAAACAGATTTTTTTGTATTGTGGCCTTAATTTTCTAATGTTTGATTGGACTGAATTGTTGGATAAATTCTATATTTAATTGAATGAAATGCTGCGTACAGTGGCCCCCGGTGCCAAGTTTGAGTACCACAGCTTTGTGCTCATCCAGATGTGAGATGGACTGAACCTACCTTGCAAAGAATTCACTGAAGTAAACAGTGAGCCCCTGTCTCTTCTTTGTCCCAACTTCATACTGAATAATTATCACACGTAACTGTTCCACCCGCTTTACAAATCGACCAGCGGCTGGTTTGTAGTGCACAAAGGTGCTTTCAAGTGTGACCTGAACGCTCTCTCTGAACACACATCCTGGGAGATCTAGACCTGTGATTGATGGTAGTAATGAACCCTTCTGTTTTATGTGCTTATTGGTATAAATAACATCGCCAAATCAGACAGAGAGGCACCATGAAAGAGATGCAGATCTGATAGCCATAACTTCATCACCCTGCTGTGATAGCAACAACTGCCGAGCAACACAACATAATTTTCACATTACCTGCTCTCAGACCCCATATGACATGGAAATTGCCGAAATTGGATCGTGTCCTCAGCTTTTAAAAGAGATTAGATTTTACAGTCGGACGTTTTTTGCCTTCCAACCTTGTTGATTCTCTCTCTCTCTCTCTCTCTCTCTCTCTCTCTGGAGTAGTTTGTTCTGAAATGGTGGGACCCCAGTCTCCTGTCCTAGGGCTCATCCGTTAGCTCAGTTTAATGTAGTTATGAAGGGGGGGTTGAGCTTCCTGTCTTGGCCGAACAGACCTGGTTAAATGAGGTTTTTAGTTGCCTGAGGGAGGAAAGTGCAATGGACCTTATTAACTGTGTGTTTTCTCTCTGTATATATGTGCGTGTGAGAGCGGGGGAACAGATATGGAGGTTGAGGGTACGACTCGGAGAGGGACGGTGAACTCGCCGTGCTGTTTTTGTTGTGATAGAGCACAGCGTGGTCCGCCGCCGCCATGCCACAACGCAGTTTCACATATCACAGCTTGGTCTGTGCCGTGTTATTTCATAGAGTCGAGCTTATTTTTAAAGAACAGTACTAGCTTATTATGCAGTATCAGCAGTCACGTGACTGTGAAGAACAAGCCATTGCCGTTATTACATTAGCGTATGGCACTTTTTTATCAATTTAATAAAGGAGATTACTTTGTACAGTTTTCGGTTTTGTGCGGTCATTACTATTGTCATCTAGCATACAATGTTAGATCAATACTTTTTATGATTTATCTATTTAAAAATATATTCAATCTGTTTTCAGTGACCGGTCTTTTAACTTCTGATAAAATGAAGTGTGTCCACTGATTCAATGAAAACACACATAAAAGTATGAACACATGAACAACTTTTGCTGTTACACATCAAAGTTTAAACTAACAGTACTGTGAAATTGTACATTAAATGACTAAGTAGGAGGTATTGAGAATCTATTTAACCACTATCTTGACAACTTATATTAACATATTTGAAACTGGTAACCATTCAAGCAAACTATAAATGCTTATTGACCAAATCTGTGACCAGAGACACAAACGCCACAGATAATGTTGCCACTCCATTAAACAACAAAAGACCTCTCACATGCAAAATAAGAATTATAACCAACAAGTTGACCATTATCTTATAACAAGTTCCAGCTGCCAGCAAGACAGCCAAACACAAATCAAACTGTGCACTCCGCCACCAAGTGGGCAGAGGGACAAAACAAAAGTGAATCAAGGTTTGTCAGATTTTCTCCTCTTCAGTATATGATAAGAAGCCATGAATTTTGATGATTGACAGTTAACTGCGCAAACACAGTCGAAATGATGGGAAAAGACCCTCTTTATATGTTTTCATCTACATAAGTTTCTTGCAAATAAACTACCAAACCTAAAAAACGGCACATACAGAACATTTCATTAATTTCATTTTCTGTCTTCAAAAAAATTTTTTTGATTCAATATTTGAATTGATTAACAGCTGTAATTTCATCAGATATCACACGGTTACATGAAGAGTCCTGATAATAGATGATTGTATAGTGGGTGTCATCAACAATAGATCAAAACTGTGTGTGTATTTACAAACATTGTCATACTAAAAAAGAAAAGAGCTGAGCAAGGGTCACTAAAGCATTTGTCTTCTACGGCAACACAGAACGCTCGCATACAAAAGCACAAACATACAGGCATACACACCCTTTCCCATGGGTGCGTGTTGTATGGGTGGGGTGCTGGACTCAATGGGGAATGAAGTAACCCAAATTCCAGGTCATCCTGTGTAGGGGGGTGGGGGTTCTTCACTGTAGTTATAATTTTAGGACAAATTTGTGATGATAATATCATCAAATTTCGTACTGTATCATATCACATATATATATATATATATAATATCAGTGTATAACATACAGTGCCCTCCACTATTACCTTGGTAAATATGAGCAAAGAAGGTTGTACAAATAAATCTGCATTGTTTCACCTTTTGATCTTATATTAAAAAAATCTACAATATTCTGATATTTCATTATAGTATTGAACAAATTAACAAATCGAAGTAGAGGGAATATCACATATATTTTTTTATATGTGACTTTTTTCTGGCCACAATTATTGGCACCACTAGAAATGCCTATGAGTAATATACCTTCCAAGTATATTCCCATTAATATTTACATTTTCTTAGCACACCAAGGTGACTAGTAACATGATGTTGTCCAGTCATCACTTCTTGTTGCACAGGAAAATAATTATTAGTAACACAAAGCCAAAACCTCTTAATCATTTATCACAATGGATAAAACCAAAGAACACAGTTCTGATGCTCAACATAGTTATGTTGTGCAACACAAAATACAAAATGGCTTTAAAGAAATAGTTAAAAGAATACAAAATCTCATTTCCAACATCAGGGCAATGATCAAGAAGTTATAATGGACTGAGATGTTGAAAATTCTGAAACATGATGTGTGTCTATATTGTCTCAATGCAAAGCGAAGGGAAGAATTTGAGGGCTAAAGAGACTCTTCAAAGAGCAAATTGCAGTAATCAGTTGAATTTTGGGGTCGGAAAGCATTTAAATAAAGGAAAACTTTACCTCCATCACCACAAGTTGTTTGGGACACTGTTCAAGAAACAATTCTTCTGCTCTTATGCAATAATAAATTCCAGCATATTAATCTGCCATACTACTTCAACCAGGACTGGGAACTATGGCCATATGAAAAATCATTTTTTTGGCAGCAATAACAAAAGATAGGTTTGGTGCACAAAGCGATAAAAGAATGCCCCATGTCCACAGTTAAATATGTTGCCAGATCTTTATTGTTGTGAACCTACTTTTATACCAGCTGTTCTGGACATCTTGTTCGGGTACATGGCATCATGTTTTATATAAAATACCAACAGATAAAAAAATCTAAACCTGTCTTGCTCAGCTAGAAATATTACAATTGGTCGTAGTTAGATCTTCCATCAGCACACTGGTACAAAGTAAACACCAAAAGAAACAAAAAATGGCCATCCCAGTTCCCTGACCTGTACATTATAGAAAATAAGTGGGATGAACTGAAGAATAGTAACCAACATTTGAAGGATCTGGAGAAATTCTTTATGAATTTAGTGTTGTTTTTGGCGGCCTCTTTTAATTTTAGTTTTAGTCTAGTCTTTGTGTCAAGCCGTCATTTTAGTTTTTATTAGTTTTAGTCACGTTCATACTCTTTATAGTCTAGTCAAGTTGCAGTCGACCTAAAGAGTGAGCAGGGGCGCCAATGATAGTGGACCGCACTGTATAACTAAAATAAAATGAAATAAGTATAACTCTTGTTTAATTTAACCTTCCATGTGTAATAAAAGGATAAAAAAGTGTCCTCTCAAGCCTGTCAATAAAAAAACTCTCTATACGGGGTCCTCATTCGCTTCTAAGGTCAGTTTGAGTGTGTTTATGTGTATACAGGCATGTGTATGTGTTTTTAACCTCTTTGTCCATCAGTTTCTCTCTCTCTCTGGGGACACGGCTGTCCATCGCCTCCCATTCTCTTGCACACCCGGCTGTCCTGTAACCATGGTAACTGCCCAGATGTTGGACTCTGATTAGCCCAGACTGCCAAATAAAATCAGAGTGATGATAAAGATCAGACGGCAGGGTGGGGGGGAGTTCTAAAGGGGCAGTGCAGAATATACACACATATAGACACACACACATGTAAACAAATAACTGACTGATGAGCATAAATAGGCAAAACGAAGGCCCGTTGTCCACACAAGCAGGTTTTACACATTCAGTGGTGCATTATGGGTAGACTCCCACATTGTAAACAAGCACCTGCCACCCTGCACCAGAGCGAGGTCTAAATATACACCTGCAGCGAAAAAATAAGCCCAGTTTCAACACATTTGCTAAAAAAGGCAACAAAAAATCTTTTCATTCACCTCTCGAAATGGATTATAAAAACAGCTGAGATCTTTCATTCGTGTTCAAAGAAAACACCTCATTACTCCACCTGGCACTGCGATGATGTGGGTCTGCAGGGAATAAAGGTGCTCATTGTCCCAGGATCTCTCCAAGGTCGCTGAGGATGACAAATACACACACATACAAATGCATACCTCGCTTTCCTTACACACAACCTGATATTTCTTGTGAAGTGCAGCCATATTGAAGTGAGCTATTATAACTGTCACCGTTCCTCTGTTCTCTCATTTTGTCAGGGAAAGTCAGCAGGTCTTAATAACATAGCACAGCAGTCTTGAAATATACATTTTTGTATTAAATACAATTCAAGTAATGGGCAATTCCAGTGTTATAGACGTGACATTTTGCGTTATGGACGTGACATGGATTTGTAACTTATGGATTGTTTTGAACCAGCTGTTTATATTTTACTGAACCCTTGTTGATAGAGTCTTAACATCAAAAATGTCAGTCTATTAAGGAAAATATATTAAAAAAAAAAGGGAAATAAACATGCGTTATGGATGTGACAAAAAAAGGACACAATTTTTGGGAGACGATAAACTTTGTAGGATTTCTGTAAAATAAGATGCACAATCCTGAAGCAATAATACCCAATGAATGGAGAAGGGATACCTCTTTATAGAACATCAAATAGTTACTTTATATTCATTTTAATGTGTCCATTTATGAGGAATGTGTAGCGTTATATATAAGACTATCCTGAAAATGCCACTTACCTGACTTTGAAAAATCATGCAGTAAAAACAAATCAAATGCTTTACAAATTTGAAGAGAGATCTCAACATTTGTGTAAAGGTTGACATTTTCACGGAATTCCCCTAATGTTGTTTAGTGAGTATTACTGTTATTCTATAAGATGTTTGATAGCAATCTAAAAATGCTGGAATGCACTGCAAATGTTTATTATAACTTTAACTATTTAACTTTAACTAGCTTTAACAAACAGTCCATATTCTCATTGACAATGGTCCAACAACTACCTACAGGGGTTTCACACTGATGTGAATCAGCCTGTAGATTAATTCATAACCCAATGGTTGGGTTCATCCCTTTTTATGAATAACCCAGCAATATTTAGGGTATTTACAATGAACAATGAACAATTCACTAATTTACTAAATTCAGCTCATAAATCAAAGTCATACCCAACCTCTCAATATTTCAATAACCCAGAAGTCTCTTTTCACTCATTTCAGACAAAATATATATAAAAATCACATTTGACATTTTAACATTACAAAATGTTCTGTAGCTCAACTGAAGCCTTGAAAAAAGGTTGTAGGTTTGATTCCGATGAACACGCATGCAAAAATGTATTCCCTTAATGCACTGTAAGCTGTTTTGGATAAAACCATCTACCAAATGCATAAATTTTGAAATTGTAAATATCAGATTCACTTTTGTGCCTACATTCTTTTTTCGAATAGTTACGAATAAAAATTTGACATATATGAGCCTAATGTCCTGTGAGAGCAACGCTAATGAAATAAAATGACGTGACCGGGTTTTCTGTTTGTACTCAGCGTGCCAATTGACCTGTCGCTAAGCCCCTCCCCTCAATGGCAGCTGAGTATCAGATGCATGGGGACCGACAACTTGACAACTTGAGGCTTCAGCGTCAAAGAGAACCATTGCAATATCCGAGGCTCTGAACGTTTTTTTCTGTGTTTATGATTCAAACATGTTAAAATGATGTGCCAGGGCTACTACAGGTCTCCTGAGAGGATTGGGAATGGGTATTATTTTATCAATTTACTAAACCTAAACAAGACAGTAGTGACCTGGTTATTCCCCAATCCCAAAGAAAGCGGATGTTATCGTTTGTTTAAATGTAATTTAATGTGTATAGACGATTTAAGGTTAAAAACGTTGTATTTTCCACATACTGTGCATGTTTGTAACCCCTCTTTGCCCCGTCTCACTGAAACAAGCTCATTGCTTTGAAAAAAGCGAGGTGTGCTTTGATTGGCCAGTTAACCAGTGCGTAGTGATTGGTGGAATACTGCAAGCGTGTGACGGAAATGTAACGTGTCTTACCATATTTGGAACATCAGGTTTCTCTTCAATTGTACTGACAGGTACACCACCTCACTTGTGTATACATTTGGGTGGTGTAAGTCAAATCAGACCACCAAATGACGTGGATTTGTGGGGGTGTGATTACACGAGGCGTTTCAGGCAGGTCTGGGTGAGCATTCGCTTTTAGATAGAATGCATCTTTTGTTCCATCCATCCATTTCCATCCAATTTCTACCGCTTATCCGGGGCCGGGTCGCGGGGGCAGCAGTCTAAGCAGGGATGCCCAGACTTCCCTCTCCCTAGACACTTCCTCCAGCTCTTCCGGGAGGACACCGAGGCGTTCCCAGGCCAGCCGGGAGACATAGTCCCTCCAGCGTGTCCTAGGTCTTCCCCGGGGTCTCCTCCCGGTGGGACATGCCCGGAACACCTTTCCGGGAAGGCGTCCAGGGGGCATCCGGAAATGATGCCTGAGCCACCTCAGCTGGGCCCTCTCGATGTGGAGGAGCAGCGGATCTACTCTGAGCTCCTCCCGAGTGACCGAGCTTCTGACCCTATCTCTAAGTGATCGCCCACCCACCCTGCGGAGAAAGCTCATTTCGGCCACCTGTATCCGGGATCTTGTCCTTTCGGTCATGACCCATAGCTCATGACCATAGGTGAGAGTGGGAACTTAGATTGACCGGTAAATCGAGAGCTTCGCCTTGCGGCTCAGCTCCTTCTTCACCACGACAGACCGGTACAGCGACCGCATTACTGCAGAAGCTGCACCGATCCGTCTGTCAATCTCCCGTTCCATCCTTCCCTCACTCGTGAACAAGACCCCCAGATACTTGAACTCCTCCACTTGAGGCAGGAACTCTCCACCTACCTGAAGTGAGCAAGCCACCCTTTTCAGGCTGAGAACCATGGCCTCAGATTTAGAGGTGCTGATTCTCTTCCCAGCCGCTTCGCACTCGGCAGCAAACCGTCCCAGTGCATGCTGAAGGTCCTGGTCTGATGGGGCCAGCACGACGACATCATCCGCAAAGAGCAGAGATGAAATCGTGTGGTCCCCAAACCCAACGCCCTCCGGCCCCTGGCTGAGCCTAGAAATTCTGTCCATAAAAATTATGAACAGAACCGGCGACAAAGGGCAGCCTTGCCGGAGTCAAACAATTGCCAGCAATGCGAACCAAGCTCCTGCTCCGGTCATACAGGGACCGGATAGCCCTTAGCAAAGGGTCCCGAATCCCATACTCCCGGAGAACCCTCTACAAGATGCCGCGAGGGACACAGTCGAATGCCTTCTCCAAATCCACAAAACATATATGGATTGGTTGGGCAAACTCCCATGAACCCTCCAGCACCCTGGAGGGGGTATAGAGCTGGTCCAGTGTTCCACGACCGGGACGGAAACCACACAGGTTCTACCATCGGCCGGATTCTCCTCTCCAGTACCCTGGCATAGACTTTCCCGGGGAGGCTGAGAAGTGTGATCCCCGATAGTTCGAGCACACCCTCTGGTCCCCCTTCTTAAAAAGAGGTCCCTGACCCTGACCTGTCCCTGACCCCCAGGCGATGCTGCAGAGGCGTGTTAGCCAAGACAGCCCCACAACATCCATAGACTTGAGGTACTCAGGGAGGATCTCGTCCACCCCCGGTGCCCTGCTCCGAGGAGTTTCTTGACTACCTCGGTGACTTCGGCCCAGGTGATGGGCGAGTCCGCCTCCGAGCCCTCGGCTTCCTCAATGGAAGACGTGACGGCGGGATTGAGGAGATCCTCGAAGTATTCCTTCCACCGCCCGACGATATCCCCGGTCAAGGTCAACAGCTGCCCCCCTCCACTGTAAACAGCGTTGGTAGGGCACTGCTTACCCCTCCTGAGGCGCCGGACGGTTTGCCAGAATCTCTTCGAGGCCGACCGATAGTCCTTCTCCATGGCCTCACCGAACTCCTCCCAGGCCCGAGTTTTTGCCTCCCCTTTAGCCTTTAGCTTCCTCCCCCGCCATCGCATCCAACTCATCGTCAGGTGGTGATCAGTTGACAGCTCCGCCCCTCTCTTCACCCGAGTGTCCAAGACATACGGCCGTAGGTCAGATGAAACAACCACAAAGTCGATCATCGACCTCCAGCTAAGGCTGTCCTTGTGCCATGTGCACTGATGGACACCCTTATGCTTGAAAATGGTGTTCGTTATGGCCAAGCTCGCATGATCTCAACTATTTCTATTTCACAATCTCAGGCTCCTTCCCCGTCAGAGAGGTGACGTTCCATGTCCCTAGAGCTAGATTCCGCGTCCAGGGATCGGGTTGTCGAGGCCCCCGCCTTTGACTGCCGCCCAATCCACTTTGCACCGGCCCCTTACGGTCCTTCCTGCAGATGGTGGGTCCACTGGATCTTTTGTTCCGACACTTTCATTTTTGCAATTTCACGTGTCTAATACATGCATGGGCAACTTATAAAAAACACACCAGCTAACTGTTCTCATTGCAGGTCAAAAACACAGAAACGAAGGTCCACATGTCAGTGCATCTCCATATAAAACTGTTTGAATGTAAATGAATTGAATCTTACCCTGCAGTACATGAACAGCAATGTCACATCATGACGACTGGCTTCTCCTACTTCGGTAAACCCTCGCTTCCAAATTATCTACCATATTTTTGGTAACATCTTTTATATATTCCTCCATGATATATTTAAATTCCACTAGAATGCTCCCCAACGAGAGTGTCTAGAATTTGTATAAAAAACTACTGTAAAAAAGAACTCATTGTAAGAACTCTGTGTGTTAGCAACAGTACTAAGAGGGGCGGGGCTTAGCGATAAGTCAATTGTTTGTGGAGTTCACAGTGATGATGCTACCTGATCTGTTCATGTGCCTTTATTCACACACACAGGAAGTGATCAGGCACTTCTACCCATGAACCCAAATCTCATTAAAACATTAAAACATCTCCGACCTAAAGCACTGATAATGGAACTTAATAGGTAAAGACAACTTCCCGTCCCTGTCAGAGAGAGAGAGAGAGAGAGAGAGAGAGAGCTGGGGGCAACACTGTAAGACTCGCCTCTCCATTTTCTAATAAACTCCAGCAATCAGATCATTTGTGCTTTAAATGGGCAACTTGATGGCAGCGGTCTGCATTAGCCACTGGTGCTCTCACAATTGGATTAGCCGAAGCAGTAGGTAACACAATGACAAACACGCATACACATACACGCAGACGCAAATGCAATGACAAACAAGGCCCTAGAGGCTGACACTCTTCATCTGCCTCTCTCTCTCTCGCTCTCTCTCTGAAGACCTTTTGCTGGTGTTTTTGGCACTTATTGAATTGTCTGAAGCAGATGTCATTATTGTTGAGCAGTCAAGCACTTGATGTTTCCAAGTTGTTAGACACTAATTTAAGCTTATTAGCAGCTTTACCGGAGAGCAAAGGTCGTCGCTCTGTGTGTGTGTGTGCTGAAAAGTCTCTCCCTGTGTGGAAAAGGATGCACTCTCTACAATAGATAAAAAGAAAACTTTTGTAAAATACTGGATGAATCTCAGTGGAGTAACAGGGGCTTTAAAGGAATAGTGCTCAAAAAATTAAAGTTGACTCCATCTGATGAAAAATGTGACTCTTCGGTCTTAAGTTGCAAAAAATTATCTATTTTTCTTTTATGGCAAAAATCATTAGGATGTTGAGTAAAGATCGTGTTCCATGAAGATATTTTTTTAGTTTCCTACCGTAAATATATCAAAACATTCCTTTTTGATTGGATGCAGTAAAATCACAAACAAAAAGTGGCTGGAAACACACCTATAAACTTCACTCACTGCTCAGTTCAGTTGAGTGGCTTAGAATTTCTGCGGGTTCATCTCTCCACAACATCATTACAGTTGTGAGTTAATAGAGAACGTCAAAACAAACCTTTCTCTTCTTAGCAACGGCCTACTACAACGTCTCTGATAAACAACATCAAAGCAATTTTCTCAATATTTAGATTTTTTTGCACCCTCAGATTCTAGATTTTCAAATATTTGTATCTTAACCAAATATTGTCCGATCCTAACATCCTATACATCAATAGAACGTTCATTCAGCTTTCAGATGATGTGTAAATCTCGATTTCGAAAAATTGACCCTTGTGACTGGTTTTGTGGTCCAGGGTCACGAATCACTGAAAATCATCTCTAATGCACATCATGTGCATATTCAAACTTGAATATTCAAGACATCATGCCATGTTGGGCATCAAGGACACATTTTCTTAAAGCATAGGCAACATGCTATTTCATGCATTCTGACTTCTTTACACTGTTAAACGTGCTGGCTTCTCAAGCTTAACATGGTCAACTTGTAAAAAAAACGACATGTGACGTAATGTGTCTTTAATCAACTCACTCCACCAGGGTTCGTACAGATTTCAGAAAGTTTTTTTTTAACTTGAATTCACGTTTTATAACAAAGTTCTTAGTTTGGTTATTGGTTACAATTCTCCCAGTGAGCGACAGAGCATGCCTACGCATCAAGCAGCCATCATCAGAAAGAGTACCCTCATCAATACTGCTTCGCTCGGCTGACGGAAGTTTAGCTGTGTTTGTTTGCTCACTGCATTTCAGTGATGAATGATATATCAACGATGGATGTA
Source organism: Triplophysa dalaica (assembly GCF_015846415.1). Lineage (NCBI taxonomy): Eukaryota > Metazoa > Chordata > Actinopteri > Cypriniformes > Nemacheilidae > Triplophysa > Triplophysa dalaica. The sequence continues at coordinate 15,429,284 of NC_079562.1, forward strand.
ACACTGGATTTGGGGATGGTTTGTAATTGATAAATTGCACGGCCCAGGTCAAATAAATGCAGTACAGGAACCGCACGCCGTAAGTCAAACTGAGTCATCTGTGTTTTGTTGGCAATCGGCATGAACGTGCATAATGTAAACAACACAAACTTATATTGAATCAATGCGATAATGTATTGTGCGCTCGTGCTGTAGTTCCCTCCCTCCTGCACGCCTCCAGCAGTTTGACTTTTCTGTGAATAATCGTACAGCTGTATTTGTCTTTTATAAATGTGATCAAACTAAAGACTCTTGAAGATACGACATATGCAATACTACTGTATAGATAGATGTTACCCTGACTGTTTCCTTCGTCATTTATGCCCCCTCATGTCATTACAAACCTGTATGAGTTTCTTTCTTCTGCAGAACACAAAAGAAGATATTTTGAAGAACGTTGATGCCCACACAACACTGACCCTGATTGACTTCCATTGCACGAACACAAAAAAACCACTGAGACATTCCTCAAAATATCTTCTTTTGTGAGCCACTGAAGGAAGAGCCGATCCCTGAGTCCCTTTTTCCTTGCCCGTCCTTCCCTACATCCCACCATCTCTGATTTTATTAATGAAGGTCATATGATGCCACGCCTCTTTGAGAAAACGACAGTGAAATGATCGTTGCTGCATAAACACCTGTTGTTGCGGAGCCCATTAGAGCCGCAGGGCTAATGTCGCGGAAACGCCGCCTTCTGAGAGCAGCTTCTGGTTCTTATCAGACAGAAACAAGAGGAGCCCGGCTGCGCTCAGCACATTCAAATGGCCCATCAAATCTAATCAGAGCACCTGTAAAAGGCCGCAAAAAAAAAGAGAGAGTAAGATAAAGCAGTGTCTCCGGTTACCCAGCGGCTCTCGCACAGAAAACCTCCTCTTCTACTGTGGGGCAATAAGATAGGCCATTCAGATACTGAAAAGCAGGACGGGGTAATATGGCATCGTGGTGTTGTGTGTCTGTAAGTGTTTGGGGGTGTGTTTGGGTGACCAATACACAACTTCTCAAAAATTTTGAATATATTAACATTTTATTCCAGTCAGCCTGCCAGATTGTGCGTCTGCAACCGAGCAGGTTAGCATCTCCAATCCAATTATCGGATTCAACAAGACGGTTCAACTTCATCTCCAAGAGTTTCTTTACACTCTGTCATACGTCGCCTTTTCTTGCTTCAGTCCACACGTGCCTTAGCATCTTACGCTAGGAAGCTTATCTGAGCGCCTTGTATATAAAAGGAATATCTAAGTTTTAAGATCTTGTGTATTGCACAGGGCCTATTAGCATTCGTCGGAAGCGCAGCTGCCCGAGTTTTATTAATCTGTGAGAAATGGAAGAGAGAGAGGAGAGACGGATGAATAAAAGCATGTGAGATTAGCGCAGACTTCCCAGATCTTCCTTGGAGGAGATCATCTAGATGGTCACATACAAACGCACATGCAGGTACAAATACACTCTACCTCTTTGTCATCGCTTCACCTTGGCTTAAGAGATGTATGCATCACGCCTGAATTTATCATAACAGAGATGAGATGAGAGGATGTGTGTGTGTTTATGTGTATGTGTGTGTGTGTGTGTGTTAAGCCTCAGGGTGATTATTCTGTCAGAAGTACTTCTCTGCTGCAGCCCATCCTGCCAGGAAGCAACTCTAAATCCACACTGATCGGTCCAAAGTCAAGATTTCACCATTCAACATACTCCCATCTCTTACCCCGCAGATCCAAATGCAGGCGGTGAGATCTCGCTTCACTTCTTTACTCATCTTCTACACACACACACACACACACACATACAGTATACACTAAGCCTGCTCTACATGCTGCTTGGGGATAAGACTGCATGCCTTGTCATGCCTGATCACTGTGATTTCACAACACTGCCCAACACAGGCCAGGCACAGCAAACTCACAAGCGTGTGTATTCACTGTATGTTTTCGTGCTATGTGTTTGCTTGCATAGGCACAACGTGTCTGAGCAGTGCCAACCATGTTTTACCTTCCTACATTAAGATGTAAATCTGAATGAAACATAAGCTTGTAAGCATCAAATTGAATATGAATAAAAACAAAACAATAAAACAAAAATGAAACGAATAGAACAGTAATGTTGTTTGCAATGTTAGCGCACATGTATCTTACGCAGTCTTATAAAATCTGTGAAAACTTACAAGAGAATCAAATTATGTACCGCTGTGCCTTGTAGCACCTTGGCATTGGATGAATGTTTTTTTTTATTATGTAAACACTGCTTGACATGACAATACGCTTAGTTGGACTCTTATATATAAATCAAAAATATTTGTTTTTTTAAGTTTTATGGTGTTTCCAAGTAAAATGGAATTTTATGAGAAAAATAGTGGAACTCCTCTTTCTCTGAAATTTGATTGGATGTGTAAAAACAGTCGTTGCATTTTGAAATGGAACTGGCAGCAGACTGACAGTTGAAGTGGAGAAGTTAGCAGGTGCTCCGCCCAAGCCTTCTAACATACTTCATCTAAGATGGATTGTCATTACAGGAAGGAAGTGCATTTTCAGATTTTAACTAAAGATAATGAGGGTACATGATTTTAAAAAGGAGAATGACCCACCAGTCTTTGTTCAACCGGTTGTGAAGCACAAATGTCAAACTCGCCAACATTTTTTGCCTTTAAATGACCACAACAGGTGACACGGCTAATTACACCATCACCTGCAGGTTATAAATACATGTGGCCCAAACACCTCTTCAGGTTCTTTTGTTTCTTTTTCACCGCTTTGTGTGTACATGTTGTGAGGAAGAAGTCTTCCTCTGTCCATGTCTTTGATTTAAAAACAAGTAAATACCTATATAAATATAATAAGTGAAACCTGTGTACATTAGATCTAAGCACTGTTCAGGTTTCTTAGTCTAATATACATTCAGTAATCTGTCTGAATCAGATCGGAGATGTGTGCCGATCTTGATCAGCATAGTTTCTGCTTGGGGACTTAACATATGCCTCGAGACTGGAGGGAGAGTGTGATATCTGTGATGCACTTGGAATCCAGGATCTCCGTGCTCGGCCTACTTTTTTAAAAGGGAGCCGAGCCGCCTCTTCCTCGTCCTGGGGTTCGTGGTTCAATTTAGGCGAGGCATGGTGATGTCGAGGCATCCCTTGCTTCTGCGGGGTTGGTCAGCGGCGTCTCGGAATGTTCTCGCGCATGCAGCACTTGAGGAGCTTCTGGGGGCGGTGACTAATGCAGTCGACCGCCTTAAGCTCGACTGGCTGCAGGAGCAAAACGCCCCCGGAGGCTCAAAGCTCAACGACAAATGTCTGTCGGGTGGCCCGGGGAGGAGCCACAACATTGGGCCCTCCCTTTCTTTGAGGATCTCAACAGAGAGCTATCTCGCTCGTGGCCGAAGCCTTATTTCTCCTGTGTGCACAACTGTCTCCTGCACGTGTCGAATCCACCCAGAACACCCCGAGGAGCATCAGGCTAGGCCAGAAAGTGACAAATCATCACTTTAAAAGAGTTCTAGGTCTCATTGTGGCCGCTTCCACAGTGATACCTTTGGGCCTCCTGCATATGAGACCATTTCAGTTGTGGCTCTGAGCCAGGCGGTTTCATCTAAGGGCCAACCCCCAGAGGCTTATAAGGGTGACACGCCAGGCGCTTCGCACCTTTTCTATGTAGTTCCGACCTCGGTTTCTGATTCTAGGTCCCACTCTCGGTACGTGTTGTTATCGCAAGATGCTAACGACAGACGCATCCCTCACGGGTTGGGGTGCGGTCTTAGATGGCAGTCCAGACCAAGAGATCTGAAGAGGTCATCTTCTTGATTAGAACATCAAATGCCCTCAAAATGATGGCTGTATTTCGGGCCCTGAAATACTTCCTTGGGCAGTAACGAGGCAACCGTGTCCTAGTGGGGATGAACAACACTTCAGTAGTCTCATACATAAATCACCAGGGCGGGCTGCGGTCGCGCCACCTGAACAAATTGGCCCAGCAGATCATGACCTGGGCAGAGGGCAAATTCCTGTCCCTCAGAGCGATTCACATCCCGGGACATATGAATGTGGGAGCAGACTTGCTGTCCAGACAAGATTTGACAAACGGGGAATAGAAACTCAAGCCCGAAGTAGTCAAACAAATCTGGGAAAGAGGTGGACCTCTTTGCTACACAGGAGACAGCACAATGTCCCCTCTATTTCTCTCTGACTCATCCAGCTCCCCTGGGTCTGGACACGATGGCCCATACGTTGCCCAGACTGCCTCTTTACGCATTTTCTACAAGCTACGCCCTTAGATGGAGAGTTTTTGACGGATGGTGCATGGCACACCATGCACACCCAATTCACTGCCAGATCATTTCAGTGTTGGAGTTTCTGCAAGAGAAACTGTCCTCAGGGACAAGCCCCGGTACTCTCAGGGATTATGTGGCCGCCATTTCGGCCTGCCACGCCCTGATTGATGGGGTTTCTGTGGGAAAACACCCTTTAGTCGCCCGCTTTATTTGTGGAGCGAGGCAGCTGATGCCTCCTTCTAGACAGACAGTCCCTTCATGGGACTTAGCGATAATGCTTGATGGTCTGGTTATCGCCCCTTTCGAAACATATGGAGTCAGCGCCTGCTTCTGACCTTTAAAATGGGTTTTCTAATGGCAATAACCTCTCTTAAGAGAATCAGAGATTTGCTGGTGCTCTGGACCTCGCCGTTCTGTTTAATTTTTGCCCCTGCGATGGTCAAAGCTATTCTCCATCATCACCCGAGTTATCTATATAAAGTTCCGTTCTCAGCCGTGTATCCGGTTGTTCTTGAGGCCTTCTGCCCTCTGCCGTTCACAAAGTCGGAGCAGGAACGATTACACCTATTGTGTCCAGTACGTGCTCTTCAGACTTCGACACCGCACTAGCCAGTGGCGTAAATCGGAGCAGCTTTTCATATGCTATGGGAGCCACAACAAAGGGGTGGCTGCCACTGAGCAAACAATGTCACATTGGGTGAGGGATGCTATTGCTCTGGCCTATGAGGCGCGCGGTCAAGCTTCACCTCTAGGAGTCAGAGCTCATTCAACAAGGGGGGTTTCATCTTCTATTGCCTTAGTAAGAGGTGTCCCCTTGCAGCAAGTGTTTGATGCGGCGGGATGGTCCTCTCCGCACACATTTGTCAGATTTTATAGTCAGGATGTCCATGCTACTCTAGGCTCACGTGTCCTGGAGTCTACATCCAAGTGTCATATCTGAGACCTCCTCTCGGATTGTGCACACATGCCACACAACCTTTGGGGGTCCAGACACTTGTGGCGGCGTTGATATTATTGTTCCCATAGCTCGTAATTTTGAATGGCATGGGAGTACTGCAAGTAAATTCTGAGATTTGTTTTAATTTTGGGTGAACTATTTCTTTAAAAGTAAGCAAAATTAAATTCAAAGCACCAATGAGGCAGCCCTTATTATTCATAACAAGCCTTGATCCGTGTAATGGGCGAGATGATTTTCTTAATAAACAGTTTAGCCTCTGTTCAAACTGCAGTGCAGATATCCACGGTTCACATGATGGGACGGCTTAACATGATGCCAGTTTTAAAACTTCACTTAGACGCCTCACTGCCGGATTGATGCCAGTCATCCATCGAATACCACTGGATCTGGCAAAACTGATCACAATACTGTACATCAAGTAGGAATTGCATAAAGATTTAAAAATGGTCAACTTTTTTGCATCGTTATGTTCCTCACACAAAGTGTCTATTGGCATTAGAGTATATTGGCATTTTTTGTTATTTTCTTACAGTGTCCGAGCGGGAAGTTGGACCTTGAAACCCTAAAATGATATTACAAATGATATTACACTGGTTTTCCTTTACTTAACAGCAGAACACAAATAAGATGTTTTTAAAAACGCATCACAAAATGCTGAAGCTCCAAAAAGCACATCCATCCATCTATTCATGCATCCATCCATCGTATAATGACTCCAGTGGGTTAAAATGTAGGAGTAACAGGAATTTGCACATTCTAGTTGAGTTCTGATATAAGCAAGGGTTCACAAAATATAGAGAAATGATCATTTTTGGGTGAACTATTCCTTCAATGATGTTGAACCTTGAAAGCATTCGGTCACTGCATGCTTTTGTCATATGGTGTTCCGTCCTCATCGGGTTCTAAGCATACGTAAGTTAAAGGTTTGGAACAACATAATAGCGAGTGAATGATTAGAGCATTTTTATGTTGAACTGTTCCATTATGCTTATGGTTTCATTTGAAGCTACAAAAGAAATTCCACATCTTTGACTTTATCGGTCACCTTTGTCATGGCTCATTTGGCAAATTTCACAGATACGTATCCATGTCTGCCTTCAGATGTGAGCTTTCAGAAGAACAGTGAGTGTGCAGGTCAGTGGTGTTGGTAGGCCCTTTTAAGGGGAGCTAAAGCCCCCGTAAAGTTCTATCTTAGCCCCCCTAAAATATTGTGAGTTATTATGTAATCTGTACAAGAATTTGAGATTGCGTTATAGTACACTTTAAAACTCTTATTATGAAAAGGGCGACAGGTTGCGTTATTCGGCGCATTCTTCAGTTCCCAGCAGTACAGAGTGGAGTCAACAAAACTGTACCAAAGCTTATTGTCGTCTTCAGACGCATCACTATTTTTAGTATTAATATAAAACATATTGTGGATGTAATAGATGAACAAGCAGTCATGCACAGGAGTGACAGCGCTCGTGCAGAATGAATGGCAGGGAAACATTATATCAAGTTATTCCTATTAAATAATAACTCAGCAGTTGATTGTGACACTTATTATATGGATTTGGCTGTTGTTGTCACTTTAGATAAATGTTGCAGATTGATCGATGAATGTGATATTAATTTTAATAACAATAACTTTGTCTTAATTTTGCATATTCTTTCTTTATTATTTATTTTAGAAATGCATAAGGTATACTATGTGGTGCTAAGAGAGTGGCTATGTATCATATATTTAAATATATCCTCATTGGAGGCTACGTCCCCCCTAATTTTGAAAACCTAGTATCGCCCCTTGTGCAGGTTAAGAACTGAACAGGTCCTCTGATGGCCTTCATATGATCCACCCATAGCTCGAATCTGCTTCCAGATGACATCAGACGTTCACCAACAGTTTTAAATTCAGATTAAAAACACACTTGTCTGGCTGTGCATTTACAACCTGAGCACTGTGCTGGTTTACATCAACTGCACTTCTATTTCTTATTTCTTTTTATATACACACTCACATTTTAATCAATTTTATCGCCGTTTTATTGTTTCCTAAAATCTAAAGTATTTGTGATTTTTAATAATTTGCATTTTAAAGACACGTCTTATTTCTCTCTGTCAATCATTTTATGTAAAGCACTTTGAATTGCCCTTGTGTATGAAACGTGCTATATAAATAAACTTGCCTTGCCTTGAAACAGAGATGAGTGTGTGGGTCTGACAGAGATCCAATAGTGACTTCAATTCAATTTTATTTATATAGCACTTTTCACAATGTGCATTGTTCCAAAGCCGCTTTAGAGGAGAAAATAAGAAGATAGAAAAACCCCAAAAACGTAAAACACAGCACAGTGTGTGGCGTTTACAGAAAAAGCAAGATCATTCTAGTAAATAATATCTAATAAATGCAGTCTCCCGGTGGTTTATTTAGGATCAGTGTTGGGTAAGTTACTTTATTACTACTTACTAATTACATATTCAATGGTGTAATGAGATTACTGTACAAATGACACTCTCCAAAAAGTATTTAATTACTCATTACTAATTTCTTTCTATATCACATATCAACCGTAATTAGTTAAGTGATTCAAGGATAGACTTGAAACGACTCTTAATTCATTCAAATAAATAATATAAAACTACATAAAGTAGTATTATTGACTGACCAAAGTATTACAATTGTGAAAATGATATGTTACAGCACGGATTTTAAAGTTAGACTTTGAATTTTGATGTCAATTCCACTATTGCACACACATATATTACACACAGTATTTAGTTGAATTACATTAAAAGTAACTGTAATTAAATTACAGACAAAATAAAAGTAATCCTTTAATCTACTTTTTCAAGGGAAAAGTAATTAAATTACAGCAACTAATTACTTAGTAACAAGTTACACCCAACACTGTTTAGAATACTATTAACTAAGTGAAAGCTTGGCTGAAAAGATGTGTCTTTAATCTAGATTTAAATTTGGAGAGTGTGTCTGACCCTCAAATGATATCGGGGAGGCTATTCCAGAGTTTACGTGCATGAGAAAGCTCTGCCCCCTTTGGTGGATTTAGTTGTTCTTGGTGTTATCAAAAGTGTGGAGTTTTGAGATCTTAGAGATTGTGATCAGTGTTGGGTAAGTTACTCTGAAAAAGTAATTAATTACTAGTTACTCATTACATATTCAATAGTGTAATTAGATTACTGTCCAAATTACTCTGTCCAAAAAGTATTTAGTTACTCATTACTAATTACTTTCTATATCCTACATCAACCTTGATTAGTTAAGTGATTCAAGAATATACATGAAACGGCTTATTAAATTCATTCAAATAATAATATTAACTGACCAAGGTTTTACTAATGTGAGAATTATACATTAAAGCACAGATTTTAAAGTTAGACTTTGAATTTTGAAGTCAATTACGCTATTGCACAAGTATATATTTAACAAAGTATTTAGTTTAATTACATCAAAAGTAACTGTATTTAAATTACAGAAAACATATGAGTAATCCCTTACTTTACTTTTTCAAGGGAAAAGTAATTAAATTACAGTAACTAATTACTTAGTAACTAGTTACACCCAACAATGATTGTGATGAGTTGTAATATGATATAAGCTCTGTTATGTAGGTAGGGGCTAAACCGTTCTAGGCTTGATAAGTCATTAAAATAACTTTTAAGTCAATGTGATACTTGTGATAGCCAGTGAAGGGATGATAACATTGGTATTATGTGATCGTATTTTCTTGACCTGGTTAGAACTCTGGCGGCTGCATTCTGAACTAACTGTAGTTTATTTATTGATGATGCAGGACAACCACTGAGTAGTGCGTTACAGTAGTCAAGTCTTGAGGTCACAAATGCATGATTAACCTTCTCTGCATCAGCAACACATAGAATATTTTGTAATTTGGCAACGTTTCTAAGGTAGAAGAAGGCTGTTTTTGTGACATTTAAGATGTGATTTCCAAATGACAGGTTGCAGACTAATATAACGCCTACGTCTTTAACTATATTTCTTGGAGTAACAGAGCAGCCTTCAATTTGCAGGTTAAAATTCCAAAATATTATTTTTACTTGTCTTTGGCCCAATAAGTAATATTTCTATTTTATTAGAATTTAAAAGAAGGATTTTACTAATCATCCAATGTTTTATTTCTTCGATGCACTCTGCCAATTTAAATAGCTGGAAGAAATCATCTCTGAGGTAATCAATAATTTACGTGCCTTAGATTTGATGATTCCCCTTTCCCAACACAAGTAAGACCTGAAACATTGAAGTGCCTGTCCCTGAATACCGGTATAATTGTGTAAGTGATCTAAAAGTATGTTATGGTCTACAGAATCCAATGCAACACTAAGCTCAAGCAGGACTAGGAGTGGACTGTTACCTTTATCTGATGCTATAAGCAGGTTGTTTGTAATTTTAAGGAGCTCAGTTTCAATGCTATGATGCAGTCTAAAGCCAGACTGAATTTTTTGTGTATGTCATTATTTTGTAAGAAAGAGCACAACTGAGTGGACAATACTTTTTCCTCTCTTTCATACAGCGGGTTACAAACAGCATGACCACTTTTTTCAACATGTTTAACCATGTTCAAATTTTATGTGTCACAGTCACTAACATGTAAAAGCTGATGTCATGCAGAAGTGCAAAACAGATTTCTGCTTACTTATCTTTTTTGTTCCATAATTCATTAAATATTATGTTGTTTTGCATTTTGCAATACTTTTGTACAGTTAGCAAGAGTGAGAAAGATTGAGAAAAACAGAGAGAGAGAAAGAATGAGGCATCCTCCCCGGGACCAGCTGTACTCTGACATCCCACATCCCAGAATTCCTTATTTTAAGAGACCCCGACATCTTTTCCTGTTTGGGTTTGATGTTCATGCCCAGTATATCACCTAGTCCACCTCCCACAATAAAACGTTTTGAGTTTTACGGCTTCGAAGGAAGACTTAAAAGCAATCACCCGTAAATCTCAATGAGTAATAAAAAGCTAGAATTAAATTTCTGTCCGTTTGCTTGTTGTCTTTTCTTGTCAGTAGTTTAAAACATCGTTCAGGTGGGTTCCGGGTTGGGGGGATGGGGGGCATTTGGCCTCACATACTGAAAAGAGAGCTAAGTGCTCAATGGGGACATGAATAAGCGAGAGAGAGCTCAGTTAAAAAGAGTTCACTTCATTTGCACACATTCCCAGACGTCACATAATATTAAATGCATATAAAGATGAGCTCTTAAATAATAGATATTGCATGATAATGACGAATGAGAAAAAACACTCCAACAACATAAACGACTGGAAACTCTTCTTTAAACTTACATTATTATTGTCACTAGATTCCACTTCATTTTAACAATACAACAAAATCTGTTATTTTCAAAACATCTTTACATGTCAAAAAAAAAATCTCAAGACAACTACTATCATGTTTTCTCAAGAGCTACTGTATATAAAGAACAAACTGATTTTCACTACAAATTTGAAACAAAAACACAAAGAGAAAAAAATGTGCACTTTATTTTCTAACTGACCTTTCTGTCTGCTCTTTAAAATGACAATTCTATATATAAAGTATACAGTAAAGTCATACTGTATATGCAAGGTTAAGGCATTAAATAATTGTACTTTATTCAAATTAAAGCAAAACTATAAACTATAAACACATTAAATATACATTATTTTATATTTATATGCATTTTAACTTAAAATCTTGATATTGAGAAAAATATTGACATTTGTGAACTACCAAGTGTGCATATTTTTCACTTTAGACACAAGAAAGGTACATATTATGGTACTTTTTTATTTGACTGGGTCAATTTTATTCATCCTGTTTAGGCTTTCAAAAATCCACTTCTAGGCCCCTGTACACACACACACACACAACTACAAAACGTCACCTTCAGAAATGCCACTTTTTCCTCTACCTGGCAATGATGCACTGGCACGTGGCTTAACCACATTCCAGCTGAATCTGATCTGAATCTCCGTGAGGAATCTGAGCGGTTGAACCCTCAGAGATGACCTGCACCCGACTTAGTCGACTATTACAAAATAACAGATCTAGATCCTCTTTTACTCTGCCCTTCTCTCACCACAATCCATCACCCATAGGGGAGGGCAACATTAGACCTAAATCAGTCTAGTTTGGGGCCAGTAAAAGGGAAAAAACACGGGGCCTGTTTGGACCAGTCTCAGCCCTGTCGGGACCAAAGCTCCATCTCATATCTGCATACAAGGAACCAAAAAAGAATAGTGCGAAGATGAAAAGACAGCAGACAGGGAGGACAGGAACAGGGGAACAAACCAGGGGGTCAAAGTCTGGCTTGTTAACATGTTGCCAGTTAGCCCCTGCTGGTAGATCATATAACTACACCATTTAGGGGGCCATAAAGCATATTTAAGTCACCATTTATTATGCCTAAACTTTAAAACTTTGTGGTTGTTTGCTTGCTTGTAACTCTTTCATTTTTGGATGTGAGGAAAAGAGGCAATAAGGACAATGAAGAAGAGTGTATTCGGTTGTCTAGTGGTTATACCGTATTCGGGTCCAAGCATCTATTGATTTCAAGCGGTGCTACGGCTTAAACAGCTGATTACGAGCACTGTTTACTCATATTGCATTTTTAAGCGAAACATGTATTCACTCAAAATGTACACTACAGTCACCAGGCCCAATCTCCAACATATTGAATAAATTATGAAGAAATCGTTGACTGGACATGTGGGATTTTGTTGTGAAATTAAAGGTTGGTAACGCGGTTTCCCGATAGTTTTACAGCTCGCCATAAGGGAAATATATGCATTTTTCCACAGCAACATGCCACATAAGGTGTGAGATCAGCTCAAGATTCCCTATAGCATCTTATTGACCCAGACACAGTATGACCTTCCATATGGTGGTGCGTGACATTAGGCTTAACAAGCCCATCAAAGAAAGACCATTGGAATACCCTTTCTCACTCATGCATCATTCTATAAATTCTATTAAAAGTAAGATGTATCATAGATACGTATTTGTATTTGAAATTTACGGTTTCATTAAATAAAGCACTTTGAAAACTGACTAAAAATTTCTGTGTCGGATATTAAGTGGGAGGAGAATTTATGTGTGGATCAGGTGTTTGGACTAGAAATACTTCCTAAAAAGGCTCATCATGTGTATCCTCGCTCATGCAGGAGGAAACATTCATCCTTCTTCAATGAGAAATGTAAAGTGATAGCAAAAAGAAAAATGTAAATGTATAAAATAATGTCTGACAAAATCTTATCTACCGATAACAACTGTTAAACACGGAAAATTAAATGATACTTTAATTAATTAAATATACGATTTTTTGCAGATAAATCATTTTATTGTTTTCCCCAACGGTGATTATCTGGTTGGTTCAAAATCTTCTGTGGCCATTTGCTTAAATGTAATCTTGATTTTATTACGTTGATATGTACTTTACACTTTTAGGGAATTACACAATGTGTTTTACTACTAGCTGAGTAAAAATGTTATATATGAAATGCACACATAAAAACTGCAATGCATGCTTAGATGCAGCGCATGAAACAGAAATTTAAGTCTAATGGCCCAAAAATAAATCTCATAATATCCTTTCGGAAAGGATTCAGTTTCCACAGTCCTACATTCCTCGCAGAATAGTTAAGATAATCCCACTCCGAGAAAATGAGCCCCTTCTGACAGAAGGATTCATGAACTACTGTGTGTCAAAAACTGTCACCAAACCCCCATCAAAAACTGGACCCATGTTTTATAAGAAGAGCACAGATGGTGAATAGACACAGAACTTTGGCCATGTTCTTTGGAAACAGTGAGTTGTGATGTTGAGGGTACAGTTGTTGAAAAATACTTCCCTTCCGACCACACTACCTCTTTTCTCTGCTTTACTACCTCTTTTTGACCACTGTAGTGACAGTGACGTTTCTGCATAAACATGGTGACTGTGCTTATTCGGACCAAGTTTCTTTAGAAAACAGAAGATAATACTCTTCACAAATAAAGTGAACTTTTTCAAGCTGGTTAGATCATAAATAATATACTTTTTTTATGGCAAAACCCTCACTAAATTCTTTCTTTCTTGATCTTTATTATTATTCTAAATTCTTCTTACCTATACACGTATTCACATTTGCTGTAAACATCATTTTAATTGTAATACATTTTGTTTGTTTGTATAGTTTTTTCTAATGTACAATCTTATCTCTATACTATCAGTTCAACCCTGTTACCCCATGATATTTTTTTAAATGGTTCGATTTGTGATGATTTCATCAATTCATGGCATCATAAATAATGAAGAAACACTGATGTAACGATATTTTATATTTGTAAGACTGTTTTGGAAAGTAACACAGCTGCACATGTCATTTTTTAAAATGTGGGAATCAGTCATCTACCAACAGAGCTACATGAATAGATCACAAAAAATATTTTTTTAAATGTCCTAGATTTCTTCTTATTATTGTCAACCTTGTCAAATGAAATGCACACTGTGACTCCAGCATTTCCTGTAGTTCTGCTCTCTTACCTTATCCCGTACACATCTTTACCCCTCTCCACATCACTCCACCCAGAACCCCAGCTCAAACAGACGCCCCTGACCCCACCCTAAACACTGCGAGAGACAGACAAACACACTGACGCTCAGAGAACCACAAAGAAACAAACAGAAGTAGGGGCAGACAGCTCACGACCCCCAGACATTAACACACAGGCATGTGGGAGCGCAGACACACGTAAACTCACCCGAAAACACAGACTCTGTGTTCTCCACACGGTGGTGGGTGTGTGTACAGTACTCCATAATTCCACACAATTTCCCGTTCTCACAGGAAGGCACTGTGGGAACCACACTGTCACTTCCTGTGTCCGTGTTCCTTGACCAATCACCATCAGATAAGAGCCAGCTCCCGTCAAATCAGAGTCTGGCCTTAGACGCCCATGAGAGAACACCAATAGCGATGAGTTTGGTAAAAATGTCTTGATGTTGAAATCCCCCGTTTCGTTCTTTTCCCACCAAAAACAGTTGTTTGGAGACAAGGTAGTTTTTGTTTCGCCATAATTAGAGTCCCTTTCATCTCGTCGTCTGTCCCCGACGACCTGCGACCCCCAAGGGTCGCGGCGCAGGATATCCCACTCTTCAGTGGCCCATAATGTGGCATTTAGAGAGGATGAAGAGAGGCATTCAGGCCCGAGCAGACAGGAGTGAGAGGAAGAGAGAGAGAGCCCTATCACTCCATCATTCCCTCGACAGGCTCGACACCCTCGGATCAGGCCGCAGAGTCAGATCAAAGCCCTGAGAGCTCAAAGCGCTCCAGTGACACGCTGCTCTCTCATGCAGTGGGACGTATCAACTGAACTCTGGCTGTCCCGCTCATGCCGTCGGCATGCTGGAGTCACTGGAGTATAAACACGTGCAAACACACACACACACTGCATGGCGTTCATGCACACACACACTTACAACAGTAGAAAACACTCGCTATACAGGATTTATACATACATACCCATGCCTACACAATGGCTCTGTCCCAAATTCTCACTTTGGTGGTTTCATGCCACCATACGGGTGCCACTGTGAAGTGTGCACCTGTACTGCTTTCATCAAACTAAAGCGATAGGAAGATAAACAGCCGTGTGATTCACAGAATAAGAAAAAAATTGACAAAAGTTTTAGGCGACCACCTTCTAATAAACAGGTTTGACTACTTTAGTCATTCCAAGAGCTCAAATCTTAATGCTACAGCATTCTAGAGAATTGTGAGCTTTTCATTTTATATCAACAGTTTGGCCCTTTTCTATTCCAGCATGATGATAATCCTGTGCAGAAAGCAAGATTCAAAAAGATATTGATTGAATCAGCCTAGTGTGGAAGAACTTGACTGGCCCCAGACCTGAACCAAGCGGAACACCTTTGAGTCAAACACTCCTCACCCAAACCCATCAATAATTTAATATACATGGTATAGCATTAAGGTTTAGATTTATTAAAGTGTGCGTTCCAATACTTTTTTAATCCATGTCGTGTATTTAGAAGTTTTGAGTTCGCATTTTCATATGTTTATGTATGTATATTTTTTGGCAGCTACCCGTTCAAGCGTTTGTAGTGTTCAGTGGCATTATTTGAAAGGCGCGCTACTTCGTTGTATATACGGCCCTGTTCACACTTGCCCTGAACATCCGTTTCCAGTGAACCGGTCACGAGTGGTCAAGCGAGACAGATCAGCATTTACACCTGGTGTACCGCAGATGATCGGATTACAAGGGGATGGCCTCTGATTTAGTGATCCTGTCAGAAGCAGATTCATAAAGTTTAAAAACAAGGAAATATGTCAATGGAGTAATTAAACATTACAAACCATATAAAATGTATCATCCTTCATATGAAAACTAAACAACATTTTACAGTTTAGGATACAAAAGTGAGATAGGACATTGACAGGGACTCATCTCAACATCAGTCATTTAAAGGAGCAATCAATACATTTTCTGCAATTTTTATGTTAGTGTACTTAGAATCAGAAAACTATGATTACTATGAAGAGATCTTACTGTATATGTGTAAAACTGATATTCTGATAAATGTCATTTTTTTGATGTCACAGCTTGGGATATTTAGTGAAAAGGGCACGACTGTGAGTCAGAATTAGTCACATGACATTTACAGCTTTGATGTTTGGCTCTAAGAAACAATTCCCGAACCTTGGATACTTGCACACTTCCACGGCCGCATGCTTTTTAAATGAAAGGATGTGCTAACAGATAGGGATTATAGACCTATCGCATAATATTCCCTTCAGGTATTATACACCTCTTTGTATCATAATGACCGCAAAGTCCTAAATGAGCTATTTGAGAGAGGGAACGTGGGCATGAGAAAAGTGCTAAATGAGTCAGTTTGCAACAAAAACACTTGAAATCACTTAAACGGAGAAAAAAATCCAATATGTGAGACAGGAGAGCTTTGGCGAGCAGCTTCAGAAGCTGGCTGAGTCGCACTATGTGATCAATAGATGGATTAATTGCTGTTGGTGCGGCCCTGGGGCAGGGGGTGGGCTCTGGAGTAAAATGAGGTGGAGGGGTGCTGACAGGCAAGGGAAAGCGGGGGATTTAAGGAGCCCTGGCAGCCCCCACCCAGGGTCACCTGGCAATGTGCAGGCAGGCCTTCAGATTAGGATCTGAAAGAGGGAGATAACGAGTTTATTGCCCCCTGGACGGGGTGCTGGAGCCAGGAGGAGAGCCGGGGAGGGTGTGTGACGAGTGTTTGTTTTAACCTGAGGAGGCTGATGCAGGCCTTTTCTTTCCTTTCAATAAAGGTCGTAAAAGCCCCACATGGTTAGAATACCAGCCACACACACACATGCACACTTCTCCTGTAGAACCTGAATGTGTTACTGGCAGTCATTTGTATAGAAGACAACATCCTAAAGATGCAGAAAAACAAAACTGATGTGATGATTTATTACCGACTATGTATATATAATGTAAAGATGATGCGCTAAGTATGTTATGCTATGTTAACGCATGTTTTTTCCCATTACTCAGGAATCACAATAATTTAACACATTATAGCTTTATTTTAATTTATTTTGAAGTGTTTTTAATATCATTTAAATTCAAATGACTTAAAAAGCCTGTATGATTTAACTTAAAAATGTAATGCAGCCTTTAAACTAAAGCTGATTTTTACAGTGTAATTTTATTTATTGCAGTGTCTACAATTGTTTAATAATTTAATATATTTTTATATTTACACAGACATCCACACAAATTGATAAAAATAAAATGTATGTCTAAAGGCAGAATTTGAGCTTTAAATCGATGTCATATCATTTACACATTTGGCAGATGCTTTTCATCCAAAGCAATAGTGAATTAAATTTACATTTATTTCACTTTGGCATAATATCACATTTTTTTGGACATGCGCTTTAGCAATTTTTTTAATATTCCGGATTACCGTGTAAATAAACTTCTTTAAGATAACCATTGAGTACCATCCCAGAACAAATTTTTTAAGCTGTAGTAGTTGTTCTTTCACAGCTCAGGAGATCTGATGGAGATCTCGGTTGTATTTTATTGAAGTATCAATTCAATTTCGGATGGTACTCTTAAATCGCTTTTGATAAATAAAATATAAATAAATGAGACAACTGTTAAAATACATGAAGAGGATAGAGGTGTAAAATGAGTGGAGATCCACTGAATTCTACTAAATTCTCAGCCGTTACCGACAGCCGGATATTCAGAGTGTTATCTGTTGATACCAATACCTATTCTGTAGATTAAATCAATATTTCTTTACATTCTGAATCGTATTAATTAATTCCATGTCTAATTAATATTGAACATCAAACTGGTAATGTTTCTTAAGATTTTCTATAAATTCTTATCTGCATTTTCCTGTCGTATTTGGATTGATAGGGTGTATAGACCCTGATCATCAGCTATTTTTAAACACCGTGTGAAAAGTAAAAAAAATTCAACGGATACCGATTATGGCCCGATATATCGGTACATCTTGAACAATGGGTGTAAATTTTAGTGGTATTAAAACAGCAATTTTAAATGAAAAACAATGAATCACAATTTTAAAATAATACAAATGTTGACTTTTGATTCCTGACTTGACAAATCTGAATTTAGTTAGTGACACTGTTGGGATTACCTCTGAAACTCTAATGGAGACATTTGTGACATTTCTGAGGTTTTTCCTTACGCGAAATATTAGACGCAAAACACTGCAGAAAAGGTTTCCAATTGCTTCCTTCTAATCTCATTCACGTCTAAATGAGAGAATTAAGTAAAATCCCATCTGTGGTTTTTCTATTTTTAAGGGATGGATATCTAAATACCCCATGGTTTCAAAGTAATGTTTAACATTATCAGCAGTAAAGATATGAGGCATGAAAACTAATTTAACAGATGACGTGTTAAATTATCACACAAATACAAAACAATACACACAACCAACACAAATCGCAACCCAAAACAAGTGCAATTAGCAGGTGTGTCTCAAGCCAAAACGCCGTGCCATAAAGACCCATCAACAATGACAGACATTGTTAAAAACATCCAGCTTTCCTCCAGAGCAAACAGTCAGACAGCGCTGAACAAACTCATCAGCATTTAAAAAGTCAAAGGATATTGAGACAATGACACACGCTAACATTTACTCACACATTCACATGTAAAAACACACACGGATTCAGATGCGCGAGTTCACACAAACTCTCAGAAGTGCAAACATAATCTCACACACGTGCGTGTGTATAGGGGCCGGCGCGGGCCTCTGGCAGAAGGCTCTGCGGAGCCGCACGTGAGCCGCTCTCTCTCTCAGCTGTGTTTACGCAGTGGGCGAGAGGAGGAGAGAGAGAGATGAAGAAAAGAAAGGGTGAAAGAGAAAAGAGCAGCAGCCCTCCAGAGGAGGAGGAGGGGGCGATGGATAGGGGCCCCTAACAATGACCCCGGCACTGCAGGTGCAGTCTTGTGGACACAGGGCCGGGAGTGTGTCTCATTCTAGTCCTCTTTTAATGTGATAATAGAAGTGATACTGTTGTCTTAGTTCTCTCTGTGTCTCTCCACGTCTCGCTACACTCGCCGCGCTCGCAGCCGACCCCCCCTTCATGAATCCATCTCATTTACATGAGGCCTTTAGCAGTGTCTTAACTGTGTGATGTGCGATTACAGAACAAAGCGCTCACAAAAGTTTAACCAAATTTTATACCATATTCACTGCAGATTTTGTTACTGAACGTAGTAACTTGAGAAATGAATTGAGATCTTGAAAACTTGGATTGAAGGATTTTCCGTATTGGATTATTTCAGTTTAAAGTAGGAACGAAGGCTTCAGTAATTATTTCGGATTTGGTAACCATGGTTAATATTGCAAGTGTTGTAGGCACGCATGTTGGATTCATTTATGGCAATTTTACGGCCAGTCTAAGAGTGCCATATGGTAAACCGAAACGTTAACTTTCCAAAAGTCTCATAATTACGCCATCTATGTGGAATTGCCTTGTGAGATGGACGTCGATTCAGTGGTGAGATAATAAATCGTTGAATTCATAAATAACGCTTGCCCCCTAAAAGTCTTGCATCCAAAAATGCTGTAGTGAAGGTCTACATGCCAACATGCGAGAGGTTTACTTGTGATTTGTGAGGAAGGTCAAGTGTGAGGAAAATTAATTTACGGTGCGTAACGTATGTGCGATGTGCGTGTAATCTTTGTTCGCACACATTTAGGAAAGACCCCCAGAGAGCAGCATCATCTACAGCACCCATTCGCTTTATTGCTCAATTCCTGACCCTCTTAAAGAATGAACTGCTCGGTGTTTGTGTGCATGTGTGTGTACTACAGGGGAAGAGGGAGGGATTGAGTTAGTAAGCAATAAAAGTAGAGACATCTCCGCTGGCCTTATTTAAAAAAAAAAACATGTTTGAAAAACGTACTAAACTAAAAAGTAGTAAAAACTAAAACGTACGTACTTCTTACGAAGTAGTCAACCTGTAAAATAAGTATGAATTCTTACAGTCATATACATTCATTTGGGTGTGATTTGCTTTGTGCCAGTGACGTAAGGTTTAAGAAGGGGGGTAGGTCTTTTTTCTAAAAATCAAACACTTTTGTTTGATTCACATCATACGAATTAGCAACTTTGTAAAAATACGTATGAAATTCTGTGAGATCGGCTTAGAAAAATACAGTACTGTGAACTTTATGCTGGTCTGGTCTCTTCCCTTCCATTCTCAGCTTCATTCATTTTTGTTCTTCATCTGAACGTGGTTGTCGTGAGAGAGACAGGGTTGCCAGGTCTGCGTAACAAAACCAGTCCAAGGGCAAATCAAAAGTAGACCAAGATTCCAGTCTAAAAGCCAAAAGTCAAAATATGCCGCTCATAAACATAAAATCTTACATTGAGAATGACCGCTGATGAACAAATTAATTTCACTTTTAACCCACAGACGTGTGTCAACTGTTTAAAGGCCAATTCAGTGTGAAAACAACAGACTTGTCAACCCTGGTGTGAGATGGTAAACTGTTCAAACGTCGACATCATTTCATCCAAATTGTATTTTCTCAGTTTGTAGCATCCATAATGTTCACCCCATGCAAAATTCATGTTCAAATGTCATGTTGACTAGACTGGTGTAAGTGTTGCTGCCAATTTGAATTTAAAGTGGCTGATAACCGCTTTGATTATAGTAAAAACATGAAGGTGTCGTGATACAGTACATAATGGCACAACATTATTAATGGCAACAGCGTTATTTTATATGACATTATGATTCCAATTGGTTGGGTTGCCAACACATGTTCTGCGTCAATCTGCTTGTTTTAATTAATTTAAATAAAGTGCTTTTTAGGGTTCTCACTAAGGGTATTTCTTTTCCTATTTTTTATATTATATTTAAATGTATTTTGACTATTCCATTTATGTTTTTATGTATTTATGTTCATTTACCTCCAAAAGACTCAGTTAAACAATAAATATTAAATATATTTTCAGTTCTATAACATGTTATAGGAACAGCAAAAAATGAAGGGTTGTTAATGGTTTGGTAAGAAATCTATTATTTGAATTTCAGTTTCATTTGTACGGTTTTCTTCAAAATATTGTGATTCCCTTATATTGTTAAGGTACAGTCTTAAAAAGCAAGTATTAATATTAACACATCTTTTTAGTTATATGCTATTTAACACATAAATAAAATATGTAAAAGTAGTTTAAAGATATATATTTAAATGAAAGGGACAACACAAGTTGTGTTAAAAGTAACACAAAAGTCCCAAGGAAAAAACAGAGATGTGTTCAGTTAAGGAAAGCACATTATTGTGTAGTCCTTAAAGTGATAGTTCACCAATAAATGGAAACTCTGTCATCATTTACTCACCCTCGTACTTGCATGAAGTTCAGCAATAGAACACAAAGACTTCTTGAAAATTTAATTTTTTTGTTAAGCGGTACCCATTGGTTGTGTGTCCATACAATAGAAAAAAATGTGTGCCAGCACTGTTCTGTTACCATCTTCCTTCAAAATATCTTATTTTTTCTGCATAAGAAAGTCATACAGGTTTAAAATGACATGTGGGTGAGTAAATGATGACAGATTTTTCATTTTTGGGTGAACTATCCTGAACACAAAATGTTTCAAAACAATAGTTTTTCCTGTAGATTGCAGTTGCAGCACCATTTTTTTTTTTCGAATGATGAGCTGAGTGTTGTTTCACCCTTATTAAAAAAAACCTAAGTGTCACCATTACCTATGAGTATGATCTCTGTGTTCTTCACTGTTTGTTAATAATGCTGTCTCTCTATCTCTTGAGAGGTTCAAATAAATGCCATTACTAGATAGAAGCAACAAGCCCCCTGTCCTGTTTAGACAAGTGTTTCTCATAGTGGCTTCAAACAGGACACTGGCTCCTGATCCACACACGCACGCACCGACGCACACACACACACGCACACTTAAGACACACGCATACTAATTATATCAATGCTCCTGATTTCAATAAATAAATAAACCGGTCACAAATTTTACAAATACGACATGTCGGCTTTGGAATGCAAGCGAAGACAAATATGTCAGGATTGTTAAGATCACACACACACACCTCAAAGTGAATGCCCTCGGGGCAGCAATGGGAGGTAGCGAGTGTGCTAACACAAAAACATGTGTAAGGCTTTAAATAAGACACAAAGTTAAAAGCCAAACT